>NC_083771.1:34472754-34815254 GCF_963514075.1 Conger conger
TCTCTCTCTCTGTCCTGAAGTTACAGGAGAGGAGGGCTGGGGGGGGGGGGGAGGCGTCAGCTGACTGCCCCCCTCCAATCAGATAAGCCGTGATGTAAGTGTTTAGCAGCTGCTGAGATCAGATTTAGCGTGGTGGAACTGCTAGGCAGTGCAGCATGGCTATGCGCCGGTAGAGAGGAATGAGAGGCGTCTCGGCGTAGCATGGACGAGTCCAGTATTCTGAGGAGGCGAGGGCTACAGGTAGGGGACATGAGGGGTCTGGGCAGCTGCAGTGTGTGCTGCCGTGGCACTGTGGGGCTCAGGGAGGGAGGGAGTGGGGCTGCCATTCACCGCTCTCAGTCAGGAGTTTTATACCTTTGTATTAACACTTTCTTGCGCAGAAGAGGAAGTGTGAAAACATTACTCTGTGTGTGTGTGTGTGTGTGTGTGAGAGAGAGAGAGTGAGAGTGAGAGTGAAAGAGATAGATGAGTTTGAGTGTGTATCTGTGTGCATGCATCCTTCCTTCTTGATCTGGTCTATTGATTGTTGCGTTTAAGTATTGCTTTCTGCCACAGCATTTGGATTTTGATCATGGTACCCTATCTGAACAAGGAGAAATGTAATGAATATAGAATTATTTATTGTCACTTGTTTTCAGCCTCATTTATTGCACATAGCTTTGTGGCAGCCTAAAGGCAAATTGTTGCAGGAGGTATTGCTGACAATGTCTTTATTTTCCTTGTCTGCATAAGGTTATAATTTTCTGAAAAATATGGACACATTGACAGGAGTTTGTGCTCTGTACCTTTGACGTAGTGGTAATGTAGTGTAACTCGCTCTTGAGTTGAGGCTTTTCTTTAGAAGAATCAGAACGTCTCCTGCCTGGCCATGTTGTAAGTGTAGTATGTACGTTTACGCACGCCCCTCGTGCCAGGTTTCCGCGGGGTGCATTGAGAGAGAAAGACCCTCTCGGTTTCTGAGAGGGTGGGTTGACGCAGCGTGGCGTATTGGGCAGTGTCAGTGCGGGGTGGAACTTGTGCGATTTGTGAATGGGAGGTTTATCTCCGCCTGATCCGTGGGGATGATTCCCATGTGCTCCGTCCGGATCGGCCGCGCGCAGTCCTCGCTGAGAGAAGAGAGACCAGACCAGGAGTCAGCAGCTGCTCATGTTGGGCTAATTGGCCAGAATTAGGAGACTCGGTCTGCAAGCTGCCTTTCTAGCAAAAAACAAAAAAGCAAGGGATTTAATTGGGGTAAAGATTGATAAATAAATCTATGGGGTGGGGTGAGAGGGCATGCTTCTGGAAGATGAAAGGCGTTTGATGTTAAACCAGTTGCAGGTTTTTTTTCTCTGCTTTTTTTGTATTAATTTTTCATTTGAAAGAATGAAATGTTCTGAAAATTAATTGGAAAAATAATGACTAATTTCTTTTTAAACATGTAAACATGCATTTCTTTTGAAAAGATGGGATGGGGGTGATTCTCACCCCTTTGAGATTACCCTTTCAATTTTGCACTTTCAATTGCACCAAATTATGAATAAAATGCTGGACAAACTGGATAAAATCCCCAACTGAGTAAATGCATGTTTTGCTTTAAAAGGTGTTTCCTTCCAATTATGGAACGTGGTGGAATTTGAAGGGAGAAATTAACCCTGGTAAAAGCTGTCAAGTTCCCGTCTTAGAGCTTCTGAGCTCATTGTGTCTTTGATAGAGCCATTAGAGCACTCTGCCACCCTGGTCATTAACACGTCACATAATTACTGTGTGTGTTTATTGAGAGGAGTACCAAACAGGCACTTTGTCTCGCAGCACCCCTTAATTAACGCACTGTTTGTTGCCTGTATCAACTTTAAAGGAGGCTGCCACCTGGTCTTTTGTTGTGGAGTTTCAGCAGAGTGGTAGCAGGCCAGCCGTTTGCCCTGAATGCTATCACATCGCAACGACTAACTCTAAACACAAATAATCCTGAAGTGGACTGGTGCATAGTGGCATGCAAATGGGTGTACGCGAAACTAAAATGTAATTCTACCCTCAACCTCTACAAAGGCAGTAGGAATCGGACTATCCAATGTGAACGGCTGCTGTGTGGTGTCTGGGGGTTGCAGGTTTGAGTCCGAGACGGGTACTGACTGCATATAAATTCTGTAAATAAATTCTGCTGAATAGATCACTGTAAGATGGTCTGCTTTGTGTCACATATTGTCCGTTTCTTCCCCTACACATTGTCTGAGGCTCAGAAGTAGCAGTGTGTTCAGCGCTCTGGAACTGATCTGGATTCCCACAGCACTCTCATATCATCTGGGCTCAGGACCTGGCTGCAAAGCTCGTTTCTGACACTCAGAAGGTGACATAAAAAGCCCTTTGAGTCTTATCTGCATCATATTCTGCAGGCCAGTGTGGAAAGCCTTATTGATAAGATACCGGTCTGTTTTCATTTCCATTCTAATACATCCTTCTGCTCTCTTCACTGTGCAAAGATAGTTTTTTTTTTTTTTTTAACCACACATGGTATGTAAAACAGCATGACTTCCTCCATTACAATCTATTTATACTTTTGGATGCTGTCCAGCACTGGGCGCATAGCTTAGATTGTTTTATGCCACATCATTTCTCTGTCCGAACCCATCAGCTGTCCAAGATGCCACCATCTTTATTTATTCATCAATTTATTGGAAAAGGCAAAATGCACAAAAGTAATCTTTTGAAACGCAGAAAGCGAACTCGTGGAAAAACTGACGTGCCGCAAGTCTTCTTACCAAGGCGAGACAGCCGCTTACTTCCTTAATCTCCGCTGAGTGCTACTGTTGCAGCGTGAAGCCACGGTGCGTGGTGTCACTTTGAGAATGAGTTTTGAGTATACAGTCAGTGGCAGGTCTGTTGAGCAGCTAATGGCGTGTAGAGTGGGGAGGGTTAACTCCGCTGGGTGTACAGAGGTGCGTGATGCACTGAGAGGGGAGGGGGGGCACTCTTCGCCGTACGGAGGTACGTGACGGGCTGAAGGCGGGGGAGCACGCTGGAGGAGACTCCTTTGATCACAGTCTTCTCTCCGTCTTCTGCCTGTTAAATGCAGAGGAAGCATGATCTGCAGTACTGCTGAAAAACCTCGCATTAACGCTGCTGCACACTGCTGCAGTGGCCCGCGCTGATGAATGTAAGATATCTGGCCCACGTCAGCGCCGTGAGATAAAAATCAGTTAAATGTGCCCGTATTTAAATTTCCCTGGCCTGAGCTGTGCTGCCTGGGTGTATTTCACAGTGATGGTTCCAGCGCAGTTGGGGAGGGGGAGGTGTTTGCTGTGCTGTGCTGTGTGCTGGATGCTTCTGGGATGGGATGCCGTGTGCTTTTCATTGGGAAAGGCGTGTAACCTCCATCCCCACGCGACTGCGTTCCCTTGGGTTGCCCACTGCGTACGGAGGCATTAAAGAGCATGATCAAATGGGGAAACTGCTGACAGGCAGAACTGGGATTCCCACATTAGGCCCCTTATGGTGGGCACCCTGTGGCTGCAGACCCCTTTATCCTTATCCAACAAACTGGCAGATGGAACCTATATAAGTACACTGTCACCACATTTTAGCTAGACCTGTGCACCAGCTCGTTAATGCAAATATCTAATCAGCCAATCATGTGGCAGCTGCTCAAAGCATAAAAGGTGGTCAAGAGGTTTGGTTCTTCCCCATTCTGTTTCGAAATGTGATCTAAGTGACTTTGACTGTGGAATGATTGTTGGTGCCAGACAGGTTGGTTTCAGTATCTCTGCGATTGTTGATCTCTGGGGTTTTCACACACAGCAGCAGTGCTGTGGGTTAATGAGAGAGGTCAGAGAAGAATGGCCAGCCGGGTTTAAGCCGAAAGGAAGGCGATAGTACCAAGCATTGCAACCGTGGTAGGCAGAAGAGCATCTCCGAACACATCAAACCTTGAAGTGGTTGGGTTACAGCAGCAGAAGACCAATCAGTCTAATAAATAACTCAAATACCCAATAAAGTGCTCACTGAGTGTATATGGAATGAATATATATGACCTGTTGCATTCAGTGCAATATAAAAATAATTTATGATAATATTACCAAGGATGTGTAACCCAGTCAATGTCTCCTGTATTTAATTTGAAAGTCTGAAATATTTAGTTTATGCAATATGCAAATTATTATTAATTGTATATTTTTTCCATTTTACTGAGGACCCCGAGGGACTCCTTCAGGAGCCTTTGGGGCGCTGATGGATGAGCCACTCAGTCCAGTCCTAGACCATCCATGGCTCACACAGTCCACTCCAGACAAAGTGGGAATATCCATTCACATGACTACGGCATCCCATCTACGCTTTTATTTTGAAAAATGTATGGTTTTTTTACCCTTCCTAGTTCCTCATCGGATGCGCCCTTTAAAGCTCCAGAGACTTGCTCGCGATGACGCATTTTGTTAACACGGCTTCTCAGAAAAGGTAGCCTCCTTCCTGGAATCCTAATTATGATAAATAGATTTTTTGTGTATGCTATTAGTTCATAATTAAAGCGGTAGAATTAAACACAGTTCCATCCTCAAGAGGCTTACCACATTTGTTTATAAAATTCAGCTTTGCCGGTATAGTTAATAAGAGGGAGAAATGTATAGTCCTCTCACAGTTTGATGAGATGTGCTAAAGTAATTGGTTTTCAGATGTAGATAATGACTCTGCTGGCGAGCGTACGGTTATATTTATTTTTCTGTAATTAATTTGCTTGTTTTCTAACCATTGCAGATGCATCTGAATGTCAATTAGACAGAAAGGTGAAGCGAGAGTCATGCTGTGGTGAAATTGGGCATGGTGCTGTGATAGATCACGGGTATGCCTGTCCTCCTCTCTGCGCTCTGAACAGGCTTGCAGGTCTCCTGTGGCCTGTGGGAAATGAGGAGCAGAATACAAAGTTCTTGTACTTGACTGAGCTAATATTGAACACTGAATAATTCCTCAGACAAGTTAATTCATCAACGCAATTCACTTATTTGCATGTGAGGTCATTACTACAGGCGGGAGACTTGAAAGCTTGAAGCAGAAGATCTTGAAAGCCTCATCTGCAGAGGGCTGTCGAAGATTTGCTGGAATGACCAGCTGTGGGCCAGTGCGGAGCAGTCATCCAAAAAGCCTGTGGTGTGTGACTGGGGTGCACCTTGTTGTAGGAGGTGCTGTCACTGAGACAAGCTGCTAAAGAATGGTCCTGGAAACTGTGAATTCAAAAAAAATACTGCAGCGGAAATGAGGTGTATCCCCATGCCTTACGCATAGCCAAATATAGAATCTGGTCTTCTGTCGCAGTAGTCCATGGGGATCAAATCATTCCACAGTTAAGGTGCTCCATGACTTTACTCTAAATGAACGGTAGATTTTGAAGTTGCTCTAATTGTGAAGGTGTAGATATAATTGTGTTTCTAATTCCTGGATTAATATGTTTCTTATATATTTTCTATTGTCTAGGGAGTGCACTGCTTAATTTATAGAAACTATAGAAATGTCAGCTTATCATTCTGCAGCTTGACTCTGAGCTCCAAGAGAACTCACCCACTGAAGTAAAGACTCTTCGCAGGGTGCAAATAACACTGAGGATTTTTCTTTTGAAAGACTACTGTTCTACACTATCATACTTGGATTTCATACGTGCAGCCTAGTGTAACAAATAGATTTTCGATTATAAATGGTTGTTCTGTGGTGACCCATTGTTTATTTTCTGTTGATAATTGCATTTGGTCCACTGTATCCTCATTTGAGCTTAGATGAACAGCGGTGCAAGAGGAAATTAGAAAAGATTGCCAGATATTTCTGTAAAGTGCAAGAAGTTGCCTTGTGCAATGTTGATGAGGCAGATTGTTTTAATACTGTGAATTTCACAGAGCTCTGATTAAATAAATTGGCTGTAATATTTCTGGTTTTGATTTCACCTGCTTAAGACATTTACTCAGTGAGCAATTTATTTGGTAGACCTGTACACCTGTACAGCTTGTTAATCCAAATATTTAATCAGCCAATCATGTTGTAGAAACGAAATGCACAAAACCTATGCCAGGGAAAACCTATGAAAGTTATCTTTGTGAAATGAGCGTATGTGCATTTCTAAGCCTTCAGAAGGCCTCAAATCTACATCTTCTACACGGAAACGGCACAACGCCGTTTCATGTTCTGAGAGCACCTGGCAGTGCACGCCTGCCGCCCACCCAGAGAAATGAACTCTGCTTCAGGACCTTGGGTATCGAGTCATCTCCTTATTGAACGGGACGTTATCAGATCGTGTTTATTTGTATTCGTTCGCTCCGTGGCGCTTGCCGACGGTCTCTGTGGCTCGCGGCGGCGATAACCCGGCGTTATGAGCGGCGCTCTCCGCGGGCGTTCTTATCTTTATGTTATTCTGCTGCGTCGGGTGAAGGGGGCCGCACATGTAAATGGGATCTGGTTGACGGGAGAAGATGTGGCGGTTATCACGCGTGTGCCGCTGCCGTTCTCTGAGGTTCGGCGGGGACGTCGTGCGGCTCTGCTCGGCCTCGTGATTTAAGCCCCGCTCAGAAGTTCACCTCAGATTTGTCCCGAAAAAGGGGACCGTGCAAGATAAAGTTGGATAAAGGTTAGCAGCCGATGGGATTTCTAAAGGTTGCACAGAGTCTAGACCTCGGAGACTCTCTGTTTGCACAGCAGCTGCTGTAAATTACACTGGTGTATATAGAGTGAGTCCAAGTTGTTTGGAATCAAGTTCATTTAAGTCAATATGCAGTATACAGTGCAAAACTATGAAGGGGGGGGGGGGGGCTTGGTGGTGTTTGCGTGAATTCTGTCTCTGGCAGGAGACAAGCACAGGCCTCTTTGAAGCACGTCTGTGTGTCTATGGCCACTGCCCTTAGTTTGGGTTGTGCATCTGTGAATGACAGAGTAGAATACACTGAACCAGCACGTTGTAGCCCTTCAGGCACAATGCCTTTCCTGGCCTCCCCAGCCCCCAGGCTGCTGAACAGGGCTGAGCGTCGCTGAGGCGCAACCTGACATTGATCTGAAGCACTCGCTTGCCTCTGCTCAAAAACCCGACAGACGTCATCATCCGTCCCTCTCATGGAGCGGACCAGGGGGCAGAATTCATGATTTGGGAGTGGGAGAGGCGTCTCGGCTCTCATCTCGCGCTGATATTTGATGAAACGCTTGTCATCGCGTCTGATTTTGTTTACTATGTACAAAGGGCGCTAATACTTTACACATCCACTCAGATGTGCTCGTCTTTCCATTGCTTGGAATTCAGATTTTAAAAAAATATATATCCTTTGACCGTAACATTATGAGATTTATCAGTATTCTGTGTAAATAGTTTTTGCCTGACAAGTGAACTGGAACTTTTTTCTCTCGCATGAAAGATTGAGTATATAAAGATCTATATTTTGCTGGAGTTTTGAGATTTCTTATTTCTTGTTTACCTTTCTGTGTTGCGCTCAGGTTCACGGTGCTGCCCTATTTTTGCTCTGAGTAGGATAAATGACCTGCTGGCGAATGGAATCACTGCGTTTACCTCCACTGTTTGAAATGTGGAGCACTGGAGGCTGCTGGTGTGAGGAATCAAATCTTCTCCCAGAAATCCATTGTTGTGATGGGGGGGAAAATGGCTCCATTGCTCAGAGATTCACGGAGAGGCCGGTTGATAAGTACATGACAGTGCACACCCCATATGTGAAGTCCTGAGATGTCCGCAAAGGGATCAGAGAAGTATCCTCGCAGTAATGGCTTGCTTTGCCATAGAGATTGCATTCCTCTCCATCGATGAGACAAAAATCAATACGGAGAGAGATTGTGGTTAGTATGTGGGAAAGGCGGCAAAATATTTTGCATGTGTGAGCATGAAAGAGGTTTGCTGTTGTTTAGCATTGTCTTGGTTGCTGAAAATGGTGCCTCTGTAGAATTTACTTAGAGTGAGGGTACGTCCAGCTGAAGGCCTCATTTCACTGTTCCCCTGCACAGTGTGTACAGTGCAATGCAGGGTGATGGGGGTGTTAGGCCGCAGCCAGGAAAGAGCCTGTTATTCACAGATGTAATTGTAGCCTGAGGTATGGGAGGGTCAGGGGTCCGTGTTTCATTATTCTATTGACCTCAGACACTTTAGCGGGTGCCTGTGGCCTGCATGCTGAAGATGCATATGAACGGTCTTCCTCCAACTCCCGTCTGTGCTGGCTGTGGTGTGAGGACCTAGCTGGCAACACTACCTGTTTTTGTAGTGGGGTTAGTGCATGTATGTGGCTGTGGTTGCAGACACATTGACATTTTTTGTTAGGGTGGGAATTGGATATGTTCAACCAAAGTTGGATTTTAAAATGTATTTAAAATAAAATAAAGTGATGGAGATGTAATTATGTGTGTGTCTGTGTTGAATCCTTTTGTGGTGGGAATCGGGGATGAGTGACAGTCTCCTCTCTCCTGTAGCTACCTGCATATATACTAAGTTCCTTATGAGGACTTTTGTGTCTGTTACTTAAAGAAAGAAAGGTACATTTTTAGCTCCGCAAAATTCTCAGTTGCATCACAGAACAGCACACGGCAGGCAGTTCTGAGTGCACCCTTACTGCTACAGCAAATAAAAACAAAAATAAGGAAAAGTCAGGGGAAAACGTGCCCCTTACAGCACATACGTTTCCCCATTTGGATACGTGCTGTATGTAGAAGATCCATCTCTCTGCCTGTGTCTCTCTCTCTGTCTTGTTTGCTTTACAGTGTAGGTGCTGCTTTCTCAAGAATTCTTTCTCAAGACAGTACATGAAATAAATAGGAAATACTGTATACTGTGTGTAACACAATATACCAGGAGAAACATAATCACATTTTTATCTATATTAGGGTGCCAAGCAGCAAATGTGTTGTGGCAGTTTATTTATGACACCCTTTATTGAGTTCGCTCTTCTAACAATATATACAAGTTTGAGAATGCATAAATACAATTTGTGGAATTTTGTGGACGTGGCTTGATTTGGGCTGATTGTGGCATGGGAGCTAGGGAACTAGGCATTCCTGGGTGTTGAAGAATTATGGAACCATGGAATGTGATACAGCCAATAATTGACCCACCAGTCCTTTACCTTTAAGTACATTTTCATAACTTTGATATTTTCCTCCTGAAACCAGCACCTTAAAATGTATGAAGGCAGGGGCATTCAAGGCAAACCAACATCCTCTCCATTTTCCCACCTTTTCATGACAGGCAAGTTCTGACCGAGCCAGAGAAGCCGGATAATCGTGTGGTAATTATTTCCACAGAGTGCACCTTTACACCCTCATTGAGAAACATAAAACGTCCCTTAGGGAGAATGGAGGGAGCTGAATGAAGTGAATTCACTTTTGGGAGAGGAGGCGTGACAGAGTGGACATTTCTCCACGGGACGGCCGTTATAATGAAGTCATTGTCCAAGCTGCATTGCATGCGCAGCGGGAAAATGTTGTTCTGACTTACGCGCAATCGCGCATAGCAATATAATGGCTTTGAGGTTGCTGCACTAAACCTATTTGTTTGAGCCATTTAGCAAACACCGCGTGCTGCCACTTCTCAGTGTCGTTGAGTAAGAAGCCAGCTCTGTGAGCTGTGAGGTGTTGTCAGAGTGATTAAAATGCCCATAGTGCAAGTGAGAGTGGATGGTTCCCTGGCGTGATGTCTAGCGGAATATATAACGCCTCCCCATTGGCTTTTGAAAGTGAGCGTGATTTCTGTTTGGCAAGTAAAGTTTCTCCCTGCAATACATATGGACTGAACGTTTATGCTATAGTGATTTCAGAAGTGAAGTCTCACTTGTCTGTTGCAGAACACCCACCCCCACCCCCCTTTCACATGGCAATTGAGTGCTGGCAACTTGACAGTTGTCCAAGATGCTGTCAATCAGCTTGCAAGCCAGGCTACCAACAACTTCTCTTCAGTGTAAACGGGGTGACCTGGCTTGTGATTTCTATCATGAGGCACGAGGGGTCAGAGAAACACAAAGTCGAAGAGATTACGATTACTGCCTGTGATCCGCGTAGTCCGTATTATGCCGTGATGATAACAGGTTTATATAGAGGGTCATTTATTGCCTCGTTGCATAGAAGCTCTCAGGACCCAGCCATCTAGTGACGCTGCAGCAAGATGGGCGATGGTGGTCGTATGATGGCAGAGTCGTATGATGTCTTCAGTCATGGACCATTTCATTTTGTGTGATCCAGCGAACAACATTTTTCTTACCAAACGTGAGGTAAAATACTTGTCTTTTACAGATGGAGTGTGTTCCTTTGTTAATCACTCTGAGATAAAAGACACACAAGGTGGACCGGCTGGAGCCGCCCACAGACATGCTGATTGGTGCACTCATTGTTGCCGCCCACCCACAGACATGCTGATTGGTACACTTGTTGTTGCTGCCCACCCTCAGACACAGTTATGCCCAGCCATTCTACCATTCTTTTTGTCTTGGTATTTTTTTAAAGCAAAAGCATTAAATGTGTGAGCCAAAGACATGATATTAAAGACAAAAAGAAGCGCACCGCCTCACGATCAATCACTTTAATTGTATCTGTGAGCTGGATCTTTCTTGAAGTTTTAATGAAAATTAAAACATTTCTTAAAAACGTAATTGAATGAAACGGAATGAAAAAAGAATCACTCCTTTAAATTCATGATTGATCACTTTGTATCTGCTTTTTAAATTAAGATCAGGGATTGGCCCCGCTGATTTAAATTCAGTTAGGTCACATGTTTTTAATCTCAGCAGTAAAGTGTGGGTCATCCCAGGGCATATGGAATGTGTACATTAAATGCACAGCTTTCAAACACCAGCACCCTACATGTCTGGTTGTTCATCTTTTACAAGGTTCAGTAATCATAGTTTCTCGCTTTTAAAAACCACCCTGTGAGGGATCAGCAGAAATGGCAAACTTTGAAATGCTATGCTACTCTCCATTCCCCTTTCGTCTAAAATATTTTATTCTGTTTCAAAAAATCGAACTTATTTTAGTGTATTCCTTATTGTGAAAACGAGAATGTCTGGAAAACCGTGAAATGGATAGTATTTGCATGTTTGATTACTTTTGTCTTTTCAGCAGCCTGCTGTAAAGCGAGTTGTCTCTTGTTGCAGAGTTTTATTTGAAGTATTAGTTTATTTGAAACATAAGCGCACACTTTGACAGGTTTCTTGATGGTCCGTCAAGCATTCGGTAACACCAGGGACTGTATTAAAAATGTTTTATTTATGAGTAGGTGGAAATAAATAAAGAAATAGGTGTTCATACTTCATCTGTCCTGGTAATTGTTGAAATGACTGTTGAGAAGGGGGGGGGGGGGGGGGCTCACAATGCAGTGGGAAGCTCAAACGTTTCAACTGAGAAACACATCTGGAGCACCCAGGGAATAGAGTCTCTTTCCTTTGATGTTAACTGCACTGCCTGAGCAGTTTTTTTTTTTCAAAGACACTTTTAATATTCACCAAGAAGCACTTTTTCTGATACATGTCATTATTGGCTGACATGCATAACTCTGGGCAGGTGAATTCATGCCTCTGTTCATTTCACTTAGCATATTTTCATTTGACTTTGTGAATCATCTCTCATCTAAGATAGGGCCCACTTACTGGAAGGGATGTTCTCTCCAGTGTCGGTCGAATCAATGGGTCTCCTGCCAGAACCACTCCTATGAACAAATTTGTTCTTCAATCACTGGTACCTGTGATTTAAGAGAACTTGGTGCGTTCACCTATTTCCTCGAATGTAAAACGTTTCTTGGGTTGGGACAAAATGTACGAGTGGTCCTGACCTGTCGTGTGAATCATGTAAACAACACATTCCATCCATTTTCTATGGAAAGAGAACTCCAAAACTTTCAAACTAGGCATTGCAGATCAAATATGAATCAAGATTCAGAAACTGCATTGCTGAAATGTTTTCAGAAACATATTTTATTGGACTGTTGAGGAGAAATAAGCAAACGTTTATCAACCGTCCACCATATTGTTATGTTTTGGCAAAACCAATATGTCGCTTGTTCTTGTTAATCCCATTGACCATTTATTCAACAGAATCCCCTAAAGTACTATAAATACTGTATTATAACAGACATCTTCATTTAGGACAGTGTTCTGAAGTTTGTTGAATCAGACGTGGCGCACTTGGATGAACCCTTTATATGAAAAAAGTAAGAGAAATGTATGATTAGAATACAAAAATGTTTTTTTTGTGTTATTTAATATGCAATTCATTTCCCTATCACCCCTTAAGACTTTTTTTTATTTTTTTTTATTTTTTTTTACAATTTTGAATCACATCATGTGTATCCTTTATTTAATATTTAACTGTATGCATGTACTATGTACAGGTACACTTCTTTGTGTTTTGGATTTGCTAAGATGCATTTCCTAATGTTCAGTTCATTTGGTCTGTAACTTCATGCATGATTAATTTTTGTTTGTGGGTGGAGGGTGGGACACAGGAGCACTTTCTAGACACAAGTTATCTTAGACAATTTTAAAGATAACAGAATATGCATAGCCTATGATTATTTAAGTGGTGGCACTATCAGAATGCAGAAGTACTTCACTGAGTACTTCACTGAGTACTTCACTGAGTACTTCACTGAGTACTTCACTGAGTACTTCACTGAGTACTTCACTGAGTACTTCACTGAGTACAGCATTTGTACCGCAGTCTTTAGAATTGTGGGGCACAGGTCATGTTCATAGTGACTAGATGTCGTCAACTTCGAAAGCTCTTGCTGTGTCATTATTGAAACCCAGTGAGTGAACATCATGCTCGTGACTAGCGTAGCAAGCTGTAACAAGCTGCTGCAGGAGATGCTGTCACCAATAGGCACAGAGGGTGCAAGGGACCCCAGAGTTGAGCATCTGGGCAGTGTGTAGAATATCTGTAGGCAATTTGTTTGTGGCAAATAAAAGGGAATTATTAATAATATGAAGGCTATTTCAGAGATATTCCACAGCTTTGATATTCTAGCTTGCACTTGAGGAGTTCCTGGTAGTGCTAATCCAAAGACATCGACTTACTGGAAGGCTGCAGGATGAAGGCACGGAGTGGCCAGCAATGGTGGGAAAAGGAAACAATTCACTACAGTCAGTGGACTCCCATCTGGAGGGACTCCAATAGAGAGGAGCACAGCCCTGAATGTGAAAGCAGTCTTCCAGCAGCACCTCCTAAATCTCTTCACGTTTCCTGGCAGATCAGTAGAAAGGCAAGAGGGAGGAGGAGAATAGAGCTGCACTTTTAAAGTTTTATCATTTAGATGTACTGTAACTTCAGTGTGCGTTTCGAGTGCATTTCTTCACAGCCTCCGGTTGTTTTTGAAGACTCGTGTCAATACCTGCTAGCGTCGCACGCGAGAGGCTGCTCCTAATCTCTTTGTAATTATCGCAGTAATGAATCCTGCTGAGGTTTGACAATTCCTCACTATAGCTAGCGGTCTTTTGTGCGTATGAGTAAATATAAAAGGTTTTTTTTTTTTTGTGAAGGTAAATCAGAGGAAAAATTGGATCTATTAGACTCATGTAACTGGTGCCTTATAATGGAATGTGTAATATAGCACGGGAAAGCATTCTAAATCCCTGCCATTCTTCTGTGGATTAAAAAAAGATATGCTAAAGAATATCCACTTTACTATAAAATTACTTGGCTGCAAGGCAATGCCTGCAAATGTATCAGATTTCAGTGGAATATTCTTAATGACTGAATGAATAAAAATGAATGGATACTTGTCTCGCCCATATTATGTTAATTTCTTTTTTGTACACTTAAAATCCATTTTCATGACTTTTTCAGGAATAGGTATCAGATGACAAAATGGCAGTCTATAATCAGTATGCTGAGACAGTAAGTCTCATGCCCAGATGCAGTGGACATCCTCTTCCTGTCTTTGTTGTGACCGGAAGAAATGCAGAATGAACTCACGTTCTCTTCAGGCTTTTTCTTCCTTAGTAGCCTCAGAGAAACGGTCCCCTCTCATGTTCTCCTTAAGCAGAGACTGCAGGTACGCTGTGCTCAGCTCACACCTGTGGGCTCGGCCCCCAGTGTGCTAATCTCTCCGCGGTGTGCTGTGCCTTCTGCCTTTGAGCTAACACAATGTTTAATGGGCACACTGGGGACATTTATGGGTACAGGCTGAGACTGAAACCAATAATAATGGTAATAAAATACACTCTGGAAAGACCACTGTGCCTGTTACACTGTAGCGTGGGAAGACTGCGCACTTCCAGTCTTGCTAAAGCACAAATGTACCTTTTTAACCATTCTCCTTTTTAAAAACTAATTACCTGTATTTGAGTGTCAGTGCAAGGTCAACACTGGCGAGGAACACGGCAGACAGACCTGCGATAGTAAATGGCGGATTGAAAGAATGAGGAAATGGCTGTTTTGTGTTTAAGGGTCGGAAACCCTGCAAGCTCTCATTGGCACATTCCCTCGTCCTCCCAGAACCTGTTCAAGGGTACGCCTTCTGTATGAGGCGGGGGGACTTGGCGAGCGTTTCTGTGTGAATGGAGGTACCTCATCCTCCTCCGTCATTCAGACGAGAGCCAGATGAAGATCTGCGTGACCCTGGTCCGTCTGGCGCACCGCTGATGCCACCCCAGCACACCCCCACCCCTGTTACCCCACCACTCCCACCCCAGCACACCCTCACACACCCCCACACACCCCCGCAGGTCATTCAGCATGACCCTCAGCACCATGGGGAGAGAGAGGCCGGAGTCCTCATAACTCTCTGCACTCATTAAGCCTTCCGCTCTTCATGGCTTAATTAAAGCACCAGGAGTGCAAAGCCAGTCGCTCCACACACGCTGGGTAATGTGTCTTCCCCCTAATGCAGATGTTTCATGTGCTGTCATTGTGCTGTTATAGTAGGGGGAATGTGTAATCGCATAATATCCCAATGTTTACCTTTAATTATTCTGAAAATGTTCTGCGGTAGAGATGCTATTCCGCTCCTGTCTTATGTAAATGGGTTATTTGCGCTCCGGTATTATTTTCAGAGACTCAGAGACTCAGATTCTCAGTTTGGGGGGCCCAGAGGGAGTGTGTTGTCATGGGCATGCCGTTTTGTGGCTGATCTCAGATCAGCTCAGATCACATCGGCGCCGCTCCTCTGTGGGGAGAGATTTTTATTCTCACTTTCACAGATATTGTGCTGCTGTCTCTGAAGAGCTCCCCCATCAAATGACAGAATAAAACACCGTGACATCAGGGCGGGTGCTCTGTGATACCATTTCTAATGGAGCTATGCACTCGCAAGAAATGTATAACCTAGAAGTTTGATACCTAGAAGTAATAACACATCTTGAGTCTTTTCTTTCCCCCAATAGGTCTATTTTCCAGCAGTCCAGTATTACTTTTTTGTTTGCTTTTCTGAGCTTTTGTTTTAACAGTGAAAAACCGTGAGCTTCCGAGTGGGCCATTTTATGAAGGGGTGATATGGCTTTGTTGACCTAATCGAGCATTGAGTACAAGAAGATGGTTTAATAATGACCAGGAACTGTGAAATTGCATTGTGCTTCTTGATGATATAGATTTATCATGAGTGTTTCAATTATAGCAAACCAGTTCAGAGCCCATTTAGTTATCATCAGCGATCATTTCAAAATTCATGTATGACCAGATTTGAATAAGTTCCTGAACTACCTAATATGGGATCCGCTAATGTGTTTGCTGCAGGATCTTGATGGCTTAGTCTTGCATCCAGGGAGGCTGGCTTGGCAGGATCTGCATTAGTGTAAATCAACCTGCCCATGTAATTAGCAGTGTGAACTGTGCTTCCCATTTGTAATGAAATGGTGCCCCTGTTCCAATTAAAACCAGCAGGGGGGGTCAGACATTAAGCCTTTACAAATGACTGTGGGGAGTGGTCCCAGTCTGTTCTGGTGATGTCTGTGTATTTCAGTAAATTGACAGTTTTTTATTTTCTGGAACATTTACACATGCATACTCCAATGAATAAGGATATGAAGCTATATTTAAATATTTTGCTTTTGATTAAGAATTGCAACAATTGCTCTCTGTAGCCTCTTGTATTACTGGACTATTTGATGTATAATTTGAGTTTTAACCGAGACATGCTTGCATTTATATCATGATTTATGTTTGAAATTAAGCTATAAAAGTTTATATTTCCCCCCATTCATTTAACCAATGTCTGTATAGTCCTAATCACTCAAATGTACTTCATACCCGATTTGTGCTGCACCAGGCATGTTACACAACATTCTGTTTTTAAAAGTGCAATTGTCTCCCTCTAGTGGTCATACAGAGATATTGCGTGCCTAGTAATGGTGCTGCTGTAATTTCCATTCCCTCCCCGTTTTGTTCATGAGCAATCTTTTAAAGATTAGGCGTATTTTCCTCGGAAATTATATTGCCAATGTATATACGTATTACATTTCCTTGCATACCGTTCTAGGTACTGTGCATTTTAAAATTGTGAATTACAGAAAGCAGTGCATAGTCAACTAGAGATATGATGCTTGTAACAGATCAAATAATGACTTCTGATTTCCAGTAGTATGCATTTTTGTCGTTATATCAGTACTTGGCTGAAGTATGATAGTCATATAATGTCGTATAGGCTTGCTGCTTGTGTTTGACAATACGGCAGTTTATATTTCGCATTTGGTCCTGGCTTTATTATTCCTCAAGGAGCACTCGTATCTGCCTTCCAATTACGTAGGAAATTGGCTCTATGAAAATTTCTAAATGGTATAAGAATCATCTGTTTATTGTTCAATAAACATTATGAGTCTGACTGATTGCTTTGTACTGGACTCAGTGTGGAGCTGGGCAGTAAAGGCCTGTGTCTATATGGGAGTCTGCCACCAATCAATATCCATAACCTACTGCCATGCAAGCCCAGTCATAACCTCATATTCATTTTGTTTCTGGGTGCAGTGTAGTAGCTAGTGAATGTTTATGTTGTGTATTTGTTAGTGGGTGCAACTTTGGCCCTGATAGAATATTTCACACGGTGGTAAATGCACTTTTTGCAGTTTACATTTTTTAAAGGTCCTCTGGAGGAGACCTAAGAAGAAAATGGGAGTCTTTACTTGTAAGGCTGTGCACACACTATTCATTAGATTACATTTTCTTCTGCGGATGCTTTTATCCTAAGCGACGTACCAAACAGTGTAGCTCAAGGTCATACAACAAAAAACCCAGCACGTCAGATAACTTACAGTTGATATATTACTGGTTGGCCATGAGCATATGACCTGCTCGAACAGTCATGTTTTGTGCTGGCTAAATTGATGTTTTTGTAAAAAATTACATTTTTGGCTGTTTTAGGCTTTCATCTTCTTTTTGTAGAACGACATCTTGGCTTTCACGATCTGCATGTCTTAATGCCAAATTCAAAGTAGAAATATAGGTTTTAAGCCTTTAAACCCAAGCTGCCGAAGTGGAAGTAACACCGGAGTTGTGCATTGTTTTTAGGCTAGCCAGCTTGTCACTGCTCACCAGTCAACAACATCTGCTGCGTTTGTGGCTACATGTTGATGTATTTCTCTTTCGTGGTCTATATGTCTTAATGTTTAGAGAAAATATTCAGAGTAAAAATTGAGTTGTAAATGTTTTATACATAAAATGACATGGTATAGCCCCAGAGTTTTGTCAGCCCAGTATCTGTAGTCTCTCAGCCTCATGTAACTACCATTTTGTGACAACTTTGAAGCGTTTTTCTCGGTGGTACTCAAAATGAAACGTGACACAACTCCCTTTATCTTGAATGTCTTATCCATGTCAATGTCTTTTGTATTGTTAAAAAGCTTACATCCTCTTTCAAGTAGTAAAATACATTTTGGGGTCAATGTGACTGATTTTGATAGAGCAGGTCACAGACAGTATGTCCAGTACGCAGGGGCCAAGTCTGGAACTACCATACCAAGACAACCACAACCTCAGGAACGACCGTGCTGAAACAAATACAAATTCAAACGTTCTAGACTATGGCATAAAATCCAAGGGGCTAAAGATAGACAGCTGAAAAACAAGTGACCATAGTTTAGGGGCCTCTTACAAAGGAGTTAAGGTACAGCATGATGAGATGCGCTGGAAAATGGACAGCGAGTGAGCAGTTCTTATGCGGATTGGGAGGTCGTGCCACCACCGGGGAGCCAGGGTGGAGTAGCTCCGCAGTCAGGACGAGGGCGAGCCATTCACGCGGCTGGCAGGCTGGCCGAGTCGTGTCACAGAGACACTTAACAGGCACATTATGTTCCTTGACATTGCAGGCCCGTGTTAGCCTGTGGTGTGCTAAATTGGGCAAAGGAAATAACAGAATTATTAACTGGGTGTCTCAGCGTCCGTGTCGGAGGGGACGGGGGAATCTAGGTCACTCTTCATGCACTGGCTCTGGGAGGAGAGGTGGAGGGTTAACTGCACTGGGGACCAGGGGAGGGGCCGGGCAGAGAGGAGGGGTGCAGTCAGAGGTTAATAAAGTGTGATTGGGCTGGTCTGACTGGAAAGTATTGACTAGGGACAGATTTTGCCTTCTATAAACCTGACCTCAATGGTGCCTTTATAAAACAACAGTAACACAAACAAACTGAACCCCTGTGCCTTCAGCCTCTGTGTCACACCTATGGCTAAAGCTGTGTTTTATTTTGTAATCTGTGTTTGCTTATTTATTTATTTTTTGCACATTGGTGAGTGAGTCTTCATGAACCCATGGGCAGGCTCCTCCATTGTACTTATTTTCCATAGAGGTCTGCAGGGCATTTCTGAAGCCTCACGAACACCTGACCTCATCTGGAGTCTCCATATTTGCTTGTTTTTATTTTTTTGATTTAAGATTCTCCTTTTTGTCTTTACAGAAGGAACTGAGCCTACCCAGACGAGGGAGTTTGTAAGTAAAAGCTGTTTTATACACATTCACCCCCCTATTGTGGATAACGCACTTGTGTCAGCAGGGAGCTGAAATCTATTTGAATAGATTCTTTTTCATTTTTTGCCAATGGGTTTATGTACTGTAGGAGCTGCCCAAATCTCTCATGCCAATAATTACAGATTGGTTCAAACCCAGTATTACTTAGAATGTCCTGGTCTATAACATTTGGCAGGTGCATTATTTTTAATTGGAGAATTAGAACTATGTCATGCAAGTCTGAAGTGCTCTTGTATGCAAGGTCATTGCTATATGAATGTAAAACAGCTATTGATTAGCCATAAAGGAGGATTTTATGTTTGGGGCCAAATGAACACTATGGCCTCCATGCATGCACACCGTGAAGCCTGGAGAAGTGCTCGACTGTTCAGACGTGACTGCAGGGTATGATTTTTATGACCGAGCCGTTTGATTTGTGCTGTTGTTAGTGTTTATTAGCCTGGCTCCGGCAGTGCTCTTCCAGTGAAAGGAGCACTTACTTTGATATGACTGCTGTTAACAACAATAAAGTGGATTAATGAAAGAAATTCCTTTAACCACTCTATGTCCAGATACGGGAAGATCTCTCTGTTTAAGTGGCATAAACTCTGCTCTCTCACAGCGGAGGTCTTTATATGGGTTATTAGTGCACTGTGTGGTGATTAAAGCGTCTCACTTGGTCTGTTGCTTGTTGTAAGTGATGCCGGGCCAAGTATTTCATCTAAATACTGGAGGTGCAGTCAGATCTTGTCTGGTTGAAACGTCCTCCCTCTGCAGGAGTAGACCTCCTGGTTCATCCTCTGCTCTGGCACGACCAGATGTCCATCAAGTTACCTTTGTGGCTCATTGTTTATGCCACATGCTGACGAGATGGGGCTTTTTAACGTTGGCCCCCTGTAGGTGAGGGGAGTCTGTCACTTTCTCTCTGGGCCATGTCTGGATGTACAACTGTGTATGTGATGGGGCACCTTGTGTTTTGATTGAATGTTCACTGCCCTCCGGTGAACAATGAGAGTGGTGGAAAGTAGGTCATCGCAGCAGTTGTGAGTGATCCAGTAGCAGTTAGTCTGTGCTTCTGTAAAGTACATGCTTGTTATTGTGGCTTCCATAAGTGGTCAGTAAAGTGATATGTGGGAAGGCATCGGTAAGCTGGGGTCTCCATGATGGGATCTGTCATTTTTTTTACATGCCTGGTAACCAGTAGCCTTCGAGCATCAGATTTTATTGTACTTTTATTGACCTCACACTTTTGCTTTCTTTGCAATATACATTCTTAAAAGCTGTGGTATTTTGCGGTATATATAATATTGTGCTTAATGAGAGAAGCAAATCAAAAGCATAAAAACAAACGTTTATTTGTTTGGTCGCAGAAGGACTGGTGTCCCCCCCTGTTTTTCACTGCTGTGAGAGAGAATAAAATGTGAATAACTCCTCGTGGCTCGACGCAGCGTGGATGTGGCTGTACAGCCCGTTTACTCCCGCACCATCACGCACTGCAACACCACAACTGACAGGGTTCCACACAATTATTCCCATAAAATGGTGGATTTAGCTACAGGAGGTTTAAAAAAAATGATGATTATGGCCATTGTTTGCCATAAACCTGCAAATGTCAAACAGGTCCGGGAGCTTGTCTCGGTCGTTTGGGAGTGTGAATGGGTGGTTTAACTCATGGAGAATTACCCCATGTTGTCGTGTTTGCTGGTCAGTGGTAGCTGGCTTATTTGAAAGCCGCTCACCTGGGCAGAAAGCTTACAGAGTTTAACGGGTGAAAATTGGCGGGACGAGAATCCCTACATCCTCCTCAGGCTGCAGCCGCCAGCCAGGCCGTGGCTCAGATGTTTCTCATCAGTCCGTCAGACAGAATCGCGCATCTGGCCTTTGGGATGTTTTATGCGTCGGTGACAGCCGAGGTGGAGAAGATCAGCTCTCCATTACACCGGCCACCTCCTCCTGAAAGATCGGCCATTCAGCCGGCGCACTTACTCACCCGGACGGTGACGCGAAGCCAGTGTGCGCTGACGATTAGCAGCCCCGGTTCCCGTCTCACACCTCTGTCTGGAGAGTGACAAGTCGAGTGTTTAAGAGCGCATGTGCGTTTGGGGCCTTGGCCGTGGCACCCCCGCCTCCCTCCCATCTCCCGTCTCCACCGGGGCTCCTGGCTGCTCTGACGGACAGGTCAGCCCCCAGGGAAGCGCTCCAGCTCCGTCCTCGAATGGCCTGGACTTTGAAGTGTGCCCGTGGCGGGGGGCGGGGGGGGGGGCTCTCTGATCCTCCTGTTCCCATGGAGATGGCGCGGTAACATATTGCCCTGGCTGATGCCTTGATTCTGTTAGAAACCCCTCAGTCCGTGGTGTTTGTGTAGAAGGGAAGGCAGCATTCATCTTCCAGTCATTTCATTTTAAGTGTTTCATTTTCTTATTGCAATACAAACAGGCACATACATACTTGGAGAATAATACCAATACATATAGAATGACATGTTCAGCTGCATGAGATCTCTGAGAATAGGACATGGTTTAGCACCTCCATAAGAACAAGTGCAGCTTACAGAAGAGACAACTGAGTCATTACTGAATCTTTACACTCAGTAGTTGAAGCCAACTGGCTGAATCTCAATTGTCTGTCACTGTTTTTCTTCAATAAATTTGCATTTTAATTTCAATTGGGATGGACATGTTGTGTTTACCTGCACAGTGCCTGTGGGTCCTCCCAGTGAGTCAGAATTACTTCCTTTATGTTTAGGTTATAAGACAAAGATGTAATTAGTATAGCACAATTAATAATGAAAACAAATATAATTATCACCAGCTACTGTATTTCTTACCCGGCACTGTGATTTGTGGTGATTTTCAAAGCTTTTTTTATGTTTTAAAATTTCAGCTTTTCCTTTATCCTCACCTTTATTCTAAATATCTGTAAAACAGATGTCCAAAAGCCACAGTGTGACTCGTTTGAATTACTCCTGCCACTAAAAATATGTGTGATTCCGGATTGGCTCTGTAATGCCAAACCAGTGTATAGTATTCTGTACGTGTACTCTGGTCAAGACCGGCCTCAGCGTCTCCGTGCTCTTGAATCTTCCATAGTGTGTGGGACAGGCAGGACCTGAAATCCCTGATGCTGGCCACTGGGCAGCTTTCACCCAGCTGCAGTGTCTTAGTCCTGAGAGTCATCAAGGTTTTATTTTTATAGTTACGGCATAGTTACTTCATTAATGTGAGGTACGGGTGTCATGAAGAATTGTGTGTGTATGTGTATTTGTGTATTAGTTATGCGTGTGTGTGCGCACGCGTATGTGAGTGTGCGTGTTAAAAATAGTCGAGTTATGGATGGATATCACTTTTTTGTTTAAGTTTATATTTTTATATTATATATTTAAATGGACTGACCTTGTGACTCATGTCATTCCTGTTGCTGGAGCTTAGGATTCACAGCCAGTTTCTTTACCTAGGAACCCAGCAACACATTTAATGTTCTGTTGCTATGGTTTCAGTATCCCTGCCCTACTACTCACTCTGTGTGACCATATTATAAGCAGCAGTTATGGTGTTGTTTACTATCGGTACACTCTTATATGTGGTGCTTCCCTTTGCTGTGGAAAACTAAAAGATGACCTGCAAGGAAAGTCATCATTGAAGTAATGGCTATTCAAGGGAACACACTACTAGGTGCTTTGTTCTTACTGATCATTTTCAAATTCAAGTGTTTTGTCAATGCAGTGTTCGCTCCAGAAATTCTAATTGAAATTCTTTGTGAACAATTCTGTTAATTATCTGTACATTTAAGCAGCCTTTGATCTGTTGCAGTGCTGCCATAGGTTGGCTGTTCCTGACTCCATACCTACAGGCCAGTTTACAAAACATCAAAATAGGTCCTACGTATGTTAGAGTTTGCAATAGGCTCCCATTTGGTTAAATAATGAAGTTTCAGCATACACCTGAAAAAAGAACATTTTTCATCAGGATGACTGCAAACGAACAAAGCTCCTGCACACCTGATTATTATAACAATGTATTTCCATTAGTTTCTTTTCCCTGTGCTTTTTCATTTCAGTTTAGTTTCAAGTTCCCTGTCAGTTTCTGTTTATTTCATGTTTTGGAGAGTAATGCCTATTTTTACATTATTTGGCTTTGTTTTCTTTTTTTATTCAGAGGGAGAATGTTCTGCTTGTTTCAGTTAAAGTGCTGTTCAAATTGGGCACCTTTACCTTCTCAGAAAGAGTGGAAATATCAGCAGCAAACTCACTGGCATTTACTGATGTTTATTTACTCAAATGAAAAACATTTTTTTTGCATTTCTGTTGGGTTTTGCAGATTATAATGAAGAGCAACTTCATTTAAACACAGGTATGATTACATAAAATGAATATTTCCTGCACAAAAGGCAAGGTTGAAAGCTTCTATGCAATCAAGTAATGTTGTGTAACCACACAACAAAGACTATGTACCTAAACAAGCCACTTTTTAAAGTTAAAATCAGGCACTCAAAATACTCAAACATAGAGTTTCAATATTGTCAATATTGTATTCAAAGTGATCCAGACCGAGTTCTGTCTCTGCCTGACTCCAGGCTCCAGTGTATGGGCCATCCATGATCGCTAGGCTTGCTAGTAATGATAGCTAGCCGTGTTTGACTACAGTTTTGTTTAAACTTGTTCTACAGCATGTCACCATCTAGTGGACTGGAATACCTAAAAGCCCAGCAGGCAGGAAAAAGCCACTTGCTTTTTTATCATCTTTACATTTTGTTTTGGAGGCAGAGGTTCTGGTTTGAATTTAGACTTAGTTTCTTGGACAGGCATATTTGTTTTTCTATTTAAATTTGGCTCTTATAGTCATGTGTAGTTTGTTTTAGTTTACAATAATAAGCTTGTTAACCATTAACCATATAAATGTACCACCAAAGTTGTGTTACTGAAATAGCATGGTACAGTAATATAACTGACAATGATAATTTGATAATTTAACTAAGTTAAAACACACTGGCAAACTACACATTTTTAGTCTTTTAATATCGCATTATTTTCAGTTTGTGATATTCATGGATTATCAGAAGATTTAAAAAAAATCATTATCATCATGTTATGATCATTTTTAATTCAAATAATTTGTTATTAATTGAATTAAATTATCTTTACCAATTCTACCAATGCTATGTTTGATACGTATGTTGTGTGTTTTTGTTCTGTAAAGTGGGTGGAGGCGAAAGCATTTTCGGTCTCCTTGTAGGACCTGTAGGATGCTGTTCCCATGACCTTTCGCTTCAGAAAAACAAAGTTAATTCTCAGTAGCCCAAAAGAGGAAGGAATTAACTGGGGTCTGGTTCATTTTTCGCTTTCATTCATCCGTTAAAGCAGGTTGGGAGGCGGTTAAATGTGGTTTGCTTGCTGTCCTGGAGTGTGCGAGTGTCTGTGCTGTAGTTTCAGTTTGCAGGGTGCCTAAACAAGCCACTCACCGGTGAATGAAAAGGTGTGGAATGGTTGTGTTTTGATACTCTGTAGGAATGCTTGCTTATCCAGTGAATGTTGCGCAGGCTTTGATCTTTAGAACTCCATACAATGTACTGAACGATATGCCTGGAATATAGGCCAACAGGACCTATTTTTAGGAGGGGGCAATAAAAGCAAAATAGAATGTGACAAAGTGTCGACTAGAGGGCAAGCTGATTAATAGTTTTATATGCAGTAGGTGTAGGACTATTGTGGTCCCTTATTTTATGTGGGTGCCTGGTCTTCTAGCCTTTTTAATATTCTTTATTGTATTTGATAGATCTCTATTTTATGAATGTGTATCCCCAAGCTAGAGAGAATAATTGTGGATGAGATTGTATGTAAATTAATCTTGTTGGTCTCAGACCTTTGTGTCTATGATTTATGACCTGTTCAATATGACAAACTGGGATGATGTGATTAATGTGGGTCTGTTTAGGGTTGATTTTTGATGACTGTCCGCGTACGTTGAGTAACTTTGGTGTGAACCCGTCGGAACAAGTGAATGTGTCCATGCGGTTAGACAGTGGAGCCGTTGCCCCAACGGTCTGACTGTAGCACATCTGTGAAGAGTCTCGTCTTCAGACCGGCTGGAGAAACGCGCCTAAAGGCGCCTACACCACCTTCTCTTAATTCTGTTAGTGCCTTTCCCCGGGCTGCATTGCCAGTCGGTGCTCACAGGTGACTCATGCACTAATTCGATTGCAACACTCTGCCCCCGGCATCGGAGAGCTTATCCCATCGAGCGCACAGCAGAAGCGCATGACGTCGCGCTGTGTGCAAGGGGACTTTGGGGATCGTAATTCATATATGTAGGTCAGTGATGTGACCTTTTAAATTTTGTGTCTGAATTTGTATGTTTGTATATATGAATTCAGATATTATTTGTATATCCAGGCAAAACTGGCTTTAAAAAGATATACTTTGCGATGTGACCAAATTATTTGTTGGAAATAACAAAAGCTTTTTTTGAAAATGTCAAGTTTAGGCAGTGTTTCACATGCATGGTTTTACTTTGATAATATTTTTGGAGGGGGTGAGATGTGTAATATAGGGCAGGACTTTTGAATCCTGTCCACATGTTTTTGTCCTTATAAAAGGCCAGCTGCTCCTTGGCTCATAAGCAGCTTAATTTTGGGAATATAAACATAATTGATGGTATAAAAAAGCATTGAGAATATTATTTTTTGCCAAATAAAATATGAAAACCCAGGGTGCAGGATATTAGTGTGTCATCCAAACAGAGCCTGCATATCTGTTAGTGATTATCCAAGTGTCAAAGCACTAGCAAAGCTTCTGCCGTCTGCAGCAATTACTATAGCCCAGAATCACTACCTTTCCTCCACTTAAAGTCAATTCTGGAATCCATGTGTAAAGTGACTATGTGAAGCGATATGGAATTGCAGCAGTCAGACTTTGTCAGAGATGCCAGGTTTGTTTGTTATAGAGCATGTTTGGGCTTATTTAGTTCATGCTTGTGTTGTTGACACTAACAGGAATAAGTTACAAATTAACTATAGTACTTTGCAGGAAGCCCAATGTTGCAAGGTGTCGTCATTTTGTATAGGTTACATACATTTGGTGTTTATATCCAGCTTGACATTGGCAGGCTGCAACACAAATAGATATGTGTAGTCAGTGTTGAACATGGGGAATTCCGAAGACCTAAAAATATTACGTACACTGTAACTGTAGACAAGCCAACTACAGATCATGTCACTCCGCTATTAATAGGTTGGGGACTCTCACAATCAAAAAGTAGTTCACACAAATGTTGTGTACAGGGATCTCTTTCATCAGGATAAAACACTGTTATAATTGGCTACTTTCAACCTGGTGAACTCTTTGAGGTGACACTCTCTCACACACACACACACACACACACACACATACAAACACATAGTTTATAGAGCCAACCTACAGTAATTTACACTTTTTTGTAGTTTTGCCATGCCCTGGCATCAAAAGTAACTGATTAAACTTTGTTTTGTGTTTGTGTTTTGTGACCAGGTGTTTTGATACAGGACAATGTGAAAGGGGTCGGGCCAATGAAAACAGTTATTCTTTGAAGTTTGCCTAGTTCTGTCAGAGTTGCTGGCTAAACTGGGCTTTTTTCCTCTTCAGTTACTGTTACTGGGCGACTGCACTGATTTATTTTCATACATGCTGTACTGTAACTGTGCTATTTAAAATTGTCTCTAGGATCCCTTTTTTTTTTTTAAACGAAACGGTTTCTACCTTTTTAAACACAAAGCTGTCACCATCTTCCTCTTTGTTTGACATTGATTCATTCATTATATGGTTTCTAAACCTCATTCAGAAAGAAACATTTATTTCCAAGACGTTCACTTAGGAAAAAGCATTGACCAATATCATGTTTTCCATTTTTAAGCAGAGAATGGTTTCTATAAAGGTTTTAGCTAATTAGCCTGCTAGCAGTAACCACACACAATTATAATAATTATGTTAAATATTAAAATCTCTCTCCAGGAAGTAGTTAACTCAGCTGCCTTCCCCTTCAAGTCCTTGACCTTAAGAAATACCTTTTATGTCTTGGTAAGAGTTTTATGCCCCCCCCCCCCCCTTACATTTTTGTCATCTTGTGCTCACTGCTCCGGGGTCCATTGTGAGTTACGAGACATTGCAATCCCACCTGCATTAGATCCATCTCTGGATAAGACTGGAGTTTGCAGGGCTGCAGTCCACTATTGACACTGGCCCTGGCATGGTCTAAATCCAAAACCAGCCCATGGGTCCTGTCCTTGCTCTACAACAGTGTCTTAGCAGGGTGAGCCAGCCAGTGGCTAATGTTTAGTGTCTTTTGTATGCAGTTTCTTGTGTTAAGTTATTTTGTTTTTGGTGTCACTGTTGTAGCTGGTCTGCTGTCCTCTCTGGCGGCAGATCAGTAGAGACTGCACGTATCCTACTATGATTTACATTTTGTGGACCGTTTTTCTTTTTGAATAGTCTCAGTAAAAGGTTGAAGCAAAGTGATAAAAATAACAATAGTATCCCCTTCTGAAGACTGCTTCACCTAGGCATCATCAAAGCAGCATGAACAGAATGAGGAATAAGGGACTTTTGGAATGTACTCTTATGATGATTTAAGGATCGAACGAAAGCTTAGGAGTTGCTGTTTATGTGCTCGTATCACAGAACGGCTCAAGTGCTGACTGCATATCTTGTTGTGCAGAGATGTTGGCACGTTCAGACTTTACTAACTTTAAATGTGGCCATTTTATAAAAATTGGATTTTCGGATTTCCCATGTTATATATTGTATATTGTTTTTTTTTATTTGAGCAAGAGGCGTATCCAGCCAAAATTGACAGATATGATATGAGATATGAGGAAAAAAGGAAGAAAACTGACTCAAAATATATATTTTTGTACACTATTTTCTGTCTGCTAAATGGTTGATTTAGATGGGGTTTTCCCACTGACAGGTCAGGTGGAGCAGTGCCCGATGTGCCCTTATTGAGCGCATCTTACGGTGCTTGAAATGCCACACACTGCTCTCAGCCGCTTTATTTTCTCTGAGATGAAGAATATAAAACGTGTACCTAGCTTCATGGGCTAGTGATCAGACGTACCTAGCCTCATGTGCTTGGGGTCAGACGTACCTAGCCTCATGGGCTAGTGATCAGACGTACCTAGCCTCATGTGCTTGGGGTCAGACGTACCTAGCCTCATGTGCTTGGGGTCAGACGTACCTAGCCTCATGTGCTTGGGGTCAGACGTACCTAGCCTCATGGGCTAGGGGTCAGACGTACCTAGCTTCATGGGACTAGGGGTCAGACATACCTAGCTCCATGGGCTAGGGGTCAGATGTACCTAGCTTCATGGGCTAGGGATCAGAAATGCTGGGTGAACCTGAGAAGATTCGGTTGTTCTTGCCTTGTTGAATTATCCTGTTTTGGCACAGAATGGTTCTGCTGTAGCTGAGAATGACTCAGGGAAATTACTGCATTAGAACGAAGACAACCTTTGACAGCTGCACAAGAATCAACACTGCAGCCGTTTAAAGTTCATATTCATCTCAACCCTGTATGCTTTGCTTTAACTTCGCTCCAATTGCTGTCATTGTTGGTGTCATTAGTGGTAACATTCATCCTTCGGATATTGCTGTGTTTTGATCATTATCATTTCTGTACCATTTTCCTGTTTGCCCATGATCTGAGTTTGTTTAAAAATTCCCTATTGTTGATGCTGCAAAACACAAACTGGTATAAAACATGTCTTACATCATTTGTGTGTGTACCATGAGCTCTTGGGACGAATAAATACAGTACTGTGCCAAAGTCTTGGGTACATGCTTTCAAAAAGAATTAAATACAAAGTTTATAAATCTGAGAATTTATTTAAAGAGCAGTAAATCCTTCAAATCAAATCAATTGTTGTTGTGACCACCCTTCACCTTTAAAATTCTCTTTAGTACACTGTAGTTTTATAATTGCCTGTTCTAAACATATTGAAGAACTTGCCACAGTTCTTCTGCAGACTTTGACTGGTAATCCCAGACAACCTCAATCAAGTTATTATCTGAACAGTGGTCTAAAAATGTATGTTATATTTAACATATTAAAGGGTATTATTATACATTTTGGTTTCACCATGTAGAAATGACAGCATGTTTACTTAGTCCTACCATTTCAGGGCATATGTTTGGGACAATTTAATTCACTGGTATTACTGATTAGTCTTCAATAGCTTCCTTAGTGCAGGTATGATAGAGCTTTCAGTATCTATTCTTGCTTTTACCCTTTTGATTACCTTTGGAGTCTGTTATTGGTGTTTGTCAATATGAGGACCAGGGTTGTGCCCATGAAATAAGAGATAAGAGTAATAAAAAATATCAGTGACAAAATCAACTGTTTAGAACATCATTAAGACAAGAGAGCACTTTTCAGCTCAGTAATTGCAAAGACTTCGACATGCCAGTGAAGACTGGCCGCATAACTCTAGCAATAGATGGCTGCAAAAACAAGATGGCCAGGTTACAGTTGGCTAAGTAATTCCTAAGAAGGTCTTGCATGTTTCCTCTGTCCACAAGACCAAAATGGCCTGAAATTAAAGCTGAGAATCTTAACCCCATGTGAATTGTTTGATTGCAAATTTAAAATTGTGGAAAAACAGCGCTAAGTCAAGAAAAATATTCATTTGTCTTTGTTATTCATATACTGCATATAATCCCGTTTCCAAAGGTGTTTCTGAAAGCGCACTAGATCATGAAATTGCCTTTGGAAATGGTGAGGGTGAGGGTATTTCTTTGGAGGAAGGCTCTGCGCTGCAGCAGTGGTGCAGAGATGGGCATCGTGTCTGAGATGGTCAGTGAGAGACGAGGTGAGCTGCAGGATCCAGAATCCGCTTTCTGCTGACCGCCCTCGCGGATGCTGGGCACTGGCACGCACACTGTGACCAGGGGGTATCCCGTCGTACGTGGCAGACCTATGCATTTCTCAGATGAGCATTTACCAAGAAGGCTTTCCAGTGTGCTGCTCCGAGCTAGGCTGTGTTGATGGACCGAATCACCATCAGCAGAGAGGGGAGGGGGGGAGAGGAGAGGAGAGAGGAGAGGGGCGAGGGGAGAGGGAGGGGGCGATGGTGAGAGGTGTGGGGGAGGGAGGGGGGAGTTTGCAGCCTCCCTGCCCTCCACAGGCAGCTGACAGTCTTCTCTGACAACACGGGCTGGAAGTGGAAGGACCAAAATCTGCCCCCCTCACCCCTCCCCCCTGAGAGACTGTTAGTCCATTCCTTTATAGTAGTTCGTTTTGGCTCTTTGTCAGTGCAATGGGGATGCTGGCGGTATGAATATATCATGTTCACAATAGAGCGAGCCAGTGCAGTGCAGCCATGAAAGCACAGCGGGAGAGACTGAGAATTCCTGGGCTGACATTGGAGTGAGTATTTTTTATTTTTTCCTCTCCTCTCTTTCATATTGATAATGTCAGCTCTCCGAGAAGTCCTTATTCGTTTCCTGCGCCTTTGTTTTGGTTTTCCTTTGCGTCTGTTCACAGCATTACCGCTGACGGTGTTAGAATATCGGCAGCAGCAGCATCTGCAGGAAGTGCTATTTAACATACACTGCAGCTAGCTTGCTAGTTAGCTAGCACCATCTTAAGCCCGTTTGTGTGTGTGTGTGCGTATGTGTGTGTGTGTGCGTGTGTATGTGTGTGTGTGTGCGTGCGTGTGTTTGTTTGTGTGTGCATGTGTGTGCGTGCCTCTTCCATCCCTAAGCCGGGGGACTGCCGCAGCTGCACGACACTGACCAGTCTGTTTTCTTGCAGTGACGCGCAGACACACTGCATAATCGTCTTGACAGTGTAGTGTTAAACTGATTCGTTTAGCTAGCTGCGATCAATGAGCTGACGGTCTCTGAAGTGCCTTCACAAAAGGCCTTCTGTTGTCGGTGAATAGCGTGAACTAGGTTACCACAATGGATGAAATGTCTGAGGGAGAAGCCAGACAATTTTCCATTGTCCACATTTAAATGTGCTATTCCCTTTTTGCAGTAAATATCGGTGCGGCTCGTGCTAAAATCCTGCGCGGAAGCCGTGGGCTCTCCACTGGCCACGATGGCGCATGTTTACATTCGTGCTTCGTGCGGACGCTGCATCAGCGATGGCTCTGCCAAGGAGTCACAACCTCGCATGCTTATTTGAGCTGGGCTCGCATTATCGTGCCATCACCAAGCATGTTTACAACACGTGAGCTCGCTACCAACGCAACACGCACTCAAATGCAATTATGGGATTCAGATGCTGCAGGCTGCCGTAGAGGACGTTTAGGGTCATTCTGTGAATTATTGTCGGCAGTTCCGCAAATTGTTGCCAATTAATGTGCGCCTTACATGTAATTTGTGTACAAGGCGTTTTTCACATTCTCTGCAGAGTGGCCATTGCTTTAAAAGCTTATTATTAACATAAAACAAACACGTCCTATTCTCTTGGGAGCTTCTAATTTGAATGAGCTTTTTTTGTTTTGGAAGCTAGTGCGGTACAATTCGGTTTCTTATCCCCTTGCATAAGCCTTGAAATCTTATTTCGAGTGCAATTTGTAAATTGTGCAAGCTTTGCAAAGCGTCTGCGCGCACGACAGAGAGGGGGTCCTGCTATTGATCCTCAAACTCCTTCTGTGGAGATCATTTGTAAGCTCTGCTCTGCCCTCATTGTGTCCCCTCCTGCAAGATTAGCTCGGCAGGCCAGGGGTAATGCTTGAAACCCTGGGGAACTATAAAGATCATTGCCTCAACAAGCACCATCTCTCAGAATCACCCCCGTTTGAAACCCCCCCCCCAACATTAAGAGCGTGTGAATATCATTTTTCATTGTGTTATTTAATGTGAGATATTATCCCAGTGCATATGAGTAGCTGAGAGTGTGTGAGTGCTGTGCTATTGGGGGCTTATCCTCTGTCAAAGCTCTTTCCTGTCAGCCGTTGTACTGGTCATTGTAACAGTCATGCTGGAGAGCCGCTGTTTATGAAATTCAATTTAACTTGCAGCCTCACACCGAGAAGCTTGAGTCCAACTCCCACAAGCCCTTGCAGTCCATGTAGCCCGCTGCACGCCTTTCATTTCTGGAGGTAAGAGCGGGTTCTACCGTATGGAAATATTGCTATTGAGCAGACTGTATGACCAGCTGTTGAATGTGAACTGAACTGGTATCAGAAAACGGTTTCCAAGACTAATACAACAAAAGATCTGCTGTTGTTTCTGTGGCTTTTCTTTCGTTGAATTAAATGTTAAGTGCATGCGTAGCATGATGAAAGCGGAGGACACCATGCTTACGTAATCTTCTTAGCGTCTCCCCCCCCCACCCCTCTTTTTTATTTAAAGTGCAAAGTAAGATTTGTAGCATTAGCAAACGGTGCAAACATCTGGTTCTGAATGAAAAGACTGTCAGAATCAGTCCTCAGTGGCTGTGAGTAGGTGTGTTAAGGAGTAGAGGGAAAGAAGCTAAAGAATCGAGAACAGGTTACGTGTTGAGCTTTGCTCAGCAAAATGTTTTCGTTTTTTTGGGAGTGTGTTGGATCTCCACTGAAATAAATCCAATTAGTATTTATTATGGTTGAAATAAAGTATAATGAATTTCTTTGGGAGAAGCAAATAATAATAATAATAATAATAATAATAATAATAATAATAAAAATAAAAATAAAAAAGGAAAGGAATGGCTCCTCCACAATCCCAAAAAGCATGAAGTCCGTTAGAATTACAGAAAGCATGCAAGTTGTTTTTGCAGTGGCGGTTGTATGATTGATGAACATTTGGGGTGCTAAAGAAGCATTTTGGCTCCGCTGGGAATGACTCTTATGTGACCCCAAATCCCAGAATGCTCCTCCCTTGTCTGCTAATTGAGTTTGAGAGGACTGTCCGGCTGGCCCTGCTTTGGGTCCCCTGATTTCCCTGTGAATTGAGCTTTGTTCCTGTGATCTGGATCCTGGCTCTGTAAAAGATGTGGGTCACTGAGGCAGAGCTTTTTGTTTTTTTACCAGTTTGATTGGTTCATGTTTACACAATAACATTCCGCTGACATTCTGCATTGATGTGTTGGGAAAGTCCAGGAGAGAAGAGGGCCCAACCACCTCTCTCCTAACCTGAGCCGACTTCCCCCAAAATAATGCATTTAGCCAGAATTTATGAAATTAACATTTATGGAAAGGAGTAATGAGGACTCATTAAAATTTAATTGTGCGCACGAATAGGTTTTGTTCAGGAAAGAATTGAAATTTAAGGAGAGTAATTAATATTTTCAAGGTCTAATTGCACATCTGTTAATGTATGATGAATATGAGTAGGCCTTTTGGGGGCAAAGCATTGATATAGGGGTAATACAAATATTTCTGTGTTGTACTGTACAATAAATGATTTTGAAGATGCATCCCTTACCTAGATTATTTGAGTAATGAAGGGATTTTTTATTTAAAGAACAGAATGTCATCTTTGTTATTATTTAGCTGTGACATTGGTGTAATGACACCCACCTGCCTACAATGCAGTAATAACCTGAAATGTTTTAACAAAGCATTGTGTTTTTCCTTCTACTCATAATCCTACCCATTAAACTTTCCTACAATGAGCAGACACCCACTCCACTGTCAAAGGTCAACTCATCAACTTCAATTTAGTGGAAATATTTCAGCAGAGCCAAGTGTCTCATTTCCTTTGTAATTTGTGTATGTGCAATTGTTTATGACCATTTGGTTTTATGAAGGCGTCTTCCGAAGATTAGTTTACTTCTTATTGAAAAATTATTCATCCATTTTAGATGTAACACTCTCCAAACAGAGTTCATGGTGCTGTCTAGATTTTTTCCACAGTGCATCAAACAAATGACAAATGACAAATTAACCACATTAACCCCTTAAGTATCCAGTGAGTGTTTTTTTTTTTCATTCATTTTTTTCAGGGTGCAATTTTATAAGATAAGAGATATACTTTATTGAACCCTGTGGGTTAATTTGTCCTCTGCATTTGACCCACCCTAGTTACCTAGGAGCAGTGGGCAGCCACAGTGCAGCGCCCGGGGAGCAATGTGGGGTTAAGGGCCTTGCTCAAGGGCCCAACGGCTGTGCGGATCTTTTTTTTTTTTATTGTGGCTCAACCGGGATTCGAACCACTGACATTGTGGCTCCCAGTCATGTACCTTAACCACTACGCTGCAAGCAAGCCGCTTTGAAAGTGTTAAAACTCATGGTTATATCTGTATATCCTATTTTAAGATGCCATTGCTTAAGCGACAACAGTTCCTTATTTTGTAACATGTGGGTGGTAAAACAGATGTGGGCGGACCTCACCTTCTCTGAATTTTGGAAATCCACATACTACAAAAAATAAGGTAATGCCAGCATCCTTTTCACGCCCATGTCCAGCGGACAAAATGCATAAAATTTTCTCATTCTAAAAATGTGCTAGCTCAGAAAAACATTGATAAAATGCCCATTGTTTACTTTAAATTTCTCTGGAGCAATTATCATTGTTGTCTGTTTCACCATACAAAAGTACTTGTACAGAGAAATGCTATAATCTAAGTACAACCAGTATTTACAAAGTAGTTGCAGAGAAAATGAGCCCCATCCATGTGTAAGAAAATTCCGCATAACTTCAGCTCATCGAACCGACTACAAAAAACAGTAGAAAAAACAGTTTATGCCAAAAATGTTTTACGTTTTATAAGAAAAAAAATATTTTGCGATGCCTGCGTCTAAATAGAGGACTTTCTTTGGAGGAGTTCCAAGGTAGGAAGACAGTGGAAACACAGTTGACAACACAATAGAGAGCATTTTCAGTGATGTGACCACATTTTATAATGGTGAACATAAAAATAGTTTAGTATTATTCAGTATACGTATAAATAAGGAGCCAGCCTGCTTTTGGATAGTAAGTAATGTGAAATTTTGTAATGCGTTTGACTTGTTGATCAATCAATGGACCTCAATGACTATATTAGTATACAAGATGGTATTATTGCGATTATTGTATTTTTATGATCTAATCGACCTGTTGCTGTCTGAGGATAGCTGCCAGGAGAGGGAGTTAGGGGAGGGTGACAGGCGGGGGGAAATGCAAACACTTTATTTCAGGATAAAAGGTGTTGTATAGTTTAGTAAGCAAAAACTTACTAGACTATACAACACCTCATAAGATCCATAATATCATTTAGTTTCCATGTGTCCTTTTTGGAAAACTGCCTAGACATAGATTAGAAAAAGCTATGCAGAATGCAAGCTCAATTTTGGTGATATTGTCCTCAGATTTGAAGGGGATTTCTCCAGTGTTGTAACTTGGCTCCATTGTTTTCTGCACCAGCCACAGCTACAATTATCTGTATCCAGTCAAAAACATTAATTATTTTCAGTGAGGAAAAATAGCTTCCACTTTGACTGTGTTTGAGCTTTGGTACTTTGTTTTAGTAATATATGGAGTAATTCTGACTCTTGGGAAAAGAAAGCCCAAAGGGTTACCTTTCAGAAGAGACCAGTCTGTACTCAAAAGGGTTCAATAATAGTAACCATTTTATTTTGGGTATTTCATTTCTAAACGTCAAGAAAAGGGCTGATGCTTAAGGGGTTTTAATGGGTCTTGTAAATTGGCACTGACGCTTAGCCTCAAATAATTTTGATGTAAATTGTAGGCCCCAACATGTGAATTAGCACAACTTTGAATCTCTTGATGATGCATTGTCCATTTTATGCCGGATTTTGATTTTGTGTTAGAGATTGCTAAAAATATATCATACCCAGTAACCTTAACTTTGGGAGGATCCTGTCCTATAATCACCGCCTTTGAATTTTCCACTTGAAAGAGGGTGGGATTGACTTGAAAAGGAATTGCTTCTCTTTGTATATTCTTTTTAGGATCCCGGGTTAGAACAATGAAATATTTTTTAATTTGACTTGGGCACAAATGCGCAGCCAGCCATGCACAAGTCGAATTATGACTGTCACCAGGTGATGGGTCTGGTTAAAAAGTACAGCATTTTTTGTTCAAAACATAATTGAAATTTACAGTTCACTAACACTCAATCAGTGGAGAGAAGGCCTGAACCTGGAATGTGGAAGAGGAAGGAGATGGATGGAAACTGGGGCACTATGCCCAGTTGAGTTTTCTACACTCATCTCTGTGGGTATCTGCCATAGGAAAACAAATGGCACGAACCTACAGACACCCACACAGAACCTACAGAAACGTATGTCTTCTCATACGCTTTTGCTGCATGCCTTTTTACTTCGCTTGCCTTTCATTTGGGCTCTTTGTTGCACTTAGTGGTTTCTCTGAGGAGCGCGCCGTATAGATGAGTGCCATCAGGAGCCATTAGGGATGAGTCTGCCTATCTTCCCCCTCAGCTGTGTAAGCTGCACTACACGGTGCCTCACTAGCAGCTTGCTGCTACCTGCTTGTTCCGCTTGACATGACTTGCTGAAACGCTTGATCAGGCCCGTTGAATTATTAATAACCCATGTTTAAACATCTTATTGAGACATTGTTTCCTCTTTGTGTTGTCTGGTTTTTCCTCTTTCCCTATTGTGATTCCCTCTCAGCGTAATGTGGATACTCTATGTTAGATTCCTCTGACATGATGGCTTTCTTGGGTATTTTTTTCTAAATTGGTACTGTATGTATCCTGGCCGTATGATTAACCAGACCCTTTTTCTGTTTTGTGTTTTTGCTTGTCTATTTTGTGTGTGTATTTGTTGAGTTACCAAATAGTTCAGTTTGTCAGTATTTATGCATGGGGTCAATATGCAGCTGCTTATAACCTATCATTTGGATCCAGAAAACCATTGGAATTGCATAAGTGATGCTGTTCACTCCAGTCCAGTATATTACAATTGCAGTTGCATTTTGAATTGGCAGGGTACAGTATTGGCTGGTAGGCCATTGCTTACTCTTGCTTATTGGAACTTTCAATAGCTAACCACATGACACAGTATGGCAATCTTAACACACCGAAAAGGTCTGTTCACAGAGAAACCTTGGGGTGCCCTTTTGTATGCAGTTGTATTTGCATTGCATGCTTTACAAGTTAGTATTTTTACATCCATTGCACTGTTCACCAAGCTGTACCCCACACCCGCCCATCTGAAGCTACTCATGAAGCGTATGAGCTGCCCATGTGAGTAACACAAGGACCATCACTCATGCAGCCTTTGGTCCATCTGCAACATTGCTGCAGTCACATTGCCTTCTGGAGCCAAGTGAGACTCTTCTGCTCTGATATATTCCCTTTTAAAAGCTAATGAATTTCTTAAAAATTTACGTTTTCATTCATTTTTAATGTGAAGTTGTTTATGTAACTGTTTACAATGAAAAATAGTAGTTCATACAACAGATTCTTCATACAACAGATTCTACAGTTAGACATTTATAGTTTGTCATGTCTATACATAACTATCTGGCTTTGGGAGAATACTTATTAACTGATCCTAAGCCCCACCCCTTTGTCTTTGATGGTCCAATCACAGCTTGGCAATGTTTACAAGCCCACAACCTCGGTCAACTATGGTCTAGTTTGGCACCTGTCATATAATGAATTATAATTGTAGTGAGAAGCAAAGAGCTATTTATATTTTCTCTGACATGACAAATAAGTACGTATAGTGCTCCGGCAATGTAAACAAAGCTGTCTAACATCAGCTAGTGTTAGATTCAGGAGTGGCGTCAAATTTCATAATCCTACACAATAGTTCATAGTTCATTTCACCGAGGTTGCTCGAGTGGGCATGGCTAACAATGGTCAATTGGACTGTGGAAATTATGAATTTAACTGCAACAATTCCATGTAACTCCATTAATCATATGTTATAGACAACTAGCTGGCTTGGAATGACTTGTTGCATGTAAAACATTTTTTTTTTTAAATGTTAGTTTATGTAACATGCCAGCCGGGTTATCATGTCATTTCTTAAGTAAATCCGGATTACTGTGACTCTGCAAGCTGCTATGGCGATATTCCAAGTTTTGTGTTCCATGGGTTTATGCCTAATTTCTGAAAAGAAAAATAGAAATGCTTAAGATTGATTTGACAGCTTTAAACTGAATGAACTTTTGTCATATTTAGTTGTTTGTCGTTTTTTACAACAAGTTTAGCTTCTCAGAATAGAAGAATTTTGGTCTCATGGGCCCTCAAGTTAATCGGCAGCGAAGTCTAATTTCATTATCCTCCTGATACCCAGAAGAAAAAACTAATGACAGAAACATGTTTCAGTGAAAATATTTTCAAAATATATATTTTATTTTAATTAAATACCCCTTATGTTAAGAGAAATACTGTATAGAGCTCAGGGAAGCCAAAATGTAAGGTTATATATATTTTTCTATTGAGAAAAACACAGTTCAGACTGCAAATCCTCCCACACTGAAATGGCTCACAAATTGTGTGCTATATTTTTTTTTTACAGAAGGAAGTGTTGTCCTTTCTGGAAATAGTGGGTTGTTATGTACGGTAGATGCACAGATAACTGTATGTTGTATAGAAATTAGTGAACTAATGATCACACCCTGTTTGAAACATTAACACGCAGTGGATGCTATCTCTGCAGACACTCCCTTTTTCAGCGGTCTGCCTCAGCAAAGTCAGAGGGTTGGGTTTGTAATCCAACATATCTGTTCTTCCTGTCAGCAATGAGCCATGGTAATATTGTGGCTTCTATCAGCAGCTGATACCAAAATTTTTTATGATTTTAAAATTGGGTGGCATTCATTCTGATGCGGTGCTGTATTTTATAAGTGATGTATTTTCATAAAAAACTTGAAGATTGCTTTATGATGTTTCAGTAACTTTGTATGACAGTGCTTGTTTTCATTTACAGTATCATCAATACTTGGCACTTGACAAATTGCTTTCTTAATCTGAGAAGTGCAACATTTTATCGTTCATCATTCTTCAAACTGGTGATATTTTTATATGCTGAAGATGGGTTCAGTTCATTTGCATATCTTTGTCATATTATATTATTCCCCAGTTATTATATTAAATACTTGTTATATTGCTGATCTTTTTAAATTGGAGACGTATCAAATCACTACGAGAAACTGTCACAACAGGTTTTTCTTGTGAAAGGGCTGTTGACATTCAAACTCCTGGGATATTCACTTACTGTAGCCATGTTTGGGCATGACTGCAGATGTGCTGATATGGATTATTCATTGCGCTAAGCAACAGTCTGCCCCGTTCCGTGAGGGGAAAGATCCACGTTGGTCTCAGGCAACTGATGCAAGTAGTATAGGTATAATTGTGTGTGTTGGCGTGCCTGACAATGTGCGTCTGTGTCTGTGTTGTAACAAAGTATCCAAAGTTCCCTCCGATCGGACCGAGTGAGTCACCTCGGTGACAGTGCCTTTGAATCACCCTTTCTTAATGGGGACAGAGAACCGGAGCGGCTCCATAATCAGAGCACGCCCCATCGCACAGGTCCCGGGGGACGCCAGGGGGAGCAGATAAAGGGACGGGAAGATTGGGGGCCTGACGTCAGCAGGCCTGTGTTTCGCAGGTAATCCATGCAGCCGCAAAGGCACAAAGAGGAGCCTGGAAAGCACAAATAGCCTGTAATCTGCAGACTTTAGTCACACTGCGCGACCGCCGATAGGAGCTTTACTGTAAGCAGTGCCTCTCCTGCACCCGCCATTGCTGTCCTCTTTCCCTTACGCTTTTGCCTCGGACTGAATGCTACCAGCAGGTGAGGACATGGGCTGCTGCAGTAAAGTCATGCCTGATTCCTGTTTGTTTACTCTCCACTGTGTCATCGGCGTAGAGGCATGTTGTTGCACACTGTCTGACCTGGAGGCTGTTTTCCTTCAACACACATGCGTATACAGTGGGCTCCTTCCTTCAACACACACACGCTTACAAAAGGCTGCATATAATAAACAATACCGATAATAATCTTCACTCAGTGAGCACTTTATGTATTTATTAGACTTATTTTTTAGTCTTATTGAGTCTTCTACTGCTATAGCCTATCCGCTTAGACGTTTGATGCATTGTGTGTTCAGTTTCTGACATTTGGTTGCTGCCACATGATTGACTGATTCAAATATTTGCATTAACAAGCTAGTGTACAGGTCTACCTAATAAAGTGGCCCCTGTGTATATGTTACGTTCACACACACACACCATCAACATCAGCATGCTAGGAGAAGCACCTCATACGTACTGTCAAATTGTGACCTTGGAATTAATAGGTTCTATCTGTGTTCTGTGTGGTTTTGAGCTTTTGAGCTTCAAAGACTCCAAGCAGATAGAACCTTTTACATTTTCTATTTTCTCATACATTTAAACGGTATTTTTGTGTAGAACTTCACACATGTATGTATTGTCCTAGAAACAACATATTTATGACACTAACTCATTTTATCAATGCTGTGTGTGTGTGTGTGTGTGTGTGAGAGAGAGAGAGAGAGTAGCAGATCAAAGGTGTGTGAGTGACTCCTGAAACAGGGTGGGACCCGCTCACTGTGTCTGAGAGCGGGGGGAGGCTGGAGATTTCTAAGCAGAAGACATCACAGAAAAGCACAGCATTTACATTTCAAATAGGCCACTAAAATGCATCCTGAGGCAGTTTGAAAGGGAGCCAGACTGGGAGAGCTGTGAAATATGTTGCTATGTGAAGTACTAATGTGGTAGCACTGTGAGCCAGTTACATCAATCCCCCCCCCCACTCAGAATGTGAAATGGTACGTGCCTGTTAGATGATATGAAGCATGTTTAGCAGAGACAGTGCATGGGACACACTGCACTCAGAGAAGCCGCGGATAAACTGAAGTCAGCAGTTGAGGATGCTTGCTTTCCCAGTGGCAGAGGCGGCTGGGGTCTGATTTGAAGGGGGGAAAAGGGAGTGCGCTTTTGGCGGGTTCCCTGGAGCAGAGCTCTCCTCGGTTAGCGCACGGGAAAGGGCACGGTGTCCCCTCTGGCAGACTGCGTGCATGCTGCAGCTGGCTGCAGATGTGTCGGGACAGATCAGACCGGGCTCTCAGCACTTTGCCGGGTCCGTTGGCGCCAGTCCTCCCACGGACGCCGGACGCGTTTCGCCTCCTGTCTTCTTGAGCTCCCCCACTACACTCGCCCCGGGCCGGTGGCATGACTTTGAGATCATGTCCGACTCCAGCTTTTGGACCGTCCTCTCCAACTTCAACATGCCTCACTTCCTGACCGGAGCCAGGCTTCGCCGGTCCAAAAGGTAACTGGGGGCAGAAGTGGCACGTGTTACCATGGCATCCGTGGCTTGTTTCTTAACTGCTTCTAGCGAGTCTTGCTGGCTTTACTTAAGCTGTGTTTATATGTAGTTGAGAACAATAAACAAAGGAGGAGACCCACAGCCACACATAACTGGGTGTTGCTTTCTCCATTGTCTTTGATTTGTTTGCTGTGAGCTGATAAGTCATAAGGCATACTATACCTTTGTTATTCAGCCTGTAATGTTAGGCACAGAAAGGGTGTTTACAAACCAAGTCTAATCATGCAGTTTCCGTTAACTTGGCAAGGGCAGGCCTGTTTTGTTTAAGAAAGGCCGGTTGCATCCGCTGTGAGTTTCTCAGAGTGCAGTCACCCTTCCTTCCCTGAGGCTTTTGGGTGCACCTTTACAGAAGGAACCATTGGAACTGGGTCAGAGTCAAAAAATATGTATTTATTATTATTTTTTTTTAAAGACAATACATTGTGAATTTGTACAAATTTCGTTCATTTTTCTTATGTTTATTGCCAGAAAACCAAAGGCCATAATTCCATTTTTTTTTTTGTTTTACAATGCGTTTCTTCTGAAAAGTTGCATTTTATGGCAGAACGAAACCTTGACAGAAAGGTGGAAAGCTCTTATTTCAGGACCATAAACCCAAGAGACCTCGGTTTTGCCCTAATTAGATTTAGGACAGGATAGGGTCAGTCCCTTTCTTCCACTTCCTGTTGTCTTATGGGCTGTGTAATGGTTTTGTTTGTCTGTGCCTGTTATAGGCATATTTTAATCCTCAGAATGACCCACTTTATGGTCATGAAAAGCTTAATAACAGATGGATGTAATCTTGCATTCTGAATGATCAGTACGTAATGTACAAACTCAGCCTGTGTATTATGCGTTGGACTGTAGCACTGAAATTGAAATGCTGACTCTTATTACATCAGAGGTGAATATGTATTTCATATTTGGGAATAGTATTTGATATTGAACGAGAGGTCGTACCTAAGGTTGGGTTTTTGTGAAATGAAATTGTACGGATTTGTGGCAGAGAGGTTTTTTCTGCCGTTTTCTGGGAGTATGAGCAAAAAAGAAGTACGGGTGATTCATTCTGTCACGTGTTGCAGTGGGATTTGCAGATTACTTGTAGGTTCAGTGGAATAGCTTTCTTGTGGACATTGGGTCCCTCCCTTAATCCTGGACTCACTAATGTGCAGTCCTCAGTTATTGGCATGGAATATTGCTGAAGTCTGCCTTGCGTAAACACTTGTTGCAGTCTGAGCTGGAGATGGTTGACTTATAAATGAAATAATACGTATATATTTTACATATAATTCAGGATTGTAACCACTGTTATGAATGTTTTTTTTGGCTTGACATGTCATAACAGTGGCCTATTTGATTTTAGGCGATCTGTCCTTCCGATATTCCACCGTTATTAGCTCATGTTGGCCTGCTTAATGGTATGAAGGAATCAATAAAAGGCGTAGTCATATTTATCGTGATGAACAATCAAAAGGTTATCTGGGGTTTCTTTGGGGAACCTCACTGTTCCAATTTCAGTCTTGGTGACAGCAATGTCTCAGTGGCCCTTGACTGCAAGTGTGTCATAGTTCTCAGGATCCCAGGATGCACTGGGCCCAACGACAGCCCTAATAATAACCGGCTGGAACAGCAGGGAGAGGGAGCATAATCCCCCCGGGTGAGCGTGTCCACATGCCTGTGCAACATGAACACAGAGCAGAGGAACTTGTGGAATGGTCCGACGTCAGGACTCTCCACTTCACACTTCCCTGAGGAGCGGAAGATGGCCAGGCCAAAAGCAATTTCGGCCCCCATGGTATTTCTTTTCTTTGGAATTCGTTTGGGTAATGATGGTGATAGAAATAGAAACCTTAATCTATAAAGCAGTCTTCAGAAAATTTCCTAGTAACACTATAAAATATAAGACATGATCTAGAAAGTGTAATTTAAATGGCTAAAAGGCAAGTGTGAAAGAACTGAAGATGGGCACGGATGAGAGATGAGTGTTGCATTGAATGAATGTGCAGAGAACGTAGTTGAAATCTTTATTTTGTTTACTGAAGCAAGTGTGTCTGTAATTTGGCAGTGTGTTGTGTTGTGTGGCTCAGTACTTGGTTGAAATATTACACAGCATGTATTGCCTGGAAATAAGGAATAATCAGACATACTTTATAGGCAGTGTTCAAATCATATCATATATCTCTTTTAGATGTAAATGTACCATACGTACCATTTTCCTTCCATTTGATTTACCTTGCGTGTTATGCAATTATAGAGTTTGACCTTGGACTGGTTGTCTTCTAATTGTGATTTAAATAACCATTGGTCCTACAGAGTATTAGTTTTGCCACTTATATTATCCTGCATGTACACTCCCTGGGTTCACTGCTGAAAGTGAAAAAGCTCCCTCTCAAATCATCGCAGATGAGGTCTGGTCATGAATACAGTTTAACTGGCCTTGTCCCATGTACTAAGCTTTATAAATCGACTCAACTGATCCTTCTGGGCCGAACACCTCTAGACCATATTATTCTCTGGCTGCTCACAGTGATTACTATTACTACTATTACTATTGAGCTGATGTAAAACCTTTCTGCCAGATATGCTATAAATATGGTTTAATCCATTATAGCATAATTACGGCTCCAAACCTAACATGAGTTCACACATATTGTAGTATGGTAAATGGTAAATGGTTGGCATTTATATAGCGCCTTTATCCAAAGCGCTGTACAATTAATGCTTCTCATTCACTCATTCATACACACAATCACACACCAACGGCGATTGGCTGCCATGCAAGGCGCCAACTCTTACTGCCTGAGCCATGTCGCCCCCCATTAGCCTATCATAATATGTGTTTGGAGGCTAGCCAGCTTTTCATCGTCACATCAGCCACATGTTAATTAATGGCATACAATTCCTGGAATAGAGAGAGAACTTTATTTTCTTTCGAAAGTTTACATTTTCCTTCATTCAAGTAGTTGTAAAACTACTGTAAAACTCAAAATACGCTTTTGCTGATTTGGATAGAGCAGGTCAGATCTGTGAAAAGCTGCTCTAGATTAATAATTAATAATACATGATGTCCTGTCTGTCACAGAGCATTAATAATACATGATGTCCTGTCTGTCACAGAGGACACATTTTGGATTTGTATTCTAAAGTTAGCAGCAGTGTCAGATCTTATGTTGCTTTACATGCCTGTGTAAGCAAGCTTCATATTTTAAAATCAGATAATGTAATGCGTGTGTGTGTGTGTGGTCTGGGTCTTTATTTCTACACAATCTGTTGACAAGATATGCCTGTATTCGATTTTTCATTTTCATTGTCGTGAAATTAGGTGACGGATTAATTAGAAATGATCATTTCAGTAAGAAAACAATTGTCTTAACACAGAAGAGGCGTTTGATGTTATTTGAGTTTTATCGTAGTGGCCCTTGCACTCTTTCTGACAATGATGGCCTACTTATGCAAGTTGAAGTCAGCACGAGTTCTTTGTTTTGCAGTATCTCTGCCAGTTACAGAACTGACAATGACAGGTAAGGCCAGAAATGCAAACATGTCATATTGGTCTACATGGAAAAACTTTTCTTTGCCACATTTGAAGAACAAAAATACACTGAGATGTCAAAAAGATTTGTCACTGAAACAAGAATGCAGGAAATATCCATGATATATTGGACCCATTCCTGTGGTGTCATCACAACAAAGTGATGTGCGCGTGCATTTCTATGGTATGTGGAAAATGCTATGATTGGAGGAGATGTTGATGGTAAAAGAAGCTTGCACTTGGCTCTCAAGTCAATCGTATTTGGGTCACTATCATTACCATCGTTTATGTTAATGTTTATGTTCATGCTTAATATCTGACCAGCTACGTATTTGTACGTATTTGTGGTAGCAGTGATGGGAGCTAGCAAGCATAGCTGAACAATATGATGCACTTCCGTTTTTCTTTAATGAAGATGCAGATTTGTCTTTGGCTGCGCCTGCATTACAGTGGTTTCATGTTTCATTTGGCACTGCTTCCTTGTGAGATCTGGTTAATGCAAAGTGACTGGTTAAGTCCATCAGATAACCCAGCTGGCAGTATTCGGTCCAGTCCCCTTCTTTCCTGCATTCGACCGCGTGGGAGAGTGGGAGAGAGGGAGAGAGAGGGGTGGGAGAAGGGAGGGAGAAGGGAGGACAGAGAAGAGCGGGAGAGAGAATGAAAAAGAAAGGGACGGGCCGGTTCCTCACTCCTCAGTGTGACTCACGGGTCCTTCCTTAAGGACGTACGCAGGGAGCTGTGATCGTCACGCGCTCGCTGAGCTGGGGGCTGCTCTCCGGTCACTTTCCTCACCCTCTGCACTGCTCTTCTGTCATTGGCCTGACTGCTGGTAAAGTAAGTATCTGAGGCACATCCGGGGGACAAAATGGCTTATTATTAAGAGCAATGAGGGTGGACATGAGGCCAATGAGGGTGTGCATATTGCTAGTTCAGCGTTTCAACCTTGACTGTGTGCCGATATATTTTTCCAAATCATATTTGAAGTTTAATTTATTTTTGCTCTGTGTGTAAGGGTGTGTGGGTGCCCCCACGTGTATGGCTGTAGTGCAGGATTGCATGTATAAATGTCCGCAGTATGGACCTGAAGAAAGAAAAGAAAATGTCTGCTTTGTCAGCAGTTCTGATAGGCACTTTCAGTCACATCATTTGTGCATGGCATGTTACTAACCATACATACCACACAGTAATACTTTTATTTATTTACTTTTTGGTAAGATGAGTCATTTCATATGCAAGCTCATTTAGCTATCTGTTCGATTTTAGGCCTCTTTTAATCATCATGTGGTAATATTTGAATAGATCAAGAATTTTACATGTTTCTCCCAGCTGAATTGCAAACCTAAAGTAGCTGTTTTGACAGTTGCAGCAAGTCAGTTGAAAAATATTTTTCTGTATGTGTGGTAGTAATTATAGTGAATTATAATCCATTTTATCTTTCTGGGATCATTTCAGAATCCTATGAACCATTAAGAAATGATGTATATTTCATGAATATTTTGCATGGGTTCTGAGTACACTGGGGTGGGAGACTGGCAGGCCTGGAAAGAATAAAGCGTCACCAATTTATGCAAATGAAGGCAACACAAGGAATTCAAATGACTAGGAATATTAAAATCAGGATCTGATTTTTGTAATTCAAATGTTCATTTTTGGGTAGCCGAAGCACCTGGGAATTCAAACTTCCCATTTTTTTGGTAGATTGCTGTGCTTGGCCACGGCGGGTTTAGAAAAAAGAAAAATAGAACAAGAAGACGCTCTGTATAGTCTTTTTAATTTCTGTGTTAAGCCAGTCCAATTTAATGACACATTTGTGTTCACTCAATTGAGTATCCAGTCATTATGTATCTTCAGATGTCTCAAATGTTATTTGGTATCTTGGTAATGGTAAACTTTGTCCAATGGCTGATATAAGTCGATGCATGCGCATTTGCATTCTAACTGTGGCACTTTTAACAGGACACATTCAGGGACAGGTGTCTGCATTGGGTGGGTCCTCGAGTTCCTTTACCATTCCGTTCCATTTAAATTTAAGTTCCTCATTGGGTTCTTTGTTCCTTCTTTTGAGAAGATGACAGGATTGCGTGTTCCCCTCTGCGTGGAGATGCAGACGCGTGATGTCATCACTCTTCGCAGGAACTCTGGGGGAATTCTGCTTTTTGACAGGGGCCCACGTCAAAGCCCTGCAGTAGGGCTCAGGACGAATGCCAGCGTATTGCTGCGTGGCGATCGATCTTCATTGCTGGGGGACGTTTAAGATGGGGATCTCAAGGGCTCCACAATGTCACCTGCGGTGGCGTCCGGGCCGGGAGGCTGACGGCCGTGACGGGACCCCGGGATGGGTGATTGATTGCCTGGGCGCTCAGGTGCAGAGGGGCCGCCGGGGCCCGGCCCCGTACACTGCCTCTGTCTGCAGTCAGGCTGACATTGAGCAACAAGATCACCTTCTATCGACGCTCATGCCTCATTTCCGTCTGTCCTGTCCTCAACGGTCAGCACGGTAGATGAATTTGGAGTAGGACAAGGAGTCCTGTGGTACCAACTCCTCTTGATTTGATTTAAATTGGTGTTTGACGGTTCTGTCCGAATGTCCCTTGGGCCTTCAGCACCGCTAAACACAGAAAGGGGGATTTTCATCTGGGAGAAGGGGGATTTGTTCAGGATGTTGATAAAAATGTTCATATGATTTGATGCATGCTCTAGCAGGACGATTGGAGAATACATCCGCATTTCACACGTAGACTAAGCTGGCATTTTTAATGTCTTATTTGTCTTTGCCTGTTTGAATATAAATATAAATTATGAACTGGGTAGAGTGTAGTAAATCAAGATAATGTTCATGATGCCATTGCATTTTTACAGTTCTGTAATAAAGATAGAATATTAACATCATTAATATTGCCATGAAATGCAATGAATAACCAACAGTCGGCAGTTTTGGGTTAATGGCGTATTTCGATTGCGGTAGTACTCGGTTGTGCTGTGTGTGGGGGTGGTTATAGATGCAGGATGCTACATGGGTGATACTCTGTCTCCTAGAAGTGTGTGTGCTCCTCTGCCAGCAGAAACCAGCTGCAGAAGCCTGCATTTTGGTCTTAATAATCTGACCGCATTGAAAACAATACTCCTTTCTTCCCTGCAGCTACTTTCCTGATTATCTCAGTTCATGTTCATTTTTAATTCTGTTTAAATTTTTATTTATAATTGTCACACATGCTGTTGAAGTTATTATGTCTTTGGGAAAAATGGAATGTGGCTGCAGTAAGTTTGGAGTACTCCTGCAGTGCCAACAGTTGAAGCTCCAGCCGTGCACGTTCATACACAGCCTGTCTGCGTGCCATTGGTAATTGTGCAATATTGTGATTTGGTAGTAAAATCCAGTGCATTTTTCTTCTTCTTCTTCTTTCTTTCTTCCTCAGCATGTTGTTCATCTCCGGAAAAAGAGTGATATCATATTTGTTAGATAAGTGGTGACTAAGCCCTGTCTATCTATGGGAATTGAAAGCGGTCCAGTCCTTGTGTGCTATCCTGTGAGCTCATTGACTTCTGTCTGCATATTCACCAGGTGCAGTGAGTGTGGTAGCTAAGAGGATTTGTTTTGTGAGCCATAAGCGTGCTATTAAATGAGCCGGGCAGTAACGGTGTGGAAGAGCACAATCTGAGCCTTCCATTTGCACTTCCCTGAGAAATGCTTGGGCTCGCCTCAAAGTTCTATTTTGTGTTCTACCATTCTGAATTGATGGGTTCCGGTGTGGAAGGTTCTTGACATAATGCAGCACTATAGCAACAATAAGTGCTACAGATTGTGGAAGAGGTCTGGCAGACGGTAAGGAAAAAACAGATTCGATAAACCATTTGCCTCACTGTCTGCATTGCATTGTTTTTGCATTGTTAAACCAGTGCCTTTTTTAATAATGTATTTGCTAAATTATGGAATGAGGGAGCTCAAGTGTGCTTTAAAACTCACTTAATTTCTGGTCAGAACCCTCAGCTTCCTCCATTTATTACATTTATAGTGTTGAAATGTGTCATAATGAGGCCGCTTGTTTATTTTGGGTTTGTCACAGCTGCAGATTTGAGTCAGCCTGGCCAATACTAGATTATCATATCGGGTAAAGTCCAGCCCTGTATGATGTTGACTTTCTTTGTGCCATGCCCATTTCATCAGGAAGCAAGTCTTGCATTAGCAGCAAATAAATTATCAATAAATAATTCACTATTTCATCAATATTTAGATTCGGGTCATTTGAATCCTGTGGCTGAGGATGAAGCGTTCTTAAATCCATGATCCTCTTTGGAATGGGTCTGAGATGAGCGTAATGGACCTTAGCATATATTGATATTGCAGAGCGATTATGCCTTCGCATGAAATGTAGGCCTAGAACATTTTTTTTTATTTTAAAAGTATTGTAGCCACTGCCCACAATGATTGATGTAATTTTACCCTTTCAGCACACACCAAAAAAGCTCAGTTATACCAGTTGAACTACTTTCTCACCCAGCTATGTTAATTAAACTTGAGTGGTAATAAGGTTGCCTCTAATGATATTTTTTATTTTAATTCTTGTGCAACAGAAATATGCTCTATGGCCGATTCTATTACAGTGCTCATTAGTGATCTGTGTGGCACTTCAATAGCCATGGAGTGTTCTATTGGGTCAACCAGTCAGGTTGACCTTACCAGTTTTTTGTTATTTGATTTTTTAACTGTCCTGAACTAAAGTGATTTGCACCACTTGCCGTATGTTTACTTGCAGAGGGTTTGTTTATATGAATTGTTTGAATAACCTGTCCTGCCTATTGTTTAGTTAGAAAAATGGTCTGCTGGCTTGTTAAAGTTCACAGGGTCACCAGCGGAGTCTGTAACGGAGCTTTTTTAAAGCAGGAAAACATTAGGTCATTCACACCCTCTGGAGTGTATGTGCACTAATGAGCAGAGACAGGGACATGATCAAAAGGGACATGAACACAAGTGGATCCATAAACACAGAATTCAGCCTTCATTGATGAGTATGTACCTTGCCTGAAATGTTCTGGAAAAACATGGAGCCCAAAGCACAAGAGGATATAAAGATTAGAAAATGAGTGTGCATACATGAATATAACACATTTTAATAATCAGACTTTTATTATCTGCCTTCAGGTAAGGCCGTGGCGAAGGAAAGTATTTAGCCTGCATTTAGTGTTCTGCATTTTAACCGTCATTATCAAAATGAAAACCATCGGTGTAATCGGGTTATCGTTATTTCCTTTGCTCATATTACCTTATCCACCGGTACTGAGTAGCTGGGTACAGGCTTCTTGCTGGAGGTTCAAATTTCTTCTGTTTGAGATTTACAGATCTTTGAAATAATATGATTTTCTACTCCTGTTAATGTTTATGTACCAACCAAGTTTTCAGATGTGACTACATTGTGCATATTGTTTAACTTGCAGAAATGGCCAAAGAAAAAGTCAAGGCTTCAATTACTTTCTGGTGTTTTTGAGAACATTATTTCAGTTGTATTGTATGTTTTCAGCTGGTCCAGACAGTCTGTGTGATGAGATGTTTTAGATGCTTGCAAATGGTTCTGATGACCTGCTCACTTCATTGTGGCTGGGCTGGTGTCGGGTCATTGGTGAGTTTGTGGTTAAAGAACATAGACCTCAAGTACATTTCCAAAACATACCACTCAATTGAAATTACATATATTAAACATTCTCAATATATATTTAATGAATGCATTCAGTTTGTCTCATGAGCACACTCTTGTTTATCGAGAGGGCTACTGTGATGCCTGCAACTACTTTGTTGCATTGCTTATATAAACACAAGTGTTTTCATATTATGTTTTTGAATGCCCCTCCAAATTGCAGGTAATTGTTAATCTGTTGCCCTGTGGTGGTGTGCTGAATAAAGCAAAATATTTGAAAAGATATTTTGCTCCAGTAGCTGGCTGAATTGTACCTGGTTTATGGGTCATTCCTTTCAGGATTTGTGCAGGACTCACAGTGTGTCTGGACTGTGCTACATTGCAAATGACATCTATTTAGAATTTCACAGCAGACAGTGTGTCTGCATGGGAAAAACATACTGTATTGAATTAAATGGTCATTTAGCATGGTTAAAGAGGCAGAGATGATGTAGGGTGGCAGTAAAAAAAGGAAGATTAATGGTAGGCAAGACGAATCATAAACAAGGAGCTGTGTGGAACGGGAAAGAAAGCAGAACGGTTTTATCAAGGAAGACAGCGAGGGAGGCCTCCAGTGGTCCTTGTGCTTGCTAGGAGGGGGAAAGGCTGAAGGCAAGCGCTGGGTTTTAGGTAGGAAAAGAAAGAAGGAGCGGGAATAAATCAAACAGAGGGAAGCTCTGATGAAGGGAAGGTTACGTTTACAATGGTGGGAATTCCCCAAGTTGGACACGCTGAAATGTGAGAGGAAACCGGAGGAGCCGGCGTTTATTGTTGTTAGTGTTCTTACAACCTCTCATAATCCCCCACCTGTATGACTCATGCTAGCTCTGACATTCCCTGCACCAACCGGGGACCTTGAAGCCTCCATGCAGCCTCTATGAACAACTAGCCTGCTTTTGCAAAGGCAATGGCGAATGGAAGGGTCGTGGGTGAAACGTAGTGATATTCATGCTGGCAATACATGCATCCCATGGTGTAATAAAAGTAGTCATGCTTATAAATTAGATAGAGGGTTACATTGTTTTTGTCTTCACTGAAATAATGATCTCTAAAGAGATTGTTGCTGCATGGGCTTAGCAGAAATGTGTCTACGGTCAGCTTCTCAGACAAAAATGTAATTATTTTATTGTTTTCTTAGCTGCAGGACGAGCAACAGGAAAAGTCTGATTGGAAGTGGACAGTCTTCAGCGCTTCCTCGACCCCACTCGCCCCTCTCAGCGCACACAGGTAATGCCTTGTCTGTGTCTGTGTCTGTGTCTGTGTCTGTGTCTGTGTCTGTGTCTGTGTCTGTGTCTGTGTCTGTGTCTGTGTCTGGAAATGTCTACATGTGTCTGTCAGTGAGGGGTTGAGTATTGTGCAGTACTTGCGTGCAGAGAGTGGATTGAGAAGCCAGCATCCACTTCATTGAATGGCTTGCATTGTTCATTGTAAATGAAGGAGCGGTTTGGTAACCCAATGGCTGAAACAGGATCTGTATCTGATTCATGAGTGACCTGCAAGATCCTCCTCTGCCTCCAGTTCTACACAGCCATTTTAATTAGGTGCTTTTAGTGTGAGGATACAGTATGTTACTATAAGTTCAATTCACAACCTGTCATGATCTGTCGTTTTTCAGTTCTCAATTAGATTAAAGTAAATATGCATGGGAAAAACACACTGTATTGAATTAAATGGTCATTTAGCATGGTTAAAGAGTCAGAGATGATGTAGGGCGGCAGTGTGCTAAATGTGCTTAATCTCATAAAGATTTTAACAGTCTTAACAAAGCAATTTTCCTTAATTATTCATTTATTCATCCAATGTCACCTAAATAAAATATTTTTGTTGTCTGTTGTTTTCTGTACAGAAATAATCAAAGATGATGATGAGCAAAAAAAATTGTCAAATCAAATAAGCATTGAAATTCTGTAGCTGAAAATTCTGCATTAGTTTGCTTCCAAACTCACCTTTTGAACTCAAAACAAATAATAAATAAATGCTTTTTTCTTGTGTTTTAAAAATTCAAATTTAAATCCAGCAATGGCAAAACTTTATACTCGTCAATGCCCATTCATAACTTTTTTATAAATAAAAGTATTTCTTTCCTTGATTTGAGTGGTCAGATGGATGTGCAAATGTACACTCAGTGAGCACTTTATTAGGTATTTATTAGACTTCTTTTTTAGACTGATTGGTCTTTTGCTCCTGTAGCCTATCCACTTAAGAGGTGTTTAAATATGCCTGGCTTCCTGGCTTCAACCAGTTAGGCCCTTCTCCTCTGACCTCTTTCATTGACAAGGCATTTCTGCCCACAGAACTGCTGCTCACTGGATGTTTTTTGTTATTTTGCATCATTGTCTGCAAACCCAGTTTCTGAGATTCTACCACCCTCTCTAGCACCAACAATAATTCACGATCACTTAGATACAAATTTCTTCCCCATTCTGACATTTTGTCTGAAAAACAGCTGAACCACTTGACCATGTCTGCATGCTTTTATGCATTTGTTGCTGACACATGATTGGCTGATGAAATATTTCCATTGACCAGCTCGTGTACAGGTCTACCTAATAAAGTGCTCAGTGAGTGTACACATGTACAACCTCTGGATTTCTGACACTGTGTTTTCTTGCTTATAAACAAAAAAACAAACATGCATAATCTCACAATTCCATCCATTATAAACTGTAACGTCATCAGAAACATCTGTAAGTGTCTAAGAATCAAAAACTGCCTGAAGGTGAACTATCACTTTATGACTTGTGAAAAAAAGAGCGTGATAGTGAAATCCCCCATGCCCCCACAATATCCACCTCAGCACCCTGCCCTCCTTTGCCTTGGTACAGCTTTTCTGAATTGTCATACTGTCTCCGAATATTAAATTGTCCTGCCATTCGCTGCAAGGCTGCACCAGTGACGCAGTGTCGTGCTCAGCGATTGTGTTCTGCACAGAAGGTGTTGGAGCTAGCAGGAAGCTAGACCTACAGAGAACAGGGAGGGGTCGACCTCCCTTACAAAAGAGAGTTCCTTCCTGCCCCTGTGAAAGGGAGCAGGAGGTCTGCCGTTCAGTGGTCCCATTGTGTCCGTGTAGCCGAGTGCTTGTTGACCTGCTGATAAACGTTAAGGTGAATTGTGAAAAATGAAGAATCGTGAGGTAAATGGTATATGAAGCTGGACTACAGTAAGACTGCCATGGGATTAGGTGAGTGTATTACTTCAGGTGATGTGGTGCTGTTTAGCCGTTTAATGAGGGATACATTATGCATTATATTTCTCTGCTGATGAAGTGGTGAAGCTCAAATAGCCTTGTGAGCTTGTGTGTAGATCATTCAACGCTGTGTTTAAATCGACAGTGTGTACATAAGCAGTCATGTTGTGGTTTTCTTTAGTTTCCTTCAAAAAAAAAACCATCCAATTCCCTGTTGACTCATAAATGATAAATCCATATCATATAAAATGGCATTGTGGGATTTACCCCTTTTAATAAATAAATTAAATACATGCTGAAAGACTTCAGCAGCCAACCAATGTGCACAGTTGGTGGGGGATTTCTGTTTAATCATCGACTATGTGAGTCAGCTGGCAGCTTTGATCATCTTGTGGTTGACTGCATGCAGTACCTAGTGTAGGCAGCTCCAGGGCTTACATGACTGTCTCACAGTCTTCTGTCAGACAACCTCCAAACCACTAATGCATTCCTGATAGTGTTAAGGCCGACTGTCTGTATCTACACACTTGTCTTATTGTTTGGAGATATAGTCACTGCACCTGAAAAGAGCAAGATCAGTGATCAGTTTAAAATCTGTACTTTGCATGATAAACCAGGTGTAACAGCATGGTTAAAATAAATGTGGTTCATTATGGCGATTTCAGTGCAGTTTTTCAATATGAGATGTACTGCACCTGTAATCATCATCACTAATCAGCAAAAGACACTGTAGGCACCTCTCCAAATCTGGTCAATATTAAGGCCTCAGGTGTACTGTCATGCTTTGAGCCAGTGATGGCTTTTATGTCGTTATAAGCAGCACGTAATTTACAGCACAATTAAAAGGCTTGCATTAATCACAGTCCAATGTGCCCCACTACGATCGCTACCGCCACAAATTGTGAGGAACCCCTCTTTATTGTCAGAGGGGTGCTATTGTTTTCCTATGCTAATTAACTGTTTACTCTCTCTGCTGCAATCCAGTTAATTACCTCCTTAATGTTGGACTCAGGGTTTGCTTACTTTATCAGGCGGCAAACACACATCCTAATCGCTGTCAGATGGGACGTAGCCCGCGTCTTGTATGTTAAACTGCCAAACAAAATCCCCCAAAGCTGTTGGGCTCTGGTAATAAGCGGATCTTGCACATATGGACAGAGAAATTGATGTTTAGTTGTTTTTTTTTCTTTCCTCCCCCTTTTTGAGGTCTCCCAGGCATTCGCTCACAGATGGGTGATGGAAGGCTCTTAGCTTTGGCAGAGAAGCTGAAGGTCACCCACTGCATTTGCTCAAAGCACCTTGACAATTACTCACCGTTTACTCATGGGCAGGCAGAATGTGCCGCTTATACCCCCCCCCCCCCCAATCTTAAACCTGGATCGCTTCCCAACTCTCTTCCGCTGTCATCACGGCATATTTCACAGCTGAAATTTCGTGACTGGTTCTGGGGGGTGGGCTGGTGGGTTTAAATCCCATATTAGACATTTCTCAACGTACGTGCATCCGTTGTGAATGTGGAAAAACTGCCAGATAACAGTGGGGTACCTACTGTTTTAAAAGTATGTGATTAATCGTCTTGTTCAGGAGATTCTTCATCCCTACAGTCCTTTTTTCTCTCAGCCTGAAAGCTGGGTGAAAGTCTGCCCTAATATGCAGATATCTGTGGTGCTCGCTAGGATATCAAAAGCCATTGGTCCAAGTCCTTTTGGATATTTAAGCTGGTTCCCTTTCTCTCATCTCCATGTTGCCACTTTGCTGCTGTTGTCACAGGTTTCTGGATACAAGTGCAAGTAGTGCTCTTGGCTTCATTTTGTTTGTGTGAAGAGGTTTCAAAATGGTCTTGCGCTTCCCACTGTGATTCTATCCCCACTGCTGAGGGAATGGATATCACATTTTTCACGCTGTCTTGCGGCCAAAAAGTGAACTCAATCGTCAGATAAACCTCCCTAAATTCATTTTGTTTTGACAAACAGAAGAAAGGGCTGGGATAATGGTGCCTTTCACTGACTCCAAACAAACTTATGTTGTCCAATACTGGGCTGCACAACAAATTATTGGAACAAAAGACTCATTCTTTAGTAGCCTGTCCTACCCAAAATAATTTTTAAGCATATTTCCTGTTGAACCTCTTCCTACCCGGGATAATATAGGCCAATTCTCTCCCATTTTCACAAATAATGCTCTATATCTCAAAAACTACACAGGCTACAAATATGGTTCAGAGCTTTTTTTTTATGTGTGGTGAGGCAGTATGAATTTGAGAATGGAAAATAATTAGCTTGAGGTAGGAAAAGTAACATCTTTTAATTCCCTGAAAATGGAGACACTGACACTCTTATTGTATGTCAGTACATAGTTTTTTGTTTTTTTTCCTACATTGCACATGCTTGGGATCGGGTAGAATTTTTGAACAGAGCATACCAAAACCCCCTGGAAAAATTGCATTTCGGAATATCAAGCCTCAAATGAGAACAAAGAGCTTAATTATTCAATTGTGGTAAATAAAGTTCAGAGAACAAACAGGAGCCCTTGACAGATAAAATAGACCTCTGTATGAAGTGAAAAGGCCCCAGGGCCCCAAGTGATGAAGTTGGTCTGGGAAGTAGAAATTGGTCTGGGAAACCTAGAATATTAATCAAGGTTTATTAAATACTACTGTGTAATGCTGAGCTTTGTGTGAGCTGCATTGTATGTGCTTTGAGTTTTGCCAGTGTAGATGAAACCCCACAAATACAATGGCCCATGAATGAGCTTACACCAATGAGCAATCACTCGAGGAACTTGTGGAGGGGTCTCCTGACTACATTTCCAGCATTTAAATTTAAGTTTAACTTCCATTATAGGTATTCCATGTTGTAGCAAGGTACCTCAGCGTTCAACACAATTGAAGAATCAGTAGTTCTGTTCTTCACATCTTTGAACAATGGAAGACCAAGCCCATCTTTGCTTTGCCTTGTAACCTGAAGATAACATTCATTATTAAAAATACAGATATTCTGGATATTCAAAATGGAATTGAACAATGTATGCCCTCATGGCATCAGATAAGGTAAATATGTTATTTTCTGTGGGAAATTGCCAGTCCCTAGATATGAGGAGATTAATTATAGTAGATACTCCTCAATGTGACTTTAAACATGACATACTTTCACTGGAGAATGGTAAAGGAGTGTGTGCATCTAGTCCACAGTTTAAACGTACATGAGGCTTTTGGAGGCACATTATCACCATAGGGCTGTGCAATAATAACAGAAATGTCTTTTTTTAGTTTGCCATCCTTCTTTGTTTCCCTTTAATCAGATGGGGAAGGAACAGCGGGTTGCAGATGCAGGTTTACACACGTTATAGAGCAATGCACCCCAAGTCCAGTTCCTGGCCAAATTTCAGTGCACCCCTATTACAGAATTGCTAATCCGAGGCCATTCCTTTGTGTGGGATATGGTGGATAATCATAAACTCCTTGATAATGTTGGCAGGCTGTAGGCTTCATGTTTTATCCAATGCTTGCTAATTGTGTGTGCTTTTTTGCATCCTAAGAGGGTAATTTTGCACTCTTAACATGAACATTTACAGACATAATTGGTGTAGTTTTTACAGTAGCATTGCAGTTTCAGTATAGGAGGGGTATCACCCCTCCTGGAGGGCTACAGTGTCTGTTTCTTGGTGTATTTCAGCATGCATGATTTAAGTAATTGTTAGTGGCTGTAGTTGTATAGCTGTGTTTCTACCTTACTGTCTACAGAAAACAAATATTTATTTGGCAGGAAGTTTTGGGCATACTGGGATTGTTTCCTACATGTTATAGTTCCACTAATAATTATATTCTTAACCTAGATGCTTAACCAAAATGGGATTATGTATAAGTTTTTTTTTTTTTATCCCAAAATATTGTCAAATGCTGTGGATGAAGGTGTTTGCTAAGCTTGTGAATGAATAAATCGTAGTGCGATGTAATGTGATCCTATGTTTTTGAACCACACAGGAACTAGTCCTCAAGACAGTCCAAGAAATTTCTCTCCGAGTGCCTCAGCCCATTTCTCCTTTGCCAGAAGGTAAGTAAAGATGCTTGGTTGAAATGTGTGGTTCTGTAAAGTACTGTGCTCTTGGGGTGAGGGGAAGACTCCGTCAAGATGGGCAAAGTGTGTACTTTCTACAAAATATTGTGAAAATAGGATGGTGGATGCTTTGTATACTTGCTCACACACATTGCCAATGGCAAATAAATGAATATACGGGCATTGCAGTACAACGCAATAGCAGTGGTTTTTTGTCATTTGTGGTCACACAGTGTTTGTTAAAATCATACTTAGAAAACTTAGAAATTCATAATTTTGTGATTCATTCTATTTATTCTATGCATAATACATTTGTATTAATTACAGACAGCGACTGGTCACAAAACCCCAAAAGTATCAGCCCAATTGCAGAACGAAATGTACCATAATTTATGTATAACGCATGTCAAATATAGTCACCCTCTGATTGGCACTCCGCCTGTTTATTTGCTTGCTGAGTAGAAAACTTGCTGAAAAGATGCACAGATGGTGTGTGCAGTATCTTCACTGCCTGAATGAAAAGCTGTCTCTGTGTGTTTTCTTCAGTGTCATATTCCTGTATATGCGCTATATGGAGCATACACAGTGATGTAGTTTCTGTGCGGATCCTGTGTTGTCGTTGACGTGTCTTGGAGCAGAATGATCAGTGGCTACAGCTTCAGAATTTTTTTTTTTTCATCTTTTGGTCAAAATCTCTCAGCTCAGGAAATGACAAAAGTGCCATTAAATGAAACACCCTTTGATGGAATGTTCTCAGCTGCTGCTGTTGTCTAAAGCACAATATAATGAAATGCATTGAAAGGCTTTGAAAACCAGGGGAGACAACTTGTGAAACGCTTTGACTTGTTCCACTGTGTCTTGATATGAAAACAAAGAAAACCAGGGTCAAGAGTTCTCTCAGCTCTGTCAGAAGTTTGGTGATAAAGAAGGGGGGGCATGTTGAAAGCCTGCGTTATGCAGTCCTTTTGAAATTCTGTGCTTTGTCTGTGGATTCTGTCTCCTAGTTTCTTAAGCAGGCTAGAATGAAGTTTTCTTTTACTCCCCTTTCTTCAATTCCTATTTTTTTGTGATCCTTTTATGCTATTCCTCAGTCATGGCCACAGATCTGACAGGTAAATTTGGACTGGCCCCTTTAACATCTGTTGTCGCATTTCTGCATCAGAATACTCTGAAACCCACATTTCCCAAGTACTGTATGTATCTGCATGTACAGTATATATGGTGTGCATTTTCTGTCATTTACTAAACACTATTTCTCTCCAAGAACTAATAATGCCATTCTCATTATGTTGTATAATTCTCTTTCTGCCAAATTAACGCAACCTGTGAATATTTGTGTTCCTTCCCCTGTTACCGTTTGTTAATCATGTAAAGCTTACCAAGTGTATAAGGCACAGATCAGAAAATATACTCTCTTTCAAAGCTAATGTGAAGTTGAAGCGATCCTTTCAGATCTTAGATATTCATTTTGAAATCCTCTGGAAAATAACCTCCTACATGGCTTGGTCCAATCGGAATTCCAGTGCAATTAGCCACAGATTGAGCACCCGCAGGAAATTGTTTTTGAGACAGAAATATTAAATTCCTATTGTGAAACCTAGCCTGCACCTCACAGCTCTGTGTTCCAACATAGTTTTTAACCTCTGCTCTCCGCCACCTCGTTTTTACTTATCATCTTGCCTTAAACTGCATTTTTATCTCTTGTGTCTATGGCGTATGGGTTTTCTTTGTTTTTATCTTTGTGGATCTGTTGTGAGCAGGGGAAAAGTGCCCTGTGAACAGAAAGTGTTATGATCACTGATTAGTCAGTATTGCCACACTGTATTTTGCATCGCTGTCCTGCGGCAGAGCCCTTTGAACTGACTGCCGTCGTTCTTCTCTGTGTGCAGGACGGATGGGCGACGCTGGTCTCTGGCCTCTCTGCCCTCCTCGGGTTATGGGACCAACACACCCAGCTCCACTGTCTCTGTAAGTCAGCGCCTCCAGCTCCCGCACTGACCTGACCTGAGCACAAACACAAACAATAAAACTCAGGCCTGACTCACTGTACAGCTAGACTTTAGATTCAGCAGCACTTTGTGGTTAGTCCACAGCTTATTTTCAGTTATCAGACTTGATATCATCAGATTTTTTCAGCCATTTGTCAGTGAGAGCTTTGCAGTGGCAAGTTTTCTAGATAATGCCTCTGAAACGTTTCTGATTGCTGTGAGACTTGAATTGCTCTAAAAGTGTTTATAGTTTGAGGCATTTGCGGAGCCAGCAGGACATTGTTTATGAAGTGGTATTGCAGGAATTTGTTCCAGATGAGTCAGTGTTCATCATCTGAATCTGAATGTCAGTTAGGATTTTGATGACAGAAGCTGGAATCACACACCGATCGCAAATGACAGCTGCCCCCCCCCCACACCATAATCCTTTGGAGTTGTCATCTGAAGTGAAACATTTGACAGGGAATCTCAGCCGTACTGCTCTTGCCACGGTGCTGTCAGTCACATCAAGTAACACCAAATTAAACATTTATCAGAAAATGTATTTTGGGGCGGAGAGCGGATTCGGTCGGTCGTATCTGCGGACTGCGTGGCGATGATCACCTTCGTCTTCACGAACAGACACTCGTATGAACATCTACAAATCTCACGCCGCCAGCCGAGCGGTGGGATGACAGATTTGTTTTTTTTGGAGCCGGGCGGCCGATTCGCAGCCAGCCAGCCCACTCGCCCCCGTCCCTGCTGATCTGTTTACTGTCGGAGCGAATCTCACGCAGAGGAAACCACCAACAATCTGACACGAGGCGCAGGCAAATCAGAGCACGTCCCTCGCCAGGATGCCGGAAAACAAATATGTTACCGCCAGCCGTGTGTGTGCTGGCACTTCTGATCACGAGAGACTGTTCCCGGCACTGGCAAAACTGTCATAGCCCCCCACCCCCAATTTTATTTGCACAAGAACTGAATTTTAACGATGCAATAATTCAAAAAGCCATTTTAAACCGTTTAATCTAAAAGTAACCCCTCTCACCGTTGAATGAATATTTGTCTTTGGGCGCTATTGTTGTTTTTATATTGACTCACTAGGGCCTTGTGCCCCCTAACTGAATCACATTTTATGGAAGAGGTTTTATTAGGGATGCGGCACATGTAAATGATCATTCTTCTCTGTTCAGAGTGCTTCTGTGATAGCCTCATGGAAAACAGCAGTGTTATTAATGCCACTCCCAGTGACAGCAATGGGGTGCATGTTGACTGCGCTTGCACACAACTCCTCCCCTTGTACTACAGCAGAGCTAAATTTGATTCAGAAAGCCAGGTACTGTGAGTAATGGAGAGAAAGAAGAGGAGAACATGTGATGAGTGTCAGTGGTTCATGTAATGGTTCACACCACTAAAACACTAACACTGACAGTATGTTGGAAAACCATTAGCACTCTGACTCATAAAGAGAATCATTTCATATTATTTCAGTATGTAATGGTTATGGGTAGAATGTGTAAAAAAGAATCAAGCAAAATGGCCCCATCCTTGTGAACCTTATGATTTTTTACTTTCCTAGCTACTAAATGGAGTGCAGTCAGTTAGAAGTTTATGACACATTACAGATTGTAAAGCGCACTTCACCAGTGAAAATCCACTCAGGTTGGTTACACATTGACTCATTTGCATGGGTTTTCCATGGTATTGGAAAAGCGATATAATCGTCAGTTTCTTTCTCTTTTTTTTCTTTTCTCGTTCAATGTATTTTCATTTCATTTCCAGTCGTCCTGTTCATCACAGGAGAAGCTGCACCAGCTGCCGTTCCAACCCACCCCTGACGAGCTGCACTTCCTGTCCAAGCACTTCTGCACTGAGAGCATCGCCGGGGACGACGGGAGAAGGGCCACGCCCATGCGCCCGCGCTCACGCAGTCTCAGGTACGACCACAATAATAAATCATTATTCCATTGTTAGATTTGTGCACTCCTGCGCAAAATCACACTAGATGGGTGAAGCATAAAGAGGATTTGAAGTGGCCAAATATGGCTGAAATCTCAACCAAAAATATTTTCCATTTACAGTACATGCCAGTGGTTTGTTTTCTCGGTTTCTTTGGGGTCAATATTTGTTTAATACCACGGGTTAAAATAACCAAAAGATCGCCACTTCAACTAAGTTTACACTAGTTCAGATATGCACTTGATAAGATTAATGTACTCTCACTAGAGGAACAACTCAGTGCAGCCAACCAGTCCCTGCTGTCTCATGCATTTTTTGCATGTATTTATACATCGCTTTTGTGCTTTTGCAATTTTTTTTGTACATCTGTTTATTCAAGTAGCTTACATTGATTAACTCGATACAGGTGCAATGCCTAAATAGCAGACAGTACGTAACTGGACACAGTTTACATACAGTATCAAATTAAATTAAAATTAAAATTAAAATAATATAATTGAAATGAACAGATATTTCTGCCATCTATGGCATGTGACATTTTGCATTCATACAGTATGTGTTCCGGCTTCAAATGACACAATGCAACAGCGTGTGACTTTAAACCTGTCCTGGTCTGGTTTAAAAAGCATTACTGCACACCAAACTTACACTGTGCTGAATTGACTATTGCGGCACATCCAACCCATGTTGAGGCAAACAAGTGTACTACAATCCACAAAATGACAAAACTTGGTGCAGGCATGAAATACAACAGAAATGGAGTCCTATACGCCTTAAAACGGGCACTATGCAATAACCTGAAAAATTGGCAAGGTCAGACAGACTGTTTTGCCAGGATCTCACTGTACCATAGCACAACACCAATATTAATAAATTAACTGACAACTGCTATCAGTATTTTTATGCCATTGTGAAAGAATTGTCATGTTTTTTTACTGTTTATATGCAAATTGCTTGGCAGCAGCCTGCAGTAGACAGTTACTGCATAGCTGAAAATATCTTAATTATGTGAAATCCATGCTGTGTTCAGATCAGAGTGCTGATGGTAGCAAATAACCAACATATAAGTTATTACAGCTATTTCACTTGAATACTGCTTCCTGCTGGGTTAGTAACACCTCTGTCTCAATTTCCTTCTGTGCTTTCCCAGTCCTGGAAGGTCTCCGTCCTGCTGCGATCATGAGATTATTATGATGAATCATGTCTACAAAGAGAGATTTCCTAAGGTGAGTAACTTCAGTCTTCAGACTTTGCTTCCTGCCATACTTATCTTTAGTTGGAATGGCAGACACAGTACAGTATGAAACAACGAGTGGGAATCCAAGTAAACAAACAGTATGCCGTCCAGCATTTCTTTGGTTGGTTGGTTGAACGCCATGCCTCTACAGGATGTTTAATATTAAATGGCTATACGTGGCTATATGTACACTCCCTGATCACTTTATTAGGTAGACCTGTACACCAGCTTGTTAATGCAAATATTTCCTCAGCCAATCATGTGGCAGCAACTAAATGCATAAAAGCCTGCTGATGTGGTCAAGAGGTTCAGCTGTTTTTCTGACCAATTGTCAGAATGGGGAAGAAATGTGATCCAAGTGACCATGGAATGATTGTTGGTGCCAGACAGGGTAGTTTGAGTATCTCAGAAACTGCTGATCGCCTCGTGTTTTCACACCCAACAGTCTCTAGAGTTTGCAGAGAATGGTGCGAAAAACTAAAAAACATCCAGAGAGCAGCAGTTCAGTCTGTCAGTCACTCTGGATGAGAGCATCTGTTAACGCCTAAAATGTAAAACTTACCTTTCTGAACTATGGCCTCCTGTATGTCTGAGTAATAATTATGTCATCTCTCTGTCCAGGCGACGGCTCAGATGGAGGAAAGGATCCAGGAGATCATCCGGACACACGCCCCAGACAGTGTCCTCCCTCTGGCCGACGGGGTGCTCAGCTTTGCACATCACCAGATCATCGAGCTGGCCCGGGACTGCCTGGAGAAATCCCGCCATGGCCTCATCACCTCCCGCTACTTCTGCGAGCTCACCGATAAGCTGGAGCGGCTCTACCAGGAGGTACTGTCCTTCTGCCTCCGGCTGGCTGCTCCAGTCTTAAACAAATACACCACTGCCAAATCATAAACTCACCCTGGGACATGCCAAACATGGCCTGTTTCCATCCCAAAGCAGCCCATTTTTTTAGAGCCCATGTGTGTCATCCATGGGGCTAACAAAACTGAGTTTATCATTGTGGTGAAGACCGCAAGGCATGCCAGAACATTGCAAAGCTGGGGTTCATGTAGGCAAGAGGATATAGTGGATTGGATTTAAAAATATATATATTTTTAAGCCCAGACGGAGGACTCATTGTGGAAGGCATTCAAGTCAGGTTGGGCAGGGGGCCTTTTGTAAGGTTGGGTTGGGGATATGGGTTGGGGGAAGGGTATCAGCGCTCCCAAGTTTCATGTGTTGCGGCAATTTCTCTTTACTCCATCTCGCTATCAGTAGGAGACAAGGATTATAAAAGTCATTAAAAGACTGAAGGTCATTCCAAGATGGCAGACTGTCTGAATGACATCAGCCAGATCGACTGAAGATGTCTGAGTTTAGCTCACTGACTGGGCCTGAAAGCTGTATTGTTGAGCATCATAAAAGGATCAGTTTTGCCTAAGCTGACAAACATCTTCAGGAGTGTTTGTAATACTCTTTGGATACGGTACATATGTGCAGTTCTGAGCATCCTCATTTCCCTGCTCGCAAAAGCCCATTCTAAAGCTTTTTCAGATTTGCATATTGTCATGAAGGAATGTTTTGCAAGCTGGGGTTTACAGTGAGTGAAACGGAAGGTTTTAATGTTTTGAGAGTGCAGAGAATGTTTATGTGAACGAATGGGTTAAAATATTTACTGGTTAATATTTATGGATTAATATGCGGCAAGGCCGTTGACTATCATGGCTTCTCATTTATATCCCAAAGCTGATGGAACAAGATAAGTTACTATTTATTTTTATCTGTCTTCCGGCATGCATGAAATGACTTGCAATTGGATTTCTAAAATCATATTAGGTGTATAATTGTTAATCAGAATTTAACAATTCCATGAGATTGGAATGGTTGCAGCACACAGGGAAAGATGGACATGTGCACGCATACACACACACACACACACACACGCACGCACACAGATGCGCATACATGCATGCACACGCATGCATGTGCACAAACTCCCTCCCACTCGGGTACACGGAACACAGGTCGAAAGTCACAACTGTGCTCTTCCCATATTTCATCTTCTTCTATTGTCTTCTATTGAACCTGTGAGCATTGACTGAGCTCCATGATAAATCATTAAAGCACACAATGTTCAGGATGTGTTACAGGGAGGGAGCCATGCTATTTTTTGCACATATCTGTGATCTTAATATACTTTCTGACCTCAGAACGTCAGTGCAGAACCATTCAAAGCTAGCCAGCCCTCGCAACCGCTAAAAACGACCCAGGAACAACAAAGGAATGTGGAAAGCCCCCCATATGGGGTGACTGACTACTTGAGACCGCAGTTTGTATTTCATATAAGAGGGCGACGTGCAGTGGGTGCTTATCTTGGATCGATGTTAGGCCATCAGAATCCCCTAACACCCCGCCGCCTGCGTCAGGCGCTGACAAGCTGTGACTTTTGTTGTTGCATCACAATCTCGTGGTGGGCTCCCTGTCACTGTCCATCTGGCTGCTGTAACCGGACCCCCCATCAGACTGACACCCTGGAGGAACTGGGTGACATCACAGCGGGTCATGTTGACTTCTTACTTCGAGGTGCGTGCTGGCACGTTGGCACCTGAAACGGGCAGAGCAGCTGGCAGGGAGCATATTTTCAGCAGCATCAAGGTTGAAGCTTTCATTTCAACCCCCCCCCCCCCCCGAAATGGGAAGAGTGTCCAGAGTCTTTACTGTCTAAATCCAGTGTTTTCTTTGGTGTTCAGTCCACTCTGTAAGGGTTCAGTGTCCTTTCCCTCAAAAACAAGATAAGAGAGGTATCGTTCCTCATGGGGGCTGTACTTGTGAAAAGCAGCTCATTCTGTGTTTTTAAGACCCTGATGTGTTCTCCTGTGGACTTGTGAGAGCATGGCTCCAAATGAAATGTGAAGTTTTCAGGGCGGCTCTTTCCTTTCTCTGTAGTCCACTGAGCGGTCCGAGAGCGCCGAGGTGACCTTCATCAAGGAGCTGGTGAAGAAGATCCTCATCGTCATCGCCAGGCCAGCACGGCTCCTCGAATGCCTGGTGAGTCGCCCCTTCCCTCTCTGTGTTTGATTAAATATGTAAAGCACATCACTACAGTTTAGGGGACTCCTTGGCTTTTGTCGGCATGTCTTCCTGACAGCACCTAACGAAAACAGACATCTGCCTGCTCTGACCATGACACACTGATCTTTTAGGATCAGTGGTGTGAAAATTCTCGGCCTTCCACATTGGGGTGGTTGAAACTGCTACAGGAACATGAGATGAGCAAAGTGCAAGGCTTTAGTAGTCCATGAGTGTGTTGTAAAGGTGAGGCCTTCTCCAACCCCACAGGAGTTTGATCCTGAGGAGTTCTACCACCTCCTTGAGGCAGCAGAGGGTCACGCTAAGGAGGGGCAGGGCATCAAGACGGACATCCCACGCTACATCATCAGTCAGCTGGGACTCACTAGAGACCCCCTAGAAGGTACTATTTTCATGTGCCTTATCGTAGAAATGCACCCCAAAACACTTTCTCTCACAATGAAGACAAAGAGAAAGCTTCAGACATGATATGTGTGCATGGCAATTTGCATCCTTTATGGTATCATCTGGGCTGCTGAACCCTGTTTCTGGAGATCTATTGTCCTGTAGGTTTTCATTGCAGTTGTAATTTGACATACCTGAATCTACCAATTAGATCTACAGCTGTTGAGTGATGTGTGCTTTGTTAGGGTGAGAGTGAACCTACAGGATGCTGGATCTCAGGAACTGGAACAGTGTTGGGCAGCGCTGGTATCATCCTGTTTGCTTATGTTACACTTTGTCGGTCAAAATAAACACTTCACTATATGACATTATTTTCTTTGTCTTTTTCTTGTATGTGCTACCTTTTTTACGGTGGTCTACCTATAAACCCTTCCAGGTTTTTTTCCAACAAAGTGTGAATGTAAATTTCTTATTTGTTGGTCTTGGAGTTTTCTAAACATATGATTGGACAAAAAAAAACTTAAAGTAAACTTAACAGGTAATAATGCAGAGAAGATAACATGTACAATCACACGATTATATAATTGTACTGCCTTGCCTATGGGCTATTCAAGTCCTGAATAAAGTCTGAATGTCATGACATTGTCTTGCCAGGTCAGCCTGTTATTAAACCTAGTTAAAATAATGGATTGATGTGGAGTTGATTAAGATAAAATGGTTGCTGAAGAAACTTATTTTGAATGTTTAATTTGACCTCTTGTTTCTAAATCAGTTCCTGGATCCTGACTCGGGGGCAGGAGAATAGCACCAGCAATCATTTATCACATTTTAATTAACTTCTGACACTTTTGTCTGTCTGTAAAACACCCATTGCAATAACCTCCAAAACCTGTCAAAACTGACTCAAGCCTGCTAATTAAAAAAGGCTAATTATACAGTCCTGGAATTGTCCCCTTTACTATCTTGAAATTCACTTAATAAATGCCATTATCACTTCTCAGAAGCTGTCTCTTCGTAACACAGTGTATTTCTTTGGGGCTAACATTGGGTGTACTCTTAAAACGGGATGTTGGAGTCTACTGCTGGTGAGAGGGATTGCAATTTCTTCCTTGATGGGGAAAACCAATGTTCATTCCGGCTAATTTGAAATGATTCCGGTTCTCTTAACCCCTCCCCGCCCCCCTATCAAAATTACATTTGGTTAGCCCATTTGCCCTTATAATGTTTGCGTCCCAGTAGGGCCGTTTCCCTGTGTTATCCCCACGAGTGTGTCCTATGTGTCCCTCGCCCAGCTCCTGGAATGGTTTCAAATGTGTGGAATTAAAAAGGGGGCAGCTGTTAAGCGGTGTTAATGCGTCAGAAAGCCTCCTTAGGCATGGCGTGATGGCCTCTTTACGGCCCCCCTGCTCAGCCGGCTCCTGCTGCTCATCTGTCGCTAATGTGGATGCTCGCGTCAGGGGCTTTGGGCTCGGCCACAATGCCCGTTCGTTCTGTGATTTCACTTTCCTGAGGAATGTCTGACATGTGTCTCCATTTCCACCCCATTTCTCCCGTTTTCTCGGATAATACGGCGTCAGCTGCTTCTCTCTTATGAGATGGATAAAAGGAACCGCAGCTCTTTTTCTCTAATGGCCAAGTCATGCACCACCAGTGCAAGAATGCATGACGCCAGGCTTTCTGAAGGTCGATTTGTACAAGACTGCATGCCAACATTTAGGTCCGCCTTTGCCCCATGGTGTGACCAGTACTTGACAGTTGTGACACGGGTGACAGTTTCTCTGAAACCATTCCAGTGGTGTGAAGTGAGTGTTTCAGTGTGCTGTAACAGTTTGTTCTCACATCCTACACTAATAACGTGTGTGTCTCTCTTGTAGAAATTGCACAGCTGGCCAGCTATGACAGTGGGATTGCTGAAACTCCTGAGACAGACGACTCTGTGAGTACAAATGCTATGTCCTGCACTCAGTATCAGAAGTGTGGAAAAATCACTGCAATAGTGAGGGCCTCGGATGTCTATAAGTGTGCTGCAGTTGCACACTGAGGACCGGGGTTGGATACCCGGTCCTGCCAAAAGCCAAGATTGGCCGGCTCACATGGAGCAGCATAATTGGCTCGCTGCTCCAGAGGGAGGGACTTGGCAGGGTTAGTAGATCGCCGCACAATAAAGCACCTCAAGCGCATTGGAATCACGGTCACGAGCATGAGACGAGACGGCTTGAAGAAGGCCACTGAGGGACGGGGTGTGGGCGGTTTATCTAATACTAGCTCTAATTGAATCAGATTGGCTACCAAATTGGGAGAAAAAGGGAAAAATACTAATAAAAATAAAATAAAAAAAGTATGTCTGGGTGCAGGTTACAAACAATTTTCAGTAGTTTTCAGGCTGTAGCTGTAAGGGACAGCATGGTTCAGGTGCATTGTAGATTTTGATTACAAGGAAAGTGTTTTCAATGAGAGGCTCAAAAGATAACTGTCAAACCAAACGCCAATGATTCTGTCACAGGCCACTTCTGCCTCTCTTTCTTCCCTGTGTGCAATGCTGGCTGTGATGGAAAATCAGAGCTCAGTGACATCTCTGTGTTGGCAGCAGTGCTGAAGAGATTTATTAGTTATTACTGTATAAGAATGTATGTTAGAGTAGTCTAGATGTAATGTGGCCTGTTGGTGGCATACTCTGTCAATCATTACAAAATATAACAGAATTAAAATCATCTAGTTTATGTCCATGGAAGCCATTTGCATTTCACTGCTTGTGTAGCAATAAAATACGAATGGCTTCCAGGAACTATTCCAGAACTGAGATGTGCCATAATGGATCATTTTAAATGTAGGCAGACGGGTCATAGTGAAGACCAGAGGAAGTGTGTGAACACTGGTCTCTATGTGTGTCTCTGTAGTCTCAGAGTCTCAGCGCTGCCCTGAGATCTCGACGCAAGCCCTGCGAAACAGACTTCGAGTTGATGAAATTGATCAGCAATGGCGCTTATGGGTAAGGAGGCTATTGCTATCTGTTTTTGGAAGACAAATGTTTGAATGTTGATTATGCTGGCCTTTCCCAAAGCTGCTACATCTAATTTGCGCTTGCAATAAGCCCGTCCACCCATCCAGTTTACATTCACTCAGTTCCTTGGACACACACACGCACACGTACCCATAATGTACTTCCTTGGCCTGAAAGCATGGTGAGGATGCTGCCCCCTGCTAATACAAGCTGTAAATGAAAATGTCCCTGTTTAATGACTTGGTTGAAAGACCAAATGCCCTCTGAATTTATTTCTTGGTTTGACTGGCTTCTTTTCTTTGCCTCTCAAATCCGGTTTGTGCCTAACGTACATGTTCATGTTCCCCCACTACAAAAAAAGAACAGTGGCAGTTTCCACTCCTCTTGTAGAAATGAATGCCATCACCATTGCGTACCATGCATATCACCGTTGTGTCCCTGAGTGTACTCTGCAGGTAGGGGTCACAGTGGATAACGGGTGGCATGGTCTCCTCTCCCTCAGAGCTGTCTACCTGGTGCGGCACAAGGAGACCAAGCAACGCTTCGCCATGAAGAAGATCAACAAGCAGAACCTGATCCTGAGGAACCAGATCCAGCAGGCCTTCGTGGAGCGAGACATCCTCACCTTCGCCGAGAACCCCTTCGTGGTCAGCATGTACTGCTCCTTCGAGACCCGCCGCCACCTCTGCATGGTGATGGAGTATGTGGAAGGTTTGTCGGCTTTTCCCAGTAACGTCCTGTGGCTCAGCCACGACGCCTTACTGTACGTTCTGTGTTATGTCCGCTGCTTGTCTTGGCACTGTTAGTGACTGCTTTGGCTCGCGTGGTTAAGTGAGCCGTGCCGTGCAGCTCCAGTGTAGTGATTTGGAAGTGAATGAAATGTGTCGTTGCTGGATTGTTTTATTTTTTTAAAGATCCATTGTTTGCTCCAGCACAGGTGGCAGTGTTTCAGTTTAGCCTTCTTTCTTTCTTTCTTTCTTTCTTTCTTTTCAGTGTTGTGTGTCCCAGGGACTTACATTTAAATTTAAAGTGCCTTGCCAACTTCACAGAGTAGCTGCAGTGTGTCAGATCAGATTTCTGTCTTTGGGAGTGTCCCGTGCTAGCCTCCATGCTAATCTTCTCTCTCTGTCTCTGTTTCTTTCTCTTCCCCTCTCTCCCAATCCATCTCTGTCCCTCACTTTCCCTTTCTCTTCCCATCACTGTCCTGCTCTTTCTGCCTTTTCTCTTTCTCTCTCTGTGTCTCTCTGTTTATCGCAGGTGGGGACTGTGCCACCCTGCTGAAGAACATGGGGCCTCTGCCGGTGGACATGGCCAGGATGTATTTTGCGGAGACAGTCTTGGCCCTGGAATACCTCCACAATTACGGGATTGTCCACCGGGACCTGAAACCAGACAAGTAAGTAAGCGCTCCATCCATTCACATTACTGACAGGAGGGAAGCTCCAACTGCAGCATCACAGGAGAAAGAGGAGAAACTGGGTCTACCCCAAAACCCCATCTATCATCTTTTTCCTGACAAGGGTATCTTAGGCCAGCCTAGTGTTTACCTCTGGAACAGCACCGGGCTTTATTATATATGCTATTACATTACAAATGCTGCTGTGTGATTGTCTCATGGAATATGGTTTACAAATGCAAATGTTTTCATGCTGAATTGACTTCTGGCCCTTTCTTGAAATGTTGATTTCCCAGAATGTATTTTTTTGATTGCATTATTATTGCCATCGTTACAATTTCTGGCTAAATTGCGATAAACAAGTCAACAATAAGCCAGCATTACCCTTATTAGGGTAACAAAACAGTCATTAAACCAGTATTACCCTCACTGCAATAACAGAATAGTTGATACACCTGCATTACCCAGGCTAGAGTAAAAGAACATTCAGTAAACCAATATTACTATGGCAAGGGTAACAGAACTTTGGTTAATATCGGTTTCATCTTACTCTCCCTCATGGAGACTGACGTTTGTTGGTGCACTCTTCTCCTTTTCAGTTTGCTGGTCACCTCAATGGGGCACATCAAGCTGACAGATTTTGGTCTGTCCAAAGTGGGCCTGATGAACATGACCACTAACCTTTATGAGGGGCACATTGAGAAAGATGCCAGGGAGTTTTTAGACAAGCAGGTATGTCCCCCTTTCTCTCTCTCTCTCACTCCCCTTCTCAGAAATAGCCCTAACACTAACACTGACACTAGCCCTAGCACTACCATGCTAAATTCACTTTTTTGTAAGCTTTGTAAGCATCTGCGGAGTGATTAAATTAACATTGTACTTTTAATTTAATCACTGCTCTATACGGGCCTTGCTCAAGGGCCCAACAGCTGTGCAGATCTTATTGTAGCTACACTGTGGTTTGAACTACCAACCTTTCGGTTCCCTGTCGTTTACCTTAACCACTACGCTACAGGCTGCTCCGACTGTTGTGACATTGTAGAACGGAACACATTTCACGGCGACTGTGAGATTTCCTATACACACTTTTGAATCTTGGTTTTGAGGATTGACCGTTTGGGTTCTGAATGGAAAATAGCTCCGTTGTAGTCATGTACAGTAAAGTTATGTTGAAAACCCACTTCCTAAGGTCCCTCTATTATGGAGAAATGAATGACATGGAGGTACTATGTCTGGCCACAACAGAATTTTTGTTCATTTACATAAAAAAAAAAAAAAAGAAAAGGCAACCCTCACCAAAGATATTAAGTTAGCGACTTTTACACTAAGTAATTATTCATGGGGTTCCTGCTAAAGCAACATTTATCGATGGTTACTCCATTATACACATTAAAACCCTGCTGGACTGCTACAGTATATGAACAAAAGGCTGTTTCAGCTTTACAACGTGGGCATCCCCATTTTAGTTTTTTACTGACTTTAATAATGGATGAGACTGTTTAAATCTCAGCAGTGAATCTTCAGACATCACTGTTTACAAGGAATGTAAAGGAGGGCGATGGTTTACAGTCTCTTAGCCACTGAGTGCAGGCCTTTTGTGGAGGAGGCCATTGGCGTTATTGACCGAGTAAATGTCTGGGGGAAAGTGTCCAATAAACTTGCTGTATTTTGTAACCTTATAAATAATGGGGTAATGGTGTGGCTCTGCTCACCAGTGTCTCACAGCTGCACCATCTGCCTGTTGACTTTGTGTCTCCCTTTACCGCATTAGTTTTCCCAATGATATTGAATCAAGTTGGTTTGTCTGCTGAAAGATATTATGGACACACCTGAGCTACTTCACTTTTGGCCACAGCTGACTTGTCCTCACGTTATTTTTGCTGAAGTCTCAATTTTTATTTGATAATTGTTTAAAATTGTATTTATTTCTTCTTTTAAATCTCAAAGTTTTTTAGGAGATTTTTTGTTATCTCACAGTGTACTGTAGCACAATGCAAATGTTATGGCCTGACAAGGGCTCTCCCCTGCACTCTAGGTGTGTGGGACCCCTGAATACATTGCCCCTGAGGTGATCTTGCGGCAGGGCTATGGCAAGCCGGTGGACTGGTGGGCCATGGGCATCATTCTGTACGAGTTTCTGGTGGGCTGCGTGCCTTTCTTTGGAGACACGCCGGAGGAGCTGTTCGGACAGGTCATCAGTGGTGAGTTCCCTTTCTTTGTAATTCAGGGTTTTATCCGGAGAACATACTGTTCTTTAAGTTAATGCAGCGCATTGAATTTTGACTGGCAAACATTTGAGGGTTGTTTCATCATAGTTATAATATTTTTACCACTTGTTCAGTAGATGGAACTGGGGCAAGAGGATTCACCACTGCACTGTTCCATTTCAGTACAGTCAGTTCAGGAATTGATTTGAAAGTAAATTTTCAGCAATTGAAAAATGGCTTTCATTTATGTAAAGATATTTATGACATTTTATTTCCTGAATTGACTGAATTGAAAGTTGACTTAAACTGTTTTTCAGTGTTAGCTTTGTACCCTTGTCTGAACGCTTTGCATGTGAAGAAGGGGCAGCTGCTCTCTGCTCGTGTAAAATGTAGAGAGAGCCTTTAGTGCTGGTGTGTAAGGCAGCCTGAATTATTTCCAAGTGTTTTTTGGGAGACAGAGCCGGAGGTGATCTCACCATTCCCCTTACCTGCTGTTACTCAGAGCCCCCACACAGATTCTGAAACCTCCTGCGTCTCACCGCAGGGATCTCCGAACTTCTATGTGTCACGTGAAAATTCCCAGTTATCTTCCTGATAATGATATATATTGCGCCTGTGGTCGACTTCCAATGGTCGTAGTGTTGTGTGAAGTGAGCCTCCCTCCCCAGTAGAGGCTTGGCTAGTCTCATCAATCTCCCAAGTGACACAAACACAACTCATTAGGAAGAGAACTCCACACCAACTAAGGCCGGGGGGCTTGGCCCTGTCATTATTCCTAACTATGGAAATTAATGGAGGGATATTACATTTTTGTTTGCGCTTCCATTTTAACGAGCTTGGGAGTTGAGTGTTAATTAAAGGGATGTGAAAGCGGTGGGAGAGGCCGCCACAGCCTCGGGGTTTAAATGCATATTCATGTTTCACGTGCAAGTCTGATTAAATCGCACGGCACGCAGTCATGGAAATGACTCCATTTTCTAAGTGGTTTGCCTCCGCTCATCCTCTGGCCTTTTATATTAATGTCGGGATGTAAATAATCCCCCCCTTCTCCTTTTTATCCCAGGGAAACTGTCACACTGACGAGTCCCCCCTCCCTCGTCTGTAGACTGCATATTTTGTTTGTGTGGTTGTTGTTGTTGTTGTGTTTGAGGTTTTGGCAGACCTGATTGATGACAGAATAAATATTCAGCAGCCATGGCCATAACATGCACTGGCTCTTCTCGTGGTGACCTTTGTCACAAAGCAGAGAGTGACCCGTGTAGCCCCTTCTATTGTATGGAAATTAAAAATTAATTGGCAATGCGCCTTCTGTTTTTGAAGCAAAAAATGATGGACGTCTCCAGAATTATAATCGGTTGCATTTTGACCTTTTTAAACCTCTGTGTCTCCTACATTTATATTTCTTTCATGTACCCACTCTGAAGCCCACCCTGTCCTGCTCACCCTCTGATGGGAAATCCAACCTGAAATATTAACCTGCTTATTGAAGGCACCAACTCTAATAAATAAATAAACAAATAAATAAATAAATAAAACTTTTGATCGTTTTTGTGTGTGCAGCTGTTTACAATTTTGCCAGAAGAGATTTACATGTGCTCCCCGCTCAAAAGTTTTACATTACCTTGCCTTTTTCTGCTTTAATATTTTATTTTCTCTGTTCACAAAGAATAAAAACATGGTCAAAGCACAGACTATTGAAGGGTATTTCTATGCATTGTGCATGCATTATCACCATGTTGTAATTACAGCAGTTTTTATATGTAGTCCCTGATTTCAATGTTTTGTTGTTGGTTGCATATCCTTTGCATGCTGTGACTTTCTGATGTCTGTGACCTAACAACATCATCCAGAGTCTGGATATCTTAATGTCAGGTTGTCCTACAAACTATTTGCATTTGAATGGATCTCTGAGAATTGAGGGGTGGGACTATATTCAGCTGTAAATTATGCTGATACAGTTTGGAACACTATGTTGGCTAAATGACTAAGTCATAAAAAGTCTCAGGTATCAAATGAGCCTCAAACCACTGAGCTGCTGCCAGATATGCAGTAGGTGCTACAATAATAGTTTCTCCTGAATATTCTTTCCATTGAGTTAAACAGGAAAATTGGTCAGAGGAAACGATTATTGTAAAGCTCTGAGTCTCTGAGTCTGCGCTTTGACCATGTGTGAATTGTGAAACATACATAATGTGCAGCACATGCATTAATTTAAAAATATTATTCCTTTCAATTTTAAAGTTGCGCATTTCAGTTCACTAGTGGTGAAGCTAGAGCTGACCTGGTCTGGCCTGAACATTGGCGTCCTATAAGGGCTGACACCCTACTCTCTGTTGTCATCTGCCAGATGAGATCAATTGGCCAGAGGGAGATGACGCCCCGCCCCCTGACTCCCAGGACCTCATTACCCTGCTGCTGAGACAGAACCCGCTGGAGAGAATGGGCACAGGTGAGCCACGCCCCTTTTCTGCACTCACCTGCTCTGGTACAGCTCCATGTGGGGCGCTCCATGGCGGGGCAGCATGGCTCAGGCAGTAAGAGCAGTCGTCTGGCAGTCGGAGGGTTGCCGGTTCGATCCCCCGCCCGAGCTATGTCGAAGTGTCCCTGAGCAAGACACCTAACCCCCAAATGCTCCTGACGAGCTGGTCGGCGCCTTGCATGGCAGCCAATCGCCGTCGGTGTGCGAGTGTGTGTATGAATGGGTGAATGAGAAGCATCAATTGTACAGCGCTTTGGATAAAGGCACTATATAAATGCCAACCATTTACCATTTACCATGTGAACCAAAAAGTAGGAAGCACAAATGACACATTCTGTGTGGCACTCCACAGTGTCAAACGCTGGGATGGAATTGGATTTGAGTTAGTGCGATTTATTTCCCATACACCTGTGCACTCTGTTCAGTCTGTAAACTTTTCTGAAAGGACCTCTCATTTGGATGCACATGTCGCTGCAGAGCAATTTGTCCCCTTTGAGTTGGCGTTGCAGTTTCAGATAAAGCGACACGCACACACCAATCAGGCAGTTACGCTGCCGCTTGCTTCAACTACCTAGGATTTATGAGAATAATTACGCAGTCTGATGTATATTTTAATCTCACTGCATGTTAATCTCACACTGAGATCTGAATGCAGCACGCTCCAGTTGAGAGATGCAACCACTTAGGAAATAAAGAGCCGAATTACCATAAAGGATGGCTGGTTGTACGAAGGCCTGAGAAAGCAAAAGGCTGTTCAATTAAAAATCACTGCTGCGCATAGGCCTTGAGTGGAGGTTGACAGGAAGGCTCTGCTGTTAGCACACGAGGATGGATGTGTTGTGAGAATCTCAAACAGGGGAGAGATCTCCATTCTGAGAGCCAGCTACACTGCTGTGAATCTGTAAATAACCGTTTGTGCCTCCTCAGCCAAACCTATGATTAAAGGGCTGAGATCTGGCCCGGGGCATGGGATCTTGCCAAATGACCATAGCGTTTATGGACTCTTCGTCAGTTGTAGTCGTTTGCTACAGGGGTTGCGTTGAAATCACACACCGCTATTTTGTGTGCTAGGCACTGCATGCTTTAAAAGCTGAATTGCAGCCCACAAAATAAGAAACAATCAAGAATGCTGCTAGTTTGCTTTAGAGCAGATTAAAGTTTAAAAAAGGGTGACTGGAATTGCCCTTTGAATATAGATCCAGTTGGGAGTAATTTCAAAGGAAACTCCTTTCTTCCTGAAAGGTCACTCACAGGAAATTGGTGTGCATAATTTATGGCGGTGATATCACTGTTGGGTGCAGGCCAGCAGGATACGGGGTGAAGCACAGAGTCGGCACTTAGCCCAGCACTGTTCGATCTTGACCTCACCAGTCAAGGTAATGGCCATGTTTTTTTTTTTGTTTTTTTTTTGTCTGCAGGTGGAGCCTACGAAGTGAAGCATCACCAGTTCTTCTACAACCTGGACTGGAACAGCTTGCTCAGGCAGAAGGCTGAGTTCATCCCCCAGCTGGAGTCAGAGGACGACACTAGCTACTTCGACAGTGAGTCTCGCGCGTGCTCATTAAACATCCAGACTTAATGTTAAAACATCTGTGTTCATCAGGGGCCAGAGGAAGAAAGTGGCCCCTGCCATCTACCGGACCAGGGTCAAATCATTTAGAAAATGTTTTAGCCTTTATACCAGTAAAATTCCTGTAGATTACTGATGTTGAGAAACATCATTCCTCTTGGTTACATTTCGGTTAGTAACACATTTTGTTGAAAGTTCTCTGTGGCCCACAAGGTTTTTTGTTTTTTTCTGAAGCATGTTTCAAATATATAGTATGGTCTACAGCAGGCGTATCTACAGCAGGGAATCTACTTATATAGGTCTTGATTGAAGACCATGATTAGTTCATTAGTTGAACCAGGTGTTGTAGGGCTCTGCTAAAACAGCAACCTGCACCCACACCAGCCCTTTTTGGATGACATTGGACACCCCTGATCTGCAGCATTTAACCCAGCCCCAGCCTCAGTACTGCAGATATTGAAAAACCCAACTCACAAGTGCAGTGTGGTTTGGGCCATTCCAAGTCTTACCATAAGCTGGTTAGGACACCCATCATAACATTACTATAGGTATAACCACCATTTGCAGGCCATAGTGACCTGCGGACAGCAGAGTAGAGTGAGCTGTAATGAGTGATGTAATCCTCCCCTCGTAGCTCGATCTGAGCGGTATCACCATCTGGAGACGGAGGAGGAGGACACCAACGACGAAGACTTCAACGCTGAGCTGAGGCAGTTCTCTTCCTGCTCTCACAGGTTCTCCAAAGTGAGTCTTTGTTCAGCTGTGAATACATTTACTGCAGCTCTGTCACCTCCTGCATGCTAGTTTATGTATTTATGTAGAGTGTGTCATATGTATGTATTTATGTATGGTATATTTATGTGTTTATGTATGAAGTTAGACTTGTATGTATGTATGAGTATGCAATTTTGGTCGGCATTGTGGACCCATACAGTGAAACCTATTAAACTGGATGCAGTTTACATTATAGTTGCACATATTACACTGGTTCATTGTAAATGTATTGCTCCTCAGAGTAGGATTTTGAATTCAGTGAAATATTTGCCTCTATTTTGTGTAATGGCAATGCTGCGAGACTTAACATTTTTCCTTCAAGCATGGCTGGCAGTTCAATTTCTTCTACCTTAACCCCTTTTGGGCGGATGCAACCTGCACATTACATTTCCCTTAACAGATGGATGCGACGCCGGCATTGTATTTTTATATATTCATACCACTGTATTTCAAGACGCATGACCATTGAAATGCATTGTGATTCATAGGCCTTTCTATACGTTTCCTATACAGTGCCTTAGTCCTTAATGGGTTAAAGGGCAATCAAAGAAACCTTGGAAAAACATAGCAAAGTTGTGTGTATATTCCAGCAGCTAGTAGTGCAGTTGTACAGTCATCTGGCTCTCTTATTATACCATCTAAGCATGTTGGGAGCGATTTGGAGTGATCAACATGCGGTTCTTTGGGTGCCACAGGTGTACAGCAGCCTGGACCTGTCCCGTGGGCAGCTGGAGGAGAAGGGCGAGCAGGAGGAGAAGAGCAAGAGTGCCAGCCCCCTCACCGTAGACTCCCTCAGCTGGACACCAGAGTTCACCGAAATGTAGGCTGCACAAAATGTCTCAATATTTGATCATTTCTTTTCATTTAAAAAGAAGTGGCTTCAGTCCCACTTGTCGGCTAAGTGTAGTGAAATATTTTAGTTAAGGTGATGTACAAAGGTCATATATGATGGGTAATCCTCATAGTGTGACTTTAATGCAGGGCCCTAAACAGGATGTTATTCTTTAAGTCACACACTTTTGGATGTTTTTGTGTAAGGCAACATCCTGTGAACTGTTAAAGGGGTACTTTCCTTTCTGGGGTTGTTTGATATTGTTACAGTTTTATGGTATGTTTTGAATTTGTTCAGATGATTTTTGTTTCTGACAAAGCATTAGAGATTTACAGATGTGTCTGATGATCTGCTGGCTTTATAATGCCAGGTATAGGGCATTCAAGGGTTTGTAGTTTAAAGGAAGAAAATACACTTTAGTTCAAAGCAGCTTCTATGGACAAGTTATTCCTCCAGAATTAGTGTATATTACCAAATTATTGTTCAAAAATATTTCATATTTATTTCCTCTGACAACCTTCCATGCAACCTTAGCACTAAAAAAAGTTCTAAGAAATGATATTTATGCTTATCATGGGGAAGAAATGCTATGAAACTAATCTGTTCATACGTATGTGCCACCTCTGTAAATGTAATGTTTTCCTGCCATTGACCTCAAATCCCGAATGCCCAATACCTGTACGGAGTTTTCTGTGTTATGGTTTTGTTCTTTTCCCCCGTGTTGACGGTTTTGCCGCCCCTCCGCCCGCAGGCCGTCCCTGTCCCACTCCTCAGAGGTGGAGAGCGCCAGTCTCAGCCGCCGCTCGGGGCTGCTCCCCAAATTTGCCATCTCGGCTGAAGTGGAGGAGGTGGACGGGCCGCTGGCATCGGCGGACTCCAGCAAAGTGGCCTTCACCATTGGGGAAACGCCCCCGGAGGAGCCCGAGGCCACCACGCCCGGCAGCACGCTGAGCGGCTCCACCCTCTCAGGTAGAGTGGGACTAAGGCCTATGGAGCAGCCAAATGAGTGACACCGTGAGCCTAGATTACACCATAGAAAAAAAAAACATGGTGTAAAAAAATACAAAATGTGGTCTGATGGGCAGAGATGTTGCTCCCTTCAGCAAGGCACTCAAATGAAATTGCTTCTACAAATGTCCAGATTTATGAATGGGTTTCATGTGAAAATGTAAGCTGTATACAGTAAATCACCGAGAGTCTCATAAAACTACCTCTGATTATTCTTATAACTCACCACTGACATCACAGCAGCCAGATGCTACTTGCAGTTTGGTTATAAAATGCTTTGTCCAACTTTTGTTGCACAAAGCAAGAATAATTATTCTCACAAGATTGAAATATATGCAGCAGAAAAATGGCTCGAGAATGGCATTCAGGATTCAGAAATCATGTTAAATTTTTGGAGACCTGCACATGAAATAATTATACAAGTAATTGTACTGTAAGTGTTTGTAAACCTATTGCAAATTTGGAGCCTAATGGTTTTAATCCATTTTTGCCCTTTGCTCCACCCTCCTCATGCCAGTAGGCAGTTTCTCAGAGCATCTGGACCAGCTGCACTCGAGGGGCGAGGGTGTGGAGAGCCCGGACACCTCCTCCAAGACGTCAGGCGACCTGGGGGCCCACGCTGCCGGCACCAGATCCGACGCGGCTGACAAGCAGAGGGTCACCAGCAAAGTGCCCAAATCTGTGTCGGCCAGCGCCCTCTCTCTCATGATCCCGGGAGGTGAGTGTGGAGAGAACGAGCTGAGAAACAAGTAGGGTTGGGTTAGAGTCTGGGGAAAGGAGTGAGTTAGAGAGGGAGCGGGGGAATGAGAGAGATGGAGGGGGTGGCATGAAATTGCATTTTCGCAGTGTGGTGCTCCCATAGGGCAATGCTTCGGTGAAGCGTGGCACTATGATACCCTTTGGGATTCGAGACGCCCCCTGCTGGAGACCTCATGCAGAATGAATGCACCGTCACGCTGTGGGGATGAAATCCCATCAGTCTCGGCTACAGCAGGGGAGCTGACCGAGAAACAGCGTCTGTTTGCTGCTGGTGAACCAGTTAGAGGAAAACTGTTGCCTTCACAGCTGAACGAAATTCAGTTTGCTCAGCTCCCTGGGCTGATGGAGATGGTGTTTGGTGCTTAGCACTAAAATAGCCTCTGCACACACTTTTTCTGGGAAGATGATCCAGCTCTTTGTCTGTTCTGCAAACATACTGTTACTATATTTCTGAATTGAAATGCTAGTTGCTAAAATAAATTGTCTCATTGCACGGTATGAAAGCTTCCAGTGACATTCACACATAGCTTCTCTCCTTCCTGCAGATGTGTTTGGGGTGTCCCCACTGGGCAGCCCAATGTCCCCCTATTCTCTGTCCTCGGACCCCTCCTCCAGAGACTCCTCCCCCAGCCGAGACTCCTCCCTCTGTGCGGTCAGCCCCCGGCAGCCGGTCATCATCCACAGCTCTGGGAAGAAGTTTGGCTTCACGCTGCGGGCCATCAGGGTCTATGCCTGCGACAGCGATGTCTACACTGTCTACCACATGGTCTGGGTAAAGAGCAGCAATACTCACTCCCATTTCTTATTTTGAGCCTTTCCCATTTTTCCTCCCTGGTTATGAATGCCAGTGTGCATTAGTGCTCATTGCTGTAACCCGCGTCATCGCTTCAGGAGAGTGCAAAGAACCATGTGCTCTCCATCAATCTTGTGAAGTTGCAACGGCTTCTCACCACACCCCAGTTCACAAGTTGGGCTTGGGCAGACCAAAGTCAGAGAAAGAGTGTTAAAAGATTCCAATACTGGCCAACTGAAACTCTGGCATGGTCCAGATTTGGTACCAGACTGTAAAGCCCATCCATGCACTATAACAGTTCCTTAACAGGACTGACTTGCATTTGTAAAAGCTTGACAAAGTGACAGCATTATTTAAATGGAGACTGGGGTGAAGAGAAACATTTATTTTTAGATCATAAGAGTTTCCTGTCCTTTGTAGTTCACTGCTGAACTGACTCTCTGACAGTAAACTGACAGCAGATCTGCAGTGATTGACAGCCGGCTCCTTGGTGTGCATTTCAGAATGTGGAGGAGGGTGGGCCTGCACACACGGCTGGGCTGAAGGCTGGTGACCTCATCACGCACGTTAATGGGGAGCCAGTGCACGGACTGGTGCACACTGAGGTGGTGGAGCTGCTTCTGAAGGTCAGTGCTGTACTTGTCACCTCTGCCTCTGTTTCTCTATCACACTAACACACACACACACGCACAAAATAACAATGGACTCACACACACAATAAAAAGCAACATTTGAACCATGCTTGATGGGGTCGTTCATCGCCACTATTTCACACAATTTCAGAGTGGCAGCAAGGTGGCCATCTCCACCACGCCCTTTGAGAATACCTCCATTAAAACTGGGCCGGCCCGAAGGAACAGCTACAGGAGCAAAATGGTGCGAAGGACAAAGAAACCCAAGAAGGAGAAGACCCAAGAAAGGTTGGCAAGCTTTCCATGGCTCACAGAAAGCATTCTCATTATGAAAAAAACTATATAGGTCAAACAGTTGACAAAATGTGATTGCAATAAGGGTTGATAGTTTCCCATGTTGACATTTTGAGGGCAACCTTTTTTCCGTGTTGATATTTGAGCAATTTTGATCTACTGTCTGCTGCCACTTGGGAGTTTGTGTCAAGATCTTATGAAAAGGGAACTTCCTCGCTTTGATGTGACGTTTCATACTTAGCATCTTATCGCTGTCCTGGAGGCACCACAAGTTCCTCTGGTTTCCACTGTTACTGATCAATATAGTTCATGTGTCTTGTTTCTTGGGTCTGAACTGGCTGCTGATATTGGTTTGTAAAAAGAAAAAAAAAGAAAAAAAGCCAGCAGACCCTGAGGCTGGGGTAGGCACTGCTTATGCTAATGTGCTAGATTGTGCAGTTATATTGATCCTTTCTCTATGGTGTCCCTGATTGAGGTGCTTAGTCTTTGTAAGCCATGCGGATGGGACTATAAGGGGAAATGGGCAGCACCTGCTGTATTGGGGTGACTCACATCCCTTCCTCTTGCAGGCGAAGATCCTTGTTCCGACGTTTTGCCATGCAGCCCTCTCCACTGCTCCACACCAGCCGCAGTTTCTCCTCTCTCAACCGCTCCCTGTCATCAGGGGAGTCCCTCCCAGGTTCGCCCACCCACAGTCTGTCTCCTCGCTCTCCCACCGCTGCCTTCCGTTCAACCCCTGACTTCAACCAATCAGGTTCGCGGGCTCTCTCCTGTCCCTGCCCATGGCTGAGCAATTATATGATTTTGCATTCTCTGTCTAAAGGCTCTGCTCCTTTTCAAAACAGGCCTCATTGCATACTTTTTCAATACACAACATGTGCAGAAAAGTGACATTTTACTAATTAAAATTCCCTTGTTGAGAAAAATTGCAATTACACTGAATTCACGTTTACAGAGGTGGCACATACGTATGAAATAAATTATTTTTATAATTTATAATTTTATAAAGCTAGATATATATCTATATAGCTAAAGGTATATTGAGCATATTAAACTCAAAATGTAAGTTTAAAATGTTTATTTTCCCTTTTAACCTTTTCAAGCTTTTCTCCTCTCCTATTTTTTCTCTAGGTGGGACCTCTTCCCAAAGCAGCTCTCCTAGCTCCAGTGCCCCAAATTCCCCCGCTGGCTCAGGCCACATCCGTCCCAGCACCCTCCATGGCTTGGGCCCCAAGCTGACAGGACAGAGGCTGAGACAGGGGCGCCGTAAATCGGCAGGTAGCATCCCACTGTCCCCACTGGCTCGGACACCCTCCCCGACTCCCCAGCCCACCTCCCCACAGCGCTCACCCTCCCCACTCTTGAGCCACTCCGTGGGCAGCTCTAAAACCACCCAGGCCTTCCCAGCCAAGATGCACTCTCCACCCACCATTGTGAGGCACATGGTACGACCCAAGAGCGCCGAGCCACCCCGTTCACCCCTCCTCAAGAGGGTGCAGTCCGAGGAGAAGCTCTCTCCCTCCTATGCGGGGGACAAGAAACACCTGTGTGCCCGCAAGCACAGCCTAGAGGTGACACAGGAGGAGACACAGGGAATACTCACCCCCAAGGACCACACCCTGCAGAGCGTGGAGGAGACGTCTTGCGAGCCTCCTGCTATCACCCGGGTGCGCCCAGCTGAACAGGGCTGCCTTAAGAGGCCCGTCACCCGCAAGATTGGTCGGCAGGAGTCCATCGACGAACTGGACAAAGAGAAACTGAAGGCCAAGGTGGTGGTGAAGAAACAGGATTGGACAGAGAGGCGGGAGTCCCTCCAGAAACAGGATACTCTTCTGGAGCCTGGGAGCCCTGAGCCAGGCCCCTTGGAGGGCAAGGCTGGCAACTCCACGCTGAAGGATGCCCTATACAAGAAGCTGAACACACGGGCATGTGATGGCATTATGGAGCCAATGTGCAGGGGTGGTGAATCTGTGTCTGTGATCAATGAGGGAGTGAAGACGCCGTCCAGTCCAAGTCTGCCAGACTGGGGCCCCCAGAAGGGGGAGAGGCCAATGCCCAGGCAGGGGAAGGAGGCAGGCAAGCCTGAGAGGTTAGACTTCAAGGCCTCCAATGTGGAGTTTGCCAGGAAGAGGCAGTCTTTTGAGGAGAGGGAGGACTGCATGTGCAGGATCTCCCCTACCATTCATGAGGGCCTCCACCTCAGTGCCACAAGGTCTAAGAGCCTGCAGCTGGACTCTACTCTAGTCATGGACCATGTAAAGGGGACTATGAGTGGAGTCCACACCCCGCCCATCATCAGCACGGAGGCCCTGGCCCCAAAGCTGCTCAGCAGCAGAGGGGAGAGCGCTGTGGAGAAGCTCCAAATGATCTCCTCCACTGAGGGGCCCATCAGGAAGACCTCCTCAGAGTACAAGCTGGAGGGCCGGCTTGTCTCCTCCCTCAAACCCCTGGAGGGCACCCTGGACATTGGCATGCTGTCAGGGCCGAGGGCATCCAAAACTGACACATGCTTGTCCAAGATGACGGTTTGCCACCCTGACCAGGGCCTGGGAGCTCAGGGGCGCCAACAAAGCCAAGCCGAAAAGCAGCTGCTGGTCCACCAGCAAAAGGGTACCCCTGTAGGGGGCCATGGACCCTCAGTGTCACTCAGCTGTAGGAACCCAATCAAGGGGGAGCCCATCACTGGGAAAGATAGTACCACACTCACAAGCAATCAGTGCAGCAGCAATGCTGACAAAGGCCACTTTAGAACAAATCTCTCTAGTGAAGCAGTGAAGGGCCTGGCTAAGTTGGAGACTGCAGACATGTGTGTAAAGGCTGAGTCCAGGCCTGGTGCGAAAGCGAGCTTGAGCCTGGTGCATGATCTAAGAGCTTCTCGCCCGAGTGCCCACTCCTCCTGTGGCAGGACCCCATCCATCCGTGAGGCCAGCAATGAGGACCAGGAGGATGAACCAGAACAGCTTCAGGAAATGGCTCCTCCACTCAAACCTGAGAGTGTAGGTGAGGTCCTGAGACAGCCCTCAGCAGCTAAGACCTCAGAGCTAGGAAGCCCTGACGTGACACTGCCTGCCAAGCAGACAGCCCCTGAGGTTCAGTGTGGGGGTCAAGATGCAGCCCCCCTATCAGAAATCATCAAGGAAAATGCAGACTCACAATCGGAGCCAAGCTCCAGGAAACAGGGTACACTCATGTCTTCTGCTTTACGTGGGAGCCTTGACGCAAAACAGGAACTCCTTTTGGAGCAAACAGCCGACCAACCAAAACAAAAACCGGGGAGCTGCAACAACCCGGGCTCGCTCCAAAATCTGTTACCAAATGTCCTGCCGTCCAGGTCTACCGTCACTTCACAAATATGTGGTGCGAATGTGATGCCCAAAAATGTGGCCGTCATGGAAGAGGACAGCAGTCTTGCTGGCATGCTTTGTGGAAAGGAGATCAGCCCTGGAGACAAGGTGGAGACAGCCAGAGAGCCATGTGCAATGGTAGAGACAAAAGGCAATACATCAAAGGAGAGCACAGTGCCAGCTAAAACAGAGGAACTGTTTAGGTGTGATGAAAAGGCCGGTAATCATGCAGCAGCCAGTAGTGTGCAGAAGCAGAATGCTGGTCCCACGTCACCAAAGATGAAGGGCTTCTGCCCTGAGGCTTTGGAAACTGCGAAGGAGCTGCTGAAAAATAGGCCTGTAGAAAAGGTTGAGACCAAGCAATCCGACAACAAAATGGGCACTCCTGATAATGAAAGCCAAAACCAGAAAAAATTTACGCCAGACACGACAAGGTTGCCTTCCGATCCAGTACAAACTGTGAAACAGTCACAATCAAGCATGGAGCACTCAAGTCCTGTGCAGACTATAAACCAGCTACTGTCTGGCATGAAGCAGTCTTTACCAACTGCAAAGCTAGTAAAGCAGGTACAGTCTGGCATTAAAGAGTCTTCAAACCGTCTACAGACAATGAAGCAGTCACAGTCTTTCAGTAAAGAGACTGCAAGCCCTGTGCCAACAGTTAAGCTGGTACAGCCAGGAATTAAAGAGTCCTCAAGTTCTACGCAGACAGTCAACCAGGAACAGTCTGGCAGTAAAGAGTCCTCAAGCCCTGTACAGACAATAAAGCAGTCACAATCTTTCAGTAAAGAGACCTCAAGCCCTGTACAAACAATAAAACACTCACAGTCTTTCAGTAAAGACACCTCAAGCCCTGTACAGACAGTCAAACAGGTACAGTCTATTATTAAAGAGTCCTCCAGTACTACACAGACAGTCAAACAGGTACAGCCTGTGATTAAAGAGTCCTCAAGCCCTGTACTGACAAAACAACACTTGCAGTCATTCAGTAAAGAGGCCTCAAGCCCTGTGCAGACAGTCAAGCAGATACAGTCTGCTGCCAAAGTGTCTTCAGATCCTAAACAGACAGTCAAACAAGTCCAGCCTAGCATTAAAGAGTCCTCAAGCCCTGTGCAGACAGTCAAGCTGGTGCAGTCTGCTATTAAGGAGTCCTCAAGTCCTACACAGACAGTCAAACAGGTACAGCCTGGCATTAAAGAGTCCCCAAGCCCTGTACAGACTGTGAAACCGTCACAATCTTTCAGTAAAGTGCCCTCCGGCCCTGTACAGACGGTCAAACAGGTGCAGCCTGGCATTAAAGAGACTTCAAGCCCTGTACAAACAATCAAACTGGTAGAGTCTGGTAATAAAGAGTTGTCAAGCCCAGTACAGGCTGTCAAACAGTTACAACCTGACATTAAACAGTCTTCAAGCCCTGTTCCAACAATAAAGCAGTCACTCTCATTCAGTAAAGAGACATCAAGCCCTGTACCAACAGTCAAGCAGGTACCGGCTCCTGTTAAAGTGTCTTCAAGTCCTACACAGACAGTCGAACAGGTACAGCCTGGAATTAAAGAGTCATCAAGCCCTGTACAGACAATAAAACACTCACAGTCTTTCAGTAAAGAGACCTCAAGCCCTGTACAGACAGTCAAGCAGGTACAGTCTATTATTAAAGAGTCCTCGAGTTCTACACAAACAGTCAAACGGGTACAGTCTGACATTAAAGAGTCCTCAAGCCCAATACAAACAGTAAAGCCATCTGGAAGTTCCACACAGATCGTAAAACTGCTGCAGTCTGGCATGAAGGAACTTTTAACTCCCACAGAAATGGTAAGACATACACAGTCCTGTATTAAAGAATCCCCAAGCCCTGTGCAGACAGTCAAGCAGATACAGCCTGGTATTAAAGAGACCTCAAGTTCTACACAGATGAAGCAGTCTGGCTCGGTTTCTGGAAAACAAGCCCCTGTAAACCCCCAAATAAATCAGAAAATCAAACAAAGAGGAGAAACATCTCCTGTTTCACACCCGGCTTGCAAAGCAGAAGAGGACTCTGGGAGAGGCAGGGGTAAAGTTGTGGAGCAGCCAATAGTTAAGGACATCCTCAGCGCAAAACAAAAGGAGCAAACCTCCCATCACACCTCGGGCAGGCCACAGGCTCCGAGGGAGCTGGCAAAACCCAGCAGCTGTCAGACAGCGCCTCCTGGTGGCACTCCATCGCCAACGCTACCCATAACAGCAGAGAGGAGAAAAGAAGCATACAAGCACAATGAAGCACTTTCAGGCAGGCCCCGCATTGATGCAGCAGAAGAGGGGGTCTCGCGTGCAGCCATGGAGGGCTGTGCAAAGCAGCAGGCTGAAGGCCTCGGAGCAGAGCCTCATAAGCAAACAGGGTTTGGCGGCACAACCAGAACAGAACTGAAACCAAGTGCGGGCGAAACAAAGGCCGGGACTTCTGAGAAGCAGGTGTCTGCTGGCAAGAAAGAGCAGGGTGAAAAGAAAAGGAAAGAATGTGAGCAGGCAAATACCCTGCCAAAAAACACTCGCAAAGACGCTTCAAAAACAGCCTCAACAAATGACACCACAGCTTCGGAAAAGGACTTTGTCCGTAGCAAGCAAGCCAAGGAATCAGCACGTGGCTCCACACTCAAAAAACCATAAGAGGTACCTGAGCAGTAGCTGCCAGTTGTGTGGCCATTTTGGTTTTTGGTTGTTTTTGGGGTGCAGTATCATGTTTGAGTTCTTTTGGAAAAGTCATGTCTTTTCACATGCCTTCTATTTTTGAGAACCGGTGAAGCTGTTACCAGTGTTTGTACAGCATGAGAAAGGTGTGTGTGTGTGTGTGTGTGTGTGTGTATGTATGTGTATGTGTATGTTTGTTTGTGTGGGAGAGAGTGTGTGGATGTATGGTAAAGGAAGACTGCTTTATAAATATCTGTCAATAAGAATTATCAAATCTAAGACTGAATGTAGACATTAATTTGCTGCTTGATTTGAATCTTTCGCTAAAATGCTTTATTTATGGTGTTTCTGACTGTGTTCCATTCACAGTTCATTTCTGACAGTGTCAAATCAGCATTTTGGGGTTATATTTTTATTAGCAGCAGAAATTTGTGCAATCATTGTGATATATTAGCAGCATTTTGGAGGCCTTTTCAAAGGGTCAGTAGATGCGTGCCAATTTGGGTTTGTTTGGAATTGCACTTCTAGTACCGAATTATATAACCATCTGAAATCTTAAAAAACAAAAACAAAAAGGTATTCATCGGCAGTCTTGGGAATGACCATGTGCGTATAGTTGTAAGCAAATAAGTACATTTCACCCTTGCTGGAAAGGTAGTCTGGCATATAAATCAAAAGCGCTTAGCACATCATTGAATCAACCATTTAAAGTGAATATCATCTTAGTGCTGATCACGCGCCAAGGACTCTTCATGCTGATTACAGTAAATGAATGTCGCCAAAATGTTTATTTTATTGTTTGTTAGTGTTGCTTTTGTTTTTGAATAGAGAGGGAGTGTGTTTTTGTTTTGGGTAGTGGTGCACAGATGGAATGCACTGAGTGCTGTGCTTCTCACCTAGAACTATTTAATATGGAATCATCTTATGGTTCTGGAATTTCATTGAGTCATATCTAGTGGAAGGGGCCTTACTGTTTGGGAATTATACTTGCTGTTTTTAGCAGGTTTTTGGTGAAATTCACATTCCTTTCACATACATCTCTTTACATTTCTAAAAATTTCATTTTTATGCAAACTACTGTAAATATGAACAACCTAAAAAAAAAGGGGATTAATGGGCTTAATTGTGAGTATTGTTTGTTTTATATGTATATATTTTGTTAGGTTGTATGTTTGTATACTCCAGAATCTGTAACTAGTTAGAAATCATTTCCTCTGCTTGGCAGTGAGCTAATGTAATGTCTGTACATGTTCAAAAAAAGGCATAGGACAAGACAAGTATCATTTCTCTCAAGCTCAGTCTTTTTAACAATTTGTAATATGTTGTGTTTTTACTTGAACTAATGCAAGCTAGTGCACACAAACTAAGATCAAAAGGGAAAACCTTCCCCAAAAATGTAGCTTTGGAATTAAAATCTAAGGGCATAGTAAATATTTGCCAGGAGGATAGGTTGCCTTGGTTATGCATTCATACATTGGGATGCCCCTATTGTGGGCATTGCCAGTGTAGCTGTGACAGTCAAATCCCAGTGAGTGTTTGTTCCTTGTGACAGTTTGAGGCTTTATCAATGTGAAACGGCTGTAAAATAAAGTTCCACAAGCTACATTTTGGCAAAGGTTCATAGGAGTCTCTTTTTAATCAGTCTGAAATATTTTGGGGAGAATGTATCCCGCTATTTAAACACGTGTTTCTTGAGATACAGTACAAAATAGGAAAACGCACTTCTATTCAAAGCACTCATTTAAAATTCAGGAGTAACCTTCTATCAATACAGATTCACCAGTATTTTGTTTCTGCCTAGTCATATTGTCTTCTGTGATTTCAGTACACACAAGACAACATTTAAAAATGCAAAAACACATGTAGTAAGCTGAAGAGATGAAAAACTGATAATCATATCTGGACAGTGCAAACAAATTTATTCACACTTGTATTAGAATTAAAAGCTAAACTGGATATGCATGTTCAATGTACAACAACTCCTGCTGTAAACTTGCAGTGTTAGTCAGATTCACTTTCCTTTTTTTTTTTAGTTAAGATGGAGGTCAAATACTTTTTTGTTTGGACATTCCAACTGAAAAGGCCACCATTGTTCTTCCAATCACATTTAAGAAAGGGTAGTGAGCACATGCATATGGGCATATAAATCATTTTTCATATTGCTAACATGATCAGATGTAGTGGGTTATTGATTTATTTCAACATAAATGAAAGGATACAAATTTGAATCTAATTTGATGGGCTTGCCAAACAAATATCTTCCATCTTTTCAGTTCTGTCTCTTGAAAACATTTATGATAACATGCACCCATTCTCAATAAGTTTTTCCTCTTTTGTCCTTTCTTAAGCCATGGCATCGCTAACATCTGCTCAAACACTGTTTCAGCGGGCAGTGTCAAACCTCTAAACACTGTATACCCCTAATTTGAGAGAGATTGAAATTATACACACACTATTAATACATGTAATGTTGACTATGCTGAATCTTATAGATACTGTGTCTAAAAAATAATATCTAAATGTATGCCTATAATTGGAAAAAAATCATTAGAAATAGGAAATAGAATTTAGGAATGAACTACATTAGCAGAAAATAATGCTCAGACACTGAAGTGTTTTAAAAAAAAAAATATTAAAATGCATTTTTACTAATTCCATAATTATTACCATCATGTATTTTGAGATGGCAGGGAAGACCTTAATTTATGCACCTTAATTAAACTGAGATTCCGCACACCCCTTTAATGAAATGTATGGGAAGAGCCAAATAGCATTGTTGAAATGAGGGGGGACACGTGCAGTATCTTGTGTTGTTTTTTAGTGTATACTCATTCAGCAGCTAAAATAATAAAAAATAAAGATAATAAAAAATAAAAACCACATGACTGGGAGCGATGGAACGCCTGTCTGTCCCCTTGCCTTTTCTCTGTTCCTCTTCTGAAGACCGCCCCATTTGAACCCTGAAAGCACATTCAATGTTTGTTTACAGATACTTCATGGATGTATATTTTGTATATTGTATTATTCATTTGCCAAATCTATGTGCTGCATCACACGGTGTAATACGGTGAATAGTATATGTAGCTTGTGCCTCATCCTCCCAGCCAAGCCGTGCTGTAAAAGACTAAAGTCTATGTGGTTGCCAGTTCAAATCCGTGTGAATTACTGTACCTGTCCAGTTCCGTATGGTCTTTCGCTGTTTTTTTTCTTTTTTTCTTTTGTTTAATTTACATTTTTTGTGTGTAAAAACTAGTATTAGATGAATTTGCTTATTTACTGTGCGTCTTTTAGGATCTGTGCAATAAAGAAGTGTTTGCATTTTGTATTTTGCCCAAGGAAAGCTCTATGGATGTCATAGATGTTGTATATTAAACAGATATTTATACTTCTAAAGTTGCATAACACTAAAAATAAAAAGCATGACAAAATTGCTTACTGGTCTTTGGTCACTCATTGATGGAGGCACTGTGTGTGCTGAGGACTTGTAGTTCATACCTGATAAGGTTTTTCATCTTATTTTGACTTAATTTGTCATAATTTTCATGTTGATTTTTCTTGATTGTTTGAGATCATATGATAACTAAATAATCTTTTCACATCATCTTATCCCCTTAGTCCAACCCCAATCAACAGACTGCCCTGATTGAAACCGCAAAGATCGCATTCATCAACGCCTCTGAATAACAGTACACGATTTCACTGCACAAATATACATGGAATGAATTCAATACATTTAATTGTAGTCATGATTCTCAAAATATAATTTCCTCATTCTAAATCAAATATGTTTGAATAAAGGCCGCAAGGTGGCTCGTTGCCAGCCCCATGTTTTCAGGTGGATTCAGTTTGCTCGGCTGTGCAGTAGTGACTGCTCTGTTATACTGTGCCCTGGCAGTCTCCTCTGGTGAGCTGCATTGGTTTCAGCTCATGGAGTAAAACGATGCGACAGACTATGGTAGTATGCTGTCCAGAGGGACGGCGTGTGTGCTAGCAGTATACACCATCCCAAATATTACAGGATGGGATGAGCCTGCAAATATGATTGAAATGCGGAGGATGGGCAATTGCGACCAGTTAGTTACTCACTTTAAAATAGATATTTTATCTTTTTAGAATAGTTTTACGATTGAATAATTCAAATTCATTCGACTTTAATGTTTCTGTCAGCATTATCAGAGCCCCTACCCGTACAGATGCCATTAAGGGTGCTATGCAGTTGACTCTTAAGTCTGGATTTGAGCTGTCCTGGGGTGCCTGTCTGGGATACTCTGTATGTTATGACCACTGCAATCAAGCTAAGAAAAAAAAAGAAAAAATACAGATACATTTTTCATTTGAAGAAAGTGCACTGGTCAGATCAGTACTTGCAAAGTGCACTGGTCAGACAAGGAAGACCTCTGCATTTTAACTTTACATTCTCGCCATAAAGAAGAAAAATCGCCAAATGCCTGTCCGACTGGCCAGAAACTTCTTTAGTAGGCAGACATGGATGTGTCATTGAATACTGTTCGCAAAAGACTTCACTAACAGAACTACAGAGGCTACACTGCAAGATGCAAAAACAGGATGGCCAGGTTAGAGTTTGCCTAAATGACCCTACAGAGATTTGGTCTTTTGGTCAGACGAGACCATGATTGACTTGTATCCATAGGTGCATGTTTTTCTTTGGGGGCCCCTGCACTGTTGCACTCACAATGCATTTGTAACTGAAGCTATGCCCATGCTTGTATCAGAGTGATGGCAAGAGCAGAGTGTGGAGACTAAAAGGAACTGCTCAAGAACCAAAGCACCCCTCTCATCTATGAAACATGTTGATGTGGGTGTTTTGATTTGGGCATGTATGGTTGCGACAGGTAATTGCTCACTTAATCATAATTGTTAATGTAATTGCAAACCGCAGCAGCAGAATTAATTCTTTGAAGTCACTGGGCCTCATTAATTAATTTTCTTAATTTTAATTTAATTTTCTTAAACCTTTATTGCAAACGAACAAAGGAATGCCGGCAGATGTATGAAACGCATAGACCGTTACTATACCAATGGGTGCCATCATAGAAATGAGTGTGACAACACCTGCATAGTGAAATATGGGACTAAATGCAGGACAACCACGTGAGAGAATATTGAGTCAACATAAAACATTCACTAATAACAATATGAAACATTTTGACACGTATTTCATGGGTTTGTTAAAGCAAGGATTTATCGTGGGGTTTATAGTCTATGTAAAATTTGCAGTCTAGCGTCTGCGGGATTCAATTTTGTCTGGGTTGTCTTTGTGTCCGGGGACACATCATATCATCAGGCATGTTTCTTTCATACCTCAAGCCTGTGAAAGAAATGGCCTTCCTAACAATGCGTCTGGTGTTGTGCTATCCCATCTGCCAGTCGTTGGACATTGCTGAGCTGATCCCAGAGACACAGCCTTTCTCACTGCCTCAGGGCATAAATCATCATACAAATATGAAAATAAAGGCCATTCAAATCTCAACCAGGGCAACATAAGACAATTTATTCAAGAAATGAGGTGCACATTTTCTGGCTGTTATGGTTGTCAATGTGACAGATGTGAATGTGTAAGGCTGTAATTATAGTGTCAGAGAACCCACTTTTATCATCACGGGTAATGTATTCTGATCTGCTTTCAATTCAAAACTGAAACCACGTCCAGCATTGGCTAAAGGCCTCTGCCCTCACTCTCCAGGAAATATTGGGCATTCATGGCAAAAAATATATATTTTTCATGTGTGACAGCTCTCCATTGTGCTGCCAGTGTGAAAAAATGTATGACTGCATTGTTCTGTTTGCACTACACACCCTATCCAGCAGGTGGCAATGTGATCCCACTGGTGTTGTCAATTATTTAACTTTTTTGTACCAAACATTTGGCTATTACACAACCTCCATCTCTGACGTTGGGATTAAAGAGATGCACATTGTATAAATAGAAATGATTTTGAGATGATTAGGGTGCTTCAAACGGGGACAAAGCTAATCATGACTAAAATCAAGAATGAATACAGGAAGTATTATTTGTGATTGGACTTTTTGACATGGGTTTTTAAATTTAGTGTTTAAAAGATATGGAAATTATACAAAATATATAAAACCAGGTGATTTTGCTGGCATTCATATGCAAATGAATAATGTGAGAACACACAGTTTCTCAAAATATCACATAAAAATAACAAGCAATGGGGCCATTGCACACTATCTGCTGCTCCCAGCCCCCATTGGCAGTTTAATTGGAGTCGTGATGGTGTAGGTTTTACACTGCCCACGCATAGATATTAGTAATTTTAAAGAAGAAAAAAAAACAATCCTCTTAAAATATTTCAGAAATGGTCCAATTAAATGGGGCAGAAAACTGTATTTGCTATTGAGGACAGTGCAGCAACTGTCAGTCCAGTCTGAGGGCTGCCAAAGGTCTTGCATGGCAGGGTTTAGCACAAAGACCAGACAGCAGGGTTCTTCTGACCTAAATCGCTCAATTAGACATCAATGAGCGAGCCGCTCGTGGGGCGACAAGGCAGCAGGAGCCCTTAATCTTCCCCAAATTTAAATAATCTTGACAACCTACTCTGAAATCCTCCAAACAGGGGAAGCATGGTGCATTCTGCGCATCAGGAAGGGCCACACTTGGCTTCTGTACTTTGAGTGAGGACGATCGGCTGGGGAGCATGGCCTTCTGGACGGGTAAACAAGCAAATATAATAATATGCGCTGTGCTGAACCGTCATTGTCAGCCGTTGCCAAGAGAGAAAATTTCCCACAGCCCTGAAAGTTTGTTTGGGTTTGTGTCATCGCCAAGGCTGAATGGCCAATATGCGATGTCCGCTTTCAAGAAAAACAATGTCACTCCGTTTTCTGCTCCTCTTATATTCGAAGAAGTTCTACTGTTAAGCAATAAAGAAATTATTACATTATTCTTCTTTAATTTATCTGTTGTAATACACATGGACCTTGTTCATTTCACCAATAGCTGTACGGTATATGATAGATGGAAGCAAAAGAAATGGGGTTTATATGTCAGGGCCTATTGATACATCTGCCATAGTAAAAGAGACCCTCTGTTACTATAGGCTTCAGTTTACTCCTGCCATCAATAACACTCGCCATTATGGAACGGACAGCTTTAAATTAAAGCCACGTCACCCCACCCCAATCCCCATCCTCCCCCCAGCCATTACTCATTACAGTGCAGTGCCTAACACTGGCAGAGCTGCAAACTGCTTTGCATATCTGTCCTTTAAGCTCACCTTGTCCATCACCCTGACAAACCTTTCTATGGCTTCCATCATAATTTTTATATTAAAATAAAACAGTTATGAATAATACATTCGCAGGTTAATAAAACAAGGGCAAACAAATCTGCAGCGACAGAGTGAAATATTGTGTAGTCTGGACTATAAATCAATGTGATGGACAGTCTATGTTTCACTGGACATATCACTGATGCCATTCAACACACTTTATGGTGATGTTTGATGAGTCCATTGTCAATAGAGTTTCTTCAAGGCCTAAGAAAGTGAGCCTGTAAATTCAATTTCAGGTTATCCCATTGGACACAAAAACATAATCAATAATTATTGAGGCCAAATGGCTGTTGAACAACCAAGTGACGTCCTGTTTAATACACATTCCATACATTCATGCCAGACAGTTACATTCTCTATACTATATACAGGAAGGTATGGAGGGGCTTTATTCCAACTGTCATGGGTTGTAACAGTCAGATATCTTCTCATCACAACAAATTTTTGGAGAATGTACCTGAAACCCCCCATTTAAGTGTACCTCTCAATACTCAAACACAGTACAGATGCACAATCAGCATATTATTCATGAATAACTCCTGGCTCTGTGGTAGAGTAGAGCCTCTGTACTGACCAACATTTTAGTTGCCTTGAATGGATCTAGACTAAAGCACATGTGAAAATAGATTAATGAAGGACAGATGCAAGAAGGGAAAATAAAATGTCTACCTCTGATTCCAGCACATGATGAGACATTATTTTAGAATTTTAACATTTCACAATTTGGTAGGTTTTCAGCAGAAATAGAGAAGAGTTAGTTAGAATAGAGGTTAGTCACCACCTGGCTGACAGATAATTCCAGCTTGTGAATCATTTCTCTCAACTATAAAATAAACTGTTTATTTAATTCTTTATTTTGAGGTGTCAAATGTTGGTGTTTAATGGAAAGTTAGAGAAGAGAATCAATGAAAGGTGATATGTGAATATTATTTCCTTTGTTTTTAGTCAACCTATTGCAGCCTCTATTTGATAATGACGTGAATACCATCAACACAATCAGATAGTAACTCAAGAACACAAAGACATCTTTTACTTTATATCCAAGATAAAAAGGCAATTGCATTAGATTACATCAAGAGGTTTGTTTTAGAATTATACAGACCCCATCCTCCTGTGTCATTGAACAAATTTGCACATATTAATTTGGTATTTTGTACTGTAGATGCTTCATTAGCTGTATAGTGCAGTTCTAACTAGCTGTTATTTATTTCCCTGCTGCCTGTCAATGGAGGAAATGATCTGCTGCCACAGTAATCATATATCATATAAAATTAATAATCTGATAGACAGGAAACCAAGTGCCACTGTTGTTAACATTTTTAAAATATTTTTATATTATAATTAGGGGGTAAACATTATGTATCCTAGTGACTTTTGGTGACCTTAGCTACGTTAACAATACTAACATAAATACTCACAAAAAGCTGAGGTCCCTATGACATGGTTGTATTGTTAAATTGTTATTCTTTTGCTAATTCTGTGTTTAGTCACAAGAATTCTAGCTCATGTAACTGGCTACTAATAACAAGTATATGATCACATTTGACTTCATATTGACATTTCCCTGGAAGCGTAGCCAAGTTTAGCCCCGAGAAGCCCTTGCGTGTGTTGTGTCCGTTATGGTGTTGCAAATATGCAGCACGGAAAAGGGGCCCGTGAAGGAGGTTAACAACGTCGCAACTGACACTGCTCTTCTGTGCGCAGGGAATGCTGAAGCCTGATAAAAGCAGCCTGCCCTCCAGTTCACTTCTGCTGGAATACACTCAAGAACATGCCAAGCTCCACTCACCAGTCCCATTCCACCGTGAACGTGAGCTCTGCCCCAGTCCTCCTGTTCTCCAAAAGGAGAGGAGCAGAAGGCAACAAGGCCACAATTTGTGTTTAATGCAGTGATAAACAGCGGCGTTCTGCGTGGGGGAAATGTTAATAAACCCCCTGAAAGCGGGGCCGGGGCGGTTTGGGAGTGGGCTGCGTTGTGTGCGTGCGGGCAGAGGGCCCGGAGCGGTCCCCATGGCGATCGGAACGTGTTCCAGATGTTCTCTCTACAGCCATGTAGAGGGGTTTAAAGGTTACAGGTCATAGCCTGTCCGTTAATTCTACATGAACTGTGTAGCCAGGGACCTTTTCCTGTTTCTTTTTTCTTTTACATATTTTTTACGTCGTTATTGGTTGGCTCCAACCAAAAAGTATGCTGCATTAACTTAGAAATGATAAACTATATGAGAAACTATAAATATTATTACTATTAGATCATGTAGTTACAGTTGCTATTGTTTTCTGATTAGTACCAGTGAGTCATTATCAAACTACTGTATTTTAGTATGTGTGAAGATTGACTAATTATTTTCTCTGTTCATTAATATCATTTTCACATAAAGTAAAGGGAAAGTGTGTTAACGGAGGCCACGGTGTGCTGCACAGCTTTATCACATTGTGTCCTGGAGCGGTCATGGAACACTGACAGCCGACGTGTTCAGACACAGAACCCAAGGCCCAGTGCTGCAGAAAAAGAACACTCCTTGCCCTCTGGAACTAACTCTCCCTAACTGGCACCGTCGCTCGTGGACCACACCCAGTGTGAACGTTTATCAAAGGCATGTCTGTTTGTTTACTTTAAAACAAAAAAGTCTCAATGTAGCCAAAAATGTGCCTTGGCCATTAAGCACAGGTTAGATGTTTATGTGGAAGTAATTGGCACTCAAAACAGCTCTTGTGTAATGTTGGATTGAGAATGTAACCGTTGTGAGGGGAATGTGTGAAACTAGCTTGAAGATTAGGAGTTGTTTCCTGTGGTCACACTTTCTCACAGGAAATGACAAGTCAGGGTGGCAAAGACAATTCTAAATGATGAAATTCTCCTGAGGAGCTAGGCTCATGCCATGCCTATAACTGTGACATATTGTAACTCAAAATAACAGTTACAGGACATTTTCCTAAGGACTCGAAGGTGCATTGATTAAAAAAAGGTTTAATTACAAAGAATCACTGGGAACTTGGATCATTCTTAACTTTCTCCTAGATTAATAAAATAAAGTTTAAAGAGAAAGTTATTCTCCAAGTGTCTTGTGATGCACCTATTCTTTTTGGAGTAGTTTGTCATCCAGACTTTCTTCAAATAATCAAACATCTCACTGGAACTTGAAATGGGTTCTCTGGGAAAAAGTCCAGTGTTTGTCCACACATACCTAGCACTTACAAGAGTACCTCTGCAAACCTCTCCATCAGTGTCCGATCCCTTCCGTATCATTGTCATATTTAACACATCGAGCAGATGCTCTTCTCCAGAGGGACTTAAACTTTTTTTACATAGTATCCTTTCATTCTGCAGCATATATACTGAAACAATTCAGGAATAGTCGGAAATAAAATCTATGGTTAACATACAGTAAGCTTAAAATAATTTGTAGTTATATTATACCTCAACCATGAATTTCAATGCTGTTATGCGTTTTAAAATTATATTGATACTACAATAGATTTTAGTTGTTTCTGTGCAGATTCAGTGTGTGTTTAGGAGTGCTTGAGGTACAGACAGGGCCCACAAAAAGCTAAAAATGGTCAGATGAACTAAAGTCAACCCGGCATGCTAAATATAATATCTTTTTTGTGATAATTGAATCTGTCATTATTTGCTGTTATTGTTTTCATATTTAAAAAGATAAAAAGAAAGCATTGTGCAAAGCAGTTAATGCATGTTATGTACAGTTTGCTCCAGAATTATGGGCACCCTTGATAAAAAATACTGTAAACTAAAAAAAGAATACAGTTAACAAGCTTTTACAGCATATGTGAAGTTGTGTGCTTTATTTAAGCGTTAGAGAATGAGAACCCATGGTACTCCACTTCATGTTGTGCCTAACCACCCCGCTAGCTAAGTAAATGCCCAACAGTGGAGGATGAGGTCAAAATATGGACTAGCAGGTTTGTTTCTACAGTTTCAAGCTACCTCATGGATCTGTGAAAAATGTTTTGAAGAAGACAGAAGTTGCTTTGCATTGAGTGCCAGTATGTTTGTCCATGGAATATTTAGTTCAGGTGTTTTTTTTATATCTCTGTATAGCCATTTCCTATGTAATACTTTAATTATAATTAGGCAAAGAACACAAGTCATGCGTGTAATGTGCAGTTCATAGAGTACAGTAACTCCCCACTGTGACACCTGTCTTTATGCTGATATTATTACTGTGTGACCAGTTCTGCCCTTGGCCAACAACCACCATTCTGCTCAGTGTGCACTGAAAAAACAATATTACTACATACATTAGTACATGACTACATACACATAATTTCTTCCAATGGAGATTACATCATCATATGTCTGAAAGGATGGCTTTCAGCGCATCCATTCAAAACCGCCTCATAATACACTGAAGCTGAAATGCACCTCAGTCCCTCCCTCCACAGTGTCCTTTACAGAAAAAATCAATTTCTGTCACAGCAAAGCATGAATTCATTCATTACGTCACATACAAGAGGCAGCTACCTGTCTTAATGCATTAGCTGTCAAAATTACTATGTTTACTTTTCCCTTTTAAAAATGACTATCCTGGTTTATGCTATGACTAATATACCACGACTTAATCCTGTATAGCTTTAGTAAACTAAAGTTTTAAAAGTTTAATTGAAAGCTTGTCTTGCGAAGAGTGATTCTTCATTTTTCCATGGGCAAAGTGTGTTTCTGTGTGAGCTGTGATCAGTATCATGTTGTTCAATATCAACAGCTATCAGTCATTTGTAGGTGTGGGATTTCTGATGTTTTTAATTATCTCCGATAAATCATACATTTTTGTTTGTATAAAATCTAAAAGATAAAATCTGAAGATTACCTTAAAGATTTAGTAAAGCACTTTTAATGGCTGGTTAATTTTAGCACCTCTACTGACTTATGACATGCAGGCATGAAATTAATGTTGGTTATCTTGCATTTACTTAGCAGTACATCTTAATTTGATGCACCATTTTGAATTGGTTACCGTTGCCCTTGTCAGTACTCCAGCTGACAACATAATTAAGGCTTGGTTCCAGTTCAGTTTGCAAAACATTGGCACTAATGCCAGACGGCAAACTTACACCAGATATTCTTGCACAATCAGGGCCACAGTGTGCCTCATTACTTGTTTTTGGAAATACAGGTCATGTTACATCAGCTCAAGGACTTGATGTTGCAGGAAGCTATGCGAGATTGCACAGATATACAGGCTTGTTCCGGGTCCCTTCTCCAGTTACGAGGCATGAGGAGGAGGGGCAGGATGTCCTTACTTTGCGTTTTGCATCAGATACTTCCCCCGGGTGAGACATAAGCACGTGGAATACCCCAGGACGAAAGAATGTGAAAGACTGTGATCTGGGTCAAAACCTATGTGAATGGGCCCTTCCTGTATGACAGAATGACTGATGGGATTTACTCAATACAGGAAAGGAGAGGGGCTTCTGGATGCTTCCATTGGCTGAGCAAATAAAAAGAAACCGTTCTTCGGCCACATCAAAACCTGTGATCAGACTTCCTAAAAAAATATTTGAGGAAGAGGGTTTTATATATAGGCTGCAGTATATAAAATAAAAAAGGCCAGACTAGTGAACCATTGACCTTTAATGTGTAGAAAAGTATGCCAAATGACACATGAAACTCTCCATTTTGGCCATAAAGAGATCAAAGTAGTTGTCAAGATGTAGGGTTGAATGTCACCCAGAAAATTCTGTATACTCAACAGGCTAAGGTTTCCTGACTCTATTTTACCACTGACCTTTACTACCTCTGGCTGGACACATTACGATAAAGAAAAATAATTCCAGGCCAGCCTGTTAGGGCTGGACAACCTTCATCTCAGAAAACCTGTCCTATCTAGCAAAGATTGTATCTTCTATATAACTGTATAGTTCAAAGGCAGTTTTCACCAAAATGTGTTTAACATTTACAATGGAATTACTTTTTTCCTATGGCCTCAAGTGTCACAGATGCCTGTGATGCTAACTCTACTGAAAATACTGAGATTTTCCCCCAAAGCTACTGTAAGGTCTTTAAATACTGTACAGTTCATAACATAATGTCTTAAGCTGTGACTATTTTGCAACACATGAGATCTGATGCTTATTTTAAACACAGGAACATCAAATGTATTGTATCATCAGGTGTCCTCTGTATTCAAAGTTGACTCAAGTAAACTAACTGATGAAATGAATAAGGCGCATGAATGTTATGGCTATTCTTAATACTGTGCTATAACATACTGCATGTCAACATAAAACCCCAGTTTTAGTGGAAATGGAGACACCTACATTTACTTTTTAATGGGTATTTTGTCCGATTGAAAATCCCAATTACAAAATGAGTGTGCTGCCCTTAACTGGACAAGGTAAATTGTTGTAAATAGAATACTTGAATGAGAGACTTTCTTGCTGAGGAATGTCAGTTAAACAACAGGCAGAGAGTCTACATTTGTGGTGGAGCTGTGTGCGGCACGAGAGACGGGATTGCTCCTGGAGATTTGCATAGAACAAATTTTTAAATGAGGACTTGGCATCATGATACGAAACTAAAGGGATCAGCTTAGCATACAACTGTATGAGGGGACTTTGTGCTGTGACCTTCACACACTTCCTCTCGACGTGTAAGCAAACACAGCAGCATTTGGAAGGAACTCGGTTATGCTGCCTTTTATGGAAAGTTTGAGGCAAGAATAGGCATTTGCCAATCAGAAAATCTCCTTTGTGAATGACGTTCCTTCAGAATGAAATTAAAAAAGTCTGCTTTGGAGGAGAGAATGACCAAAATGCAAAGTGATTGCTGGGTTGTTCCATTCATCTTCAACTGTTGTTTTTTCTGTTCTTATAAAAAACAGAGGTTTGTATCTAAGCACCACTGTTTGAGTTATATACTCCCATACTGTTTCCCATGTTTATTCATGAAACCAGGAAGCTAATTTTAAGTAACTACTACCTCTGTGAGACTGTGCCAGGCTTACGGAGAGAAAAGAGGCAAAGGCTGGCCATAGATGAATCCAGCCCGCAGTGGAAACTCTCTTTACAGCCAGCCAGGTACAGCTGCCACAAGGAAAGCAGTATGAGATGGAGCCTATGCCATTGTGGGAACGACAGAACGGATTACAAATCTTTATCCTGGCCAAGCTCTTGAAAACTGTCACAAGAACAGCTGCATATATACTTTTTTAGGAGTTAGGCTGCTGGGGCCAAGCATAACAATAATAAAGTGTGTTTGTTTTAACCTTGGATCCCATACAGCAACCCAGAGCTGACCTGCTCCTTCCTGGGAAGAAAGAGAAATTCGATGAAGCTGTGGTTCATTTATCTGGCTCAAAACTGTGGGCACAGCTTAGCCATGCTAGCATTCCCTTAAAGTACAGATTGCCAAGTTAAAATACACAGGGAAGAAAATAAATGGGAAAAAATCAAAGGAGGGATAAGCCACTTTAAGCTAAGCATAGATCAGTGCCAGTGACCTGGTGTACGGCCTGGAGGGCACAAACTACCCCTTTTCAAATTTTAAATGACTTGAGATTTAGAGAGTCCCTTAAATGTGAATTTGTAACCTTGAATGCAGTATGAATGCAGATATAGAGCTATTCTATTCTACTAATTCTACTCATATTAAATGCAGGAATGTCTACTTTTCTAAAGCAAAATGGCTTAGTCCCAAACATTAACATATATTTACCATATATTCACTCTTCCAGCAGTTCACAAGACATTTATTTAGACATTATTTTATAGATAATCAGCAGGCATTTTGTAAAAATAGCAAACGTTTCAATTTGGCACACGAAAAATGTACATAGATACATACAATCCTATAACTTTTCTCTGGCTAGAAAAATGTGGTGAAGAGCAAAATCGCAACTTAACAGCATACTAGGCAGGATTTTCACTTTGAAAATATTATAAAACAAATATGCTCAGTCATTACTATGATACACTGGCAACCTGTGTCTGTGTTTATTTCGGCCCACTACCTTGCTGTCTGTATTTGTTATTATAAAATTTTTTATTTCTGTGTTGTATCAAAAAATATGCTTTATGATCTCAGAGGAAGGGGGGGCATGAGAAGATGATTGGCTACTGCAGTGGTGAGCTGGGTTTGCGAAAGATTAGCCTTGGTGATTAACCATAAATCAAGTGGCTGGCCAGCTTTCAGTTACATTAACTATCCGCTGTGTTATGAGCTAACTAAATTCAAATTTGTACTGTATGTCAGCTGGCTGGCCATGATAGCTGGGCCCCACTTCACAGTACTAACGTCATGGCTTATATTTTCGGGAGATTCTTCGAGCATATTTCCTCTCCTGGGCAGGAAGTCATGCCTAAATCCCAGACTTGAGAGCTCTGATAGAAATAAAACGACAATGAATTGAAGCGTTTCTGAGTAGGGGTGTTTATGTTACAGAATTAATATAAACGGAAGAGAGATTTAAACTAAGCCAGTTGATTTATGTAACTTGAACTGCAAAACGGTCAAAGAGTACTACAGAAGAACTTCTGCTGTTTGCTGGAGAGGCTACACATGGAGTAATGAAAGCCATTAGTCCATGTGTAGCTTGTGTCCTGTTGTGTTGTTCGTTGGAAGTAATGGCGATAATACACTGTGATAACCAAAACACTTTCAGCACAGTTCAGCGAAACTGTGCACAGATCAGGAGAAAAAAATATGTATTATATGCCCTAGCAATATGCCCTAGCAATAGCAACATCTGCACAATGTGCATGTCAGTGCTAATGTGGAGGAGTCAGTGAACTATTGGAACTGTTTACTTAAACACCCAAAGGATGCAGAACACTACTCTCCTGTTGACCCTATATCGTGTATACATATGGAAATTCCATCAGTTTGGAAAGCACGACATGTGCAGAACATGTATCTGGGGGGTATATTGACTCATCCATGTTTATAAAGGTGATTTAAAATGTGTCGCACCAATGGTAAAGTCTGTCCTGGGAACAAATGGTCAAGGTTGTGCTGTTATCACTGAGGAATTTGTATTATTTTATTGTAGCCATTTTGTTGTAATTATATTCAGTGTGCCCAGAAAGAAACATTTAATTTGACATTATTAACTGCATGTTCTAGAGCTGAGCCATTTTACCTTGCTGTACAGTATAGAGATTCAATGTTGTGTCTTCTGGTAAGCATATACAGTAAATATACATAGATACAATCTCAATGCTCAATATCAATTGTACTACCAATCTGTTCTTCTAAACAAATGATCTGCTCAGTTATATGGCTGCACTGGCATTCAAGACAGAACTTTGTTTAAATGTGAGCCTGTGTATATAATCTCATTCATTGACGTTAAAGGAGATTATGTAAAAGCAAAATCCCCATTGTTTCCAGTCTGATGAAAGCTGCGCATGACACAATATTTAATACTCTAGACTCATAAGACTGAATGTCTCATTCTATATTCCCAATATGGCATTGACAAGGGGTGATTGCATGAAAATAATAACTCTGAACATGGTATGAAGCAATACCAAGATGTCCAGCTATAGGCCTACTAGCTGAACATAGGCTACACTCAATGCAGGACAGTGTGGCTTGTTTTCTTTCTGAAGTCGCATGAGATCTTGTCGCTCCTTTGGAAATGTTGCAAGTAACCAGTTTTATTTTAACATGATTTTTCAACAACACTAGCTTGCTTATTAAGTTTATTTAGCTATTCAACCCCTAAGTTTAATCATTTTCACACATTAATTATGAAATTCATTATTGTATATAAAAGAAAAAAAAACGAAATCTCTTTGCTCTCCAAATTGCTTGTGTAATAGAACATTCTAGCAGGGAGCACAGGGAAGCTTGATGAAATCCCCTTTCAGACAAGGTACTGTGGTCTGGACTCAGTGGAGTGACATGGTCCCCAGCACAGACCCACACAAGGCATTAGCAAGCGGTTTGAGCAGGATTTTAAAAATGAGGCTTAGAGAGGATCAGGCATCAATTCCCTGTCTGAGACAGAGAGGTCTGATGATAGAGGAGGCGGACTGAAGACAATCCAGACCGGGCCAGTACTGCCTTAAAACCCTGTCTGGGTACACTGCTGCAGAAATAAACTGAATACATTTTTAACCAAGAACCTTATACCTGGACTCCACTGTGAGGCCTAGTAAAAGGCAAACTTTGCTAATGACTTCTGCTGCTACTGTGTTAATTTAAGAACACCCTCAATATGTCTTTGCAAATATATAGGTTCACAGATTAATTCTGTTCAGTAGAATAGCACTGCAGTCCTCTGAGGGCATATTAACATGCCAGAAGTCCAGAACAAATCTTCAAAGGCTTTTCTCAGTAGCGTTTGGGCATCTGAACCCTTTTCATTTGTTGCCTGTCATCTGAATGTTCTCCGCTCCATAATTATGAATATGGGTAATTCATGAACACATGAGAGCACGTTCTGGATTCAGTGAATTACTGTCAAGAATGATAATGGCTAACCCTCAACAGCATGGCACATCAGATTACTAAATGGTGAAATTAGCCTGTGTTCATAAACGAGCTTACTCAAACCACATAGAGAATTTATCATGTTGATGGTCATGTCTGAAAAATATTTGTATATGCATACACACAAGCAGAAACTCAGGCAAAATGCAATAATCCACTCCAGAGAGATTCAGTACTAAAGATATGTCTTTTATTCAGAATTTATTTCATACTACTAATTTTATGCTAAATCATAGCTGTGTCAGAGTGTAATTGTGTAATTATGAGATGCTTCAGGATTTTGTTCAATAAAACTGACCATGTATCTTCTACTAATTCAGCCACAATCAGTATTCATTTGTTTTATATCATGCCTTGAGCTATTCAGCGATAAGCAAAAGGTAATCCTTGTTCTATAATTACAGGATGATCTTCTCATCTTTAATATAGGTTGTACCATTAAACCACTTGTCAGAGAAACTATGATGCTCCATCATTTTGAGTCTAATACAAAGTCTTAAACTTTATTATTGCAGGTATATTCAGAATGATCTCATTCTACACTTACAGTGTATTGAGTATTATTATGATATGTAATCACTCTGGCATGTAAACAAATTGCATGCACTGCCTCCAGCTGGTGTGTAGGTCTTGTGTAAGAGACCATGCAGCTCATACAAACAGAATAATCACATTCAATCCTTTGGACGTTCAGCAGCCAAGTATTACAAGGCACTATTACAAAAAAGAGATTAAGTGTGATTGAGGTCATTGTCCTAGTTTGCTGTACATTTATAAAGTTTTACAGATATAGGTTGGCCTTTCCCAGAATTTCTATGAAATGCCTGTTATTGGACTGTTGCTGCCCAGTGAAGAACCTAGTGAAGGATCAAATGCTTGTAATGAGAATCTCTATTCTTAGTTATTCGTTGAATTTAATAAATATGTTATAAATAAAATTATAAATTATAAATTATAATTGGCGGCACGGATGGTGCAGTGGGTAGCACTGCCGCCTCACAGCAAGGAGGTCCTGGGTTCGAATCCCCGTCGGCCGGGGCCTCTCTGTGCGGAGTTTGCATGTTCTCCCCGTGTCTGCGTGGGTTTTCTCCGGGTACTCTGGTTTCCTCCCACAGTCCAAAGACATGCATGTTAGGCTGATTGGAGAGTCTAAATTGCCCGTAGGTATGAGTGTGTGAGTGAATGGTGTGTGTGCCCTGCGATGGACTGGCGACCTGTCCAGGGTGTATTCCTGCCTTTCGCCCAATGTATGCTGGGATAGGCTCCAGCCCCCCTGCGACCCTGTTCAGGATAAGCGGGTTCAGATAATGGATGGATGGATAAATTATAATTATAACTATAAATTATAATTATATATATTATTTCATTAAATATAAAATTAATATAAATTTTTCTTTTCACCGATCATGACCTGGCATGTAGCTATTGTCTTTAGTTCCGCATTATCAACACACTACTGTAGATATGACCAGTCCTTTAAAACAGAAAAGTATTACATTTCAAAATAAACTGAATTTACGGAGCATCCGAGATTACATGAAAATGTGTTTACTCAGTCATGTCATAGAAATGTCATTTGAATAAGCAAAAATATTATCGTAAAGTACACACATCGGTATGATAAAATGCCTGTACTATGCTACCTGGAGAATGCAGTATCCCAGAGCACAGAGGCCACAATGCAACCGTGGACCACCTGTACACATGTGCGAGTCTGCCTGGCTTCATAACATCAAAATGGCCGTATTCACACCCGGAAGGCAGTACCTGCTGCCTCGTGTTCATTTTCTTCTTTGATGGAGCACAGCCATGATTTACATATCAAATTGGTGCCTGGAGGTGTGCCAATTGTCCTCACTGCTGCCACTCAAATTTAGAAGTCAATCATGCCCTCTCTTAACCTTGCTCTTCTCCTGTTGATTCGGTGTCTGAAAGCAGGTACAACAGCTTAAATAAGCTTTTTAGAGTAATCTTGGACCCATGGAAAAAATATGCATGTTCAGGAGCTCATTGTCACCCAGAGCCCATATTGCTTTTAGTCATCAACTGTAAGGGCTGTCACTTCTACACGGTTCAATGTATGCAAATACCCTTTAATAAAAGCACATGTGCAATATTTGATTACAAATGTAAAATTGTGGAGTACAGAGACAAATCAAGAATAATCATCTCCCAAATATTATGAAGCATACTGTATACAGTATACAATTCACATTTTGTATACCAAGAAAGTTGAATTACAAACCTGTATAGGTACATTTAAATCTACCCATGTTTCCTTAAAGAATACAGTATGTGAGCAGCAGCTCCAGAGAAGCTGCCAGTGACCTTCCCATCGCTATCCTTCGCTCTCGCCTCTGTCTGTACACAACCTTGTCTCTTTGTTCTCTTTGTGTGTGCACGTGTACCCATGTGACGTGCATGTTCCCTTCCTCCTCCAAGTTCAGTGTAATTCATTTTATTTGTCTCCTTTTTCCAGGGATCGGAATGTTCCCTCTCATTTATCCTTCTCGATATCACGATATAATTTTATCTTGTGAAAGAAAAATCTGCTTTCAACTGTTGCTGATATTTTCATTATGTTTTGTTTAAATAAATGCATACATGTACATATCTAAAAAGCCTTTTAAAACCATCACATTCCACTCATCCCTGCAGCCTTCATCTTCATCAGGGAGAATTTAGTTGGAAAGACATATTACAATATGTTAGTATGTATAGCAAATAAAAGTATTTCTGTATGACTGAGTGCAGAGCCTTTTCATTACAAGCCATTAATATGGAGGCAGCTCCTGTGCTACCCACAGGAAGTCCAGTGTGTGTAAAAGAGCCACTGGCCTTAAAAATCTATTTGACAGCATCTCATGTATACATTTAAAGATTTGTATTCATTCATTTTGGTAACAGTTTAGAACAGACTCTTGAAGAACCCCAGTGATATACACCCCCAAGGAAATTCAGCAGGAAACTCTCCAGCTCATTGTGAAAGACCATGTGCTTGTCCGCTGGATGACTGGTCCGCTGGGTTGCTGCACTCGATGCAGCACCGGATGCAGATGGAATACGTGCTCACATGAGGCCCACAGAGTGAACAGAACCAGTGACTGGCAGTGCACCTACTGCAGGACACTTCTGATCCGGGGGAGGATGTAGCAGACATTTTTAATACTGCGATTGAGCATTTAGAACTAGGATAGTGGGTAAAAAATAGATAAAACAATGTCTAGATCCAGTGATGACTGGTGGCTATTTACCTGGATAGGGCACCAGATACAAATGCACACACACACACATACACCTGTACTCACCTCCAAACACTCTGTAATTACAGTAAAAAGGAAATACAAAACGATGGCAATATTAACTATATACAAAAACATTGTTTTTTTTAATCATTTTAAACTTGGAGGCTTAGTGAACCATGTAAAAAATAAAGAACAGTCTCTGATGTTCATTAACAGTGCTAAATGTACGCAAAAAAAAGACCTGAACTGGAAAAAAGGAAAATGAAACAACAAAAAAATGGCTAATGAAAATGGGCGATTGCCAATGAGAACCCCCATGGAGATTAAAAGTTCACCCAGAATCAAAATAAAGGAAACATAACAAAGCAGAATCACAAAATGGAAGAATTTTGCAATCCAGCTGTCCTCACACTAAGTAACTGGAGAAACTAGTTCTATGGCAAACAAGAGCTAGATAAGAAATAATATAATTGTGAAAGAACAACACAAATTCTGTATGACAATTTTGACAAACATACTAGGGGCATGTTGCAATTTTCTTTCCTCCTATGCAGAAGCTTTCTTTTCCAATAATTTATTTAAACTGATGATATTCCAGACACAATTGTTTTTTTGAAATTTCCACACTGACAGATCAAGTTTTCTGTAAGGGAGGAATGTACACTAAATGTACACAAAAAATACCATTCAGCTTAAAAAAAAAGAGCAATTTAATTCTGGTTTTGCAAACTTAAGTGTGTGTACATTTGCAGAGGCATCTTGAGTACGGTTAAGTGCCGTGTTGTATAAAGACAATACTCTAGATTTGCCTTGGTCGCACGGACAGGCATTCGATCTCTGTGGCAGTGACATGGGGGACTGGAGAAGCAGTCATGGAGGCCCAAAGCAGCCACAGGTCTCACAGAGCTGTCATCTGGGGGCCACTGTGGGCTGAGGACCAGTGATAAATTCTCATCAGATTACCTCCATAAAGGTTTGAGTTTCTTGGTGGAGGGGGGGGGAGGGGGGGGAAACTTAATGAAATTCTGCTCGCTCTCTGCCCGGTGAATTCTGAAGTAGCTAGAGCAATCCCCATCATCCATCGGCCGTTGTCACTTGATTGTTACTTAATGTGAAACCATCGCCAATCTCTATGCCATGCACGCTCAATTTGGCCTCCCTCTCCCCTGAGCTGCACAGTACATTAAGGGGTGTGTTGAATGTGCTGCTGATGCGCTCACTGCAGGAAGCTTGTTTGTCAGAATGAAGCCTTTGGATATGAATGTGTTTGTCCAATCTCTGTACCCATCTTTGATGCGTGTCGAATGAGACTAATAGGAGCAATAAAATCGAAGCCATTTCACGGACCCAGCTGATTCTTCATCCTTTGGGAAGAGTGAGATTTATCTCATGTGTTGTAGCCATGCATAACCAATTAAGGCACACTAAATGATACACTGGAAAAAAACATTTTTAGTCCTACCCAGAAGAACACAATCTCTGATTCCAACAACAAAAGCATGTGGTTAGCACCGCAGTTAGCAGTGGTATTCACCTAAACATCAAAGTGAATGTTTTGTGTATCTTTAAAAAAGTGCTTACAAGACCTCAATTGCTCATTTGTTTAAAACAGTTTTTTGGTACAGAAAAGTGCACACAAATTAGCATAGCACAGCTTTTGACACCGATTGTTTCTCACAGACAACAGTTTAAAATTGCAGATACATTGTGTAGAAGATATTTGTATTGCTCAATTACTTTTATTTTTACGACACTTTCATGCAGTCACATGTTTTGTTAGTGGATTTCATATTTCCTCATTTTTTCTATTTCTCTATTTCAGTTAGAGTGTTTGGATCGGTGAAAGTTGCAGAAGCAAGGTGAAGGCTTGTCTTGGTGTGAAATACAATAATGACATTAGTGTTTAATCTCATCTAGTGGCTACTGGGTTTGCACATGAAAAGCACATGTAGTGTACTGTGTAAGTGTAGCAATGCCATAAACACTGCATGTACTGTATTGTGAGTTTCTGAAGAGAAACCATGAGATCAGCAGTTAGCTTACAAGAAGGAAATGTTCTCACCCTTCAGATCCAGGCTCATCCTGTAGGATTTGGAAGGGACTTGGACACCCGTCTGTAGACACAGGATCAGGATCAGGGAATCGCCTTAGCGGGTTCTCTACAAAGAAGATGTTATGGACCCTTTGCGGTGAACGATATCACCAGAGCACAGGGTTCTTCCATTTGATGAAATTCAACTTGGCACTTGTCAGGTGAATTTTGATGTGGTCACACGGTAGTCCCCATCATCCATTCAGGGATGTCACTTGATTGTCAGATAATGTGACTCTGCTGCCACTGTCAATCTCCGACACACTCAATTTTCTCCCTGTTCTCTTTCTATTTACATCAAAATGCAGAAAGTGACATGTAAGGGTAATATTGGGAAACACTGATGTATACATATGCATATGGACTACAATATTTACAGTATGGGCACCTATATTTCCAGCATACTATAATGCCCACAAGATTTCTCTATTTTCCTTTTTTATATATTTGTGTACACAAACAGCTCTCAATTGTTGTATTACCATTTACAATTATCCCCTTATCCCTTAACTTTATGTATTTCAGTGCTCTATTATTAAATAAAATTATTGCCAATGGATTTAATACTTTCTGTTGTTTCTCCTACGATTTCCCTTACCACACTTCTATACCAATTACCATGCCCATCATCATATCTGGAAAACCCACAGTGTAATTGATTGACACTGTCCCCATTGAACCCCAATTAAATGTGTCAGATATGCGTTAACCTTTGTCTTGTGGAATGTCTTGGGAATCAACTACCCAGTCAGAAAGACCAAGATCATTAACCCACTGAATAATATGACAGATATTTTGGTACTATCTAATACTTCATATCTAATACTTCATGAAAAACTAAATAGAAACTATAGCGTAGGTCTTCTTTACTGTACATATTTGATCCAACAGAGAAGTGAAATTGATAACATAATAATAATCAACAATATATATTTGAGTGAAAATATACTACTTGATTTTTTTTCTGAGCAGTTACTATAATGTAATATAACTCATGGTCTTGTTGGGCTCAGAAAAGAAACAACACTTGTACTGTTATACTTCATCTGTAATTTTCAAGAATATTTGGTTTTTCAAGAAGGCTTTTCTTTCCTTTTAGATTTATTCATAAATGTAATGAAAGAAATGAGAAATTTCTGAATAATCATCTGACAGTGTCTGACAGTTTATCCTTCCGGGTAAACAGGTGCAACTAAGTCATACACTTATCTATGAAGCAGAGCAGGGTGTTCCTTGAAATATGTGTGAACCCCTGGGTCACCACGACCTGCTTGAGAAATGAATATCAATATTACACTGGACTGGGAAAAACATTTGAGAAACCAGCACTAAAGAACCTTTCAAGTGAATGGTCAGGTACACTGAGTGAGCATGTGCACTCATATGTGCACACAAATATCACTGGGAAAGAAATGTGATCAAAGTGACTTTGACCGTGGAGTGATTGTTGGTTCCAGATGGGGTGGTTTGAGTACCTCGGGGGAGGTACTTCTTCACACCCAAACAATCTGGTTATTTCTGTTATAAACTGCTTTCTGATGGCAGCAGGTTAGAGATAGAATTTCCTTTTGGATCCTAAAGTACACGATGAGACAAGTTAATGAAGCCTGGGCCAGAGTGACCTAGCTGGTGCTGTGGGTCACATCATGTTCCCTGCAGCGGGAGTTCTATGAAAGTGCCCTGATTGGGTAAGCTGTATTGGGTTTGTTTGTCATATGACTGTGTCTGTTCTTTGTTTCAAGGGTGTTATAAGATATTATTAGTATTAGCTTAGCATACCAATGGACAGAGAATATCAAGGCTCAATAAATGGACTGAAAACAGGTTTAAGAAATCAGTTGCTGGTAGACATTTGATTATCACTGTCCCTCAACACAGGATGTTTAAAAAAACATCAATCATATCAATTCACTTGAAATACTGGAAGGAACAGAACATAGAAAATACATTCATCATTTATGGTTCATAAGTTAACCTTAGAATATTTAGATCAAACGCTACATGGAACTTCTGCAGTAATTGTGAAATAAGTAGCTATTATCTATATCATAGTCAAATTAACTTTTTAAATATGTTCAGCATTTAACTAAATATATAGCAAATGTTATATGACATTTTGTAGGTTCTCACTGTAGGGCATTAGCACATAAAACGAAAAGCAGTCTGCTTATATTGAGAAGTTCTTAGCCTGAGCAAAGGACAGAAACAGAAATCAGACTGGGGAACAGGTGAGCGTGGGTATTAATATCTCACATTAGAAATCTAATATCCATTAATCACGGCAGTCACAGCCACATGGGAACAGAGTCCTAAATCAGCTCTGGTGCACCGGGTTTGTTTTCAGTTTCAGGGAAACCCTGGAGGCACCCACAGCCAGTACTTGTCCCTGAGAATGACTGGGAGTTGCCATAGTTATAATTCTGTGTTGGAAAGTAGACTCTACCAGGCTCAAGCATTTCTGGTTTAAATCCAGTGCTGCTGCTGCCTGCTTGTCAGGATCATGTCCTGGAGTTTCTCACCTCGAAAGATATCCCAGCCTCCACACCCCACTGCACGAAATGTATTTGACAGAACATTAGAGCAAAGGGGACAGTCCCATGCTGAGTTTCATCAGCCAAATTCATTCTCAGGCTGTTTTCTGGGTATCAACGGCCATGTCACTGTAATTTAATGTAAAAGAAATCGATGTTTCTTTTTCTGTAGGAACTTCCGCACATACTGCAGGTGATGCCTTTTTTGTGATCAACTTTTAAAAATTATTTCTCTGTACAGTCATGTTACATCGATATATAAATATATAAATGTGCTGTAACGTTTTGCTATATTGCTAGCTAACCTTATAATGTGATGTTCTGAAATGGCTGTTTGTAAACGGACAACTCTCAATTATCTAGAATCTTCTCCTTTACTGGTACTGGTATCACCAGCACAAAACAGAGAAGCCAGCTAGGTTGGCTAAATTGTGTGATATAGTTGTGTAATGTGTAGCCCAAGACAATTTGGGCAATTTTGAAAAAACTTTTCTGGGGAAATTGCACACAGGCGATGTAAAAGAATTCAGGTGGACCGGGAATTGCGTATATGTGTGCCGAATAAGAAACCAATTTAAGCCCTAAAACCTTGAATATAGAAAATAATCAAAACTGGACTTAGCCATCTGCCTAGCTTTTCTATTTTGATCAGCACTTAACCAACATATGTAAGTTAACCATAGCAACACATAGAATACTGTTTTAAACACACCATTTCTCCAGAGTTCCGCTTTTGTGTTTCAAATTTGCCTTGCATTTGCTCACTCGTCTGCTGTAGCCATCCTAACTAGCTGACTTTCAAATTTTACCACCAAAGCAAGCTCATTATAGCAGTCTATTAACAATAGACACATGACATTGGACAAAAATATTCACAGGTATATTTCCTTTTAAAGAAAGTAGCTTACCACAACTAATTTAATTAATAGTGTTTGCAATATAGATTACATTCTCTGCAGTTGTTTGACATGTTCGGAGACTATTATTATTATTATTATTTTTAAGTTAGTAGAAGTAACCATAAAGCTGGTTTGTCATATTGACGGTATTTAATAGCTTGAAGACCATTAGTCAAAAAATGTAAAAGGCTTTGACATTTACGTTTTCTCATGCCGTGTTCAGAAAGTTCCCACAGTTCATCTTTAATGGGGGGGGGGGGGGCAGAGGAAAAATTTGGCCCTGACCACTGTGTGATCCAAGAGTCTTTTGATACCAGTGCTTTAGATACTGTCACTGATAAAACCTCATCTGCGGCACATTCATTGCCAGACATTTTGATCAATCTCTGCTGCAATTCTGCTGAAACTCCTGTCGAATCCTATAATAAACTCAGACTCGCCCTAGAGGGAACTAATCTGACCGCCTGTAATAACATAGAGCATCAGTTCAATCAATGACCTGACACCTGGAGAGAGGTACATGCCCTCCATTACCCAAAAGCCTCTTTGTTCACCTTGTCACACAATCAGTGATAACCTTCCAGCCCTCAACTTGAGAGACTAATAGTGCTCTCTCTTTGGCATGTGCATAGTACTGCTGGCATACTATTGCGAATAGGACGTGTGTCACTTTAATTACGGTAATTCCCCTGTAGTTAGAAAGCAGTCTCCTTCTGAAGTATTCTGAGGCCCAGCTGATTTCGAGCCCAGAGGGGCCTGGAGCTGAAGGAAGCCTGTGGGCTGCAGATGTTCTCAGCGAGAACGTTTCAGGCTCATTACAGGCTTGCACTAATCAGCTAGCCGAATTCTGTGTCAGACAGCTTCACTTAGAAGAATGTTTTTTTTCCCCTTGACTGAGCAAAATAGTCTCACTTCATTTGGATTAACTGTAAAAAAGACCCCAATTTAAAATATAGACTTTACAGGCAAGGACTTCCCCCACTGGTTGCACTGAAGTCAAAGTCTCATTACTATGATATATTTTTCATGCTGGTTTTATTGCTACATTTTGTTCATACTGTAACACCTGTTTAATTTTCACTGTCACTTTCTCTGAGCATAGACTGCTGTTTTACAATGCAACAAAAGCTGCCTGAGGATCAGAAGTGTCACTCACTGACTAACACCATACATACCATTTACACTCTGCTCTAACAGGAAGTAATCAGTTTTAAATAGAGAGAGGGTGACACAGTGACTTGCTGCTCTAGAGAGCTGTAAATATTTAAATTGTAATAGAACAACTTGAGCAAAATACCAATCAGGTGAAAAGAGGAAGCACAAGAACCTTGAACAGATGAAACACTTACTTGTGCCTTATTTATCAATGGTGCATACTCAAATTCATTGTGTAAACAACATAACATTAATGCGATTTGTACATTTATTTAAGACATTGCCTTAATTTACCACATATAAATGGGATGTTTTCATTGTCTGCTGCCAGGGGCAACCTGCGGGCCATAGAGGAATAATCACATTTAGTAAAAATTAATGGTCAAGTGACTGCCCCCAGTACCTTGCCAATTAACAAACTCATTCCAATCCCTTATCTCCCTCCTCGTTTTCCTTTTATTTTCTCCCTTTCTTGCCCCTAGCTCTACTCATCGGGAGAGGGTAGGAAAAGATGAAAGACCTTTGATTAAAGATGAGGAAGTTGAGAAAACATGAATTAGGCAAATGGAATGTCCTTGCTCCTTCAAACATCAGTTCAAAGCTGCGTCAGTCACATTGATTGATTATTTATATGTCAGGCTTTACAGAAAAATACTTCTGCAAAGGATGCACTAATGTTTTCTGGCTCAAAGGAAAGATTTGGAGTTCATAACTTTTAAGGGATTGGAATGTCTTTAACGATGGTGGAGCACGATCAATTTCCGGGTCAGCAGCAAGGAAAGGAAAAAAGTGGAGAAAAATAAGGGATTGGAATGAGCTCCGTGTTTTGCGACTGCAACAGCAAAGTAGTCATATCTCCTGACAGCATAACGCATCATTAAAGATGAGGTTAGATCTCATGAACACGTCCAAATGAACCACACATCCAACTGAACCCCACCAAGTTTTTTTTTCTCCTAAAGTGGAGAATCATACATCTTTTAAGTTTATTATTAACAGTGCAGTTCTTCGCCCGGACTGAAACTGAAATATATAAATGATGTGCTGTGCCATATGGGTCTTATATGAAGTGGCATGCCCTCCCATTCACTTGCATAACTTAACCGTTATGACATTAAAAGTGCTACATTAACTAAAAGGGACAGGATGAAGCTGGCTCTGCCTTCACAGTGTAGTCATTGGCAAAGGGAGTTTCCAAACAAAACCTCAGAAAGTATTAGGTAATGAAGTCCACCCAGGAAAGAGATGGATCATTATGGCTTGTGTTCTGAGCACATGCCGAGTGTATCATCAACGTTACGCTGAACTCTAATGTAGTGTACCCACGCTCTGAAATTAGACATGTCGGAAAAGCTGACTTGACATTTATGTCCAGATGTTTCCATCTGAAACCTCCCATTGCAATACATTGTTCATGTGAAAGTTGCAGATGCAGTAGTTGCCTGCGGTTTTTCAAGTAGTTAAAATTTACTATTTCCTGTTTAACACTGAAAGTTCACTCCTGCAGTTAAATCAATGACTATCTTGTATTTTTCTCTGGATAGAATTCATACAAATGACAGTGTTTGTATCGTATAGTGTATTGTATTTCACTGATATAGGCCTTTTATGTTCTAGTCCTATAAGGACCTATGGACCAATAGCTCCAAGCTTAGCAAAGTCCGGTTTGCATTAGATGGAAATTTCTGTTTCTGGTTCTTTTATTTGAAAAGGTCGCCATTTGCATTGATCTAGGTGGACTAGCTCTGCAAACCTTTGCATGTGTAACTTGTGGATTCTCGACTACTACTTTGACTTTTGTGTATGACTATATTTTTCTTTGACTCTCAACTTACGCCCAGGCCTTTTGATTTGATTTTGTGTATGACCATTGCTTTGTCTTATTTGACTCTGATTTTCGCCTCGCCCCTTTTGATGTGTTTGCCTTGGTCATGTTCGATCCTCATTTGCCCACCCTGAGTTTGCTTTGCCCCTGTGTTTGCATATAGTGACTCAGGTTATTTAGAGCATTTCCAGCTGGATCGCATCCTTCCATTGGGACACAATTTGTTATTTTGATGTATTATTTTTCCTGACTATTTTTGAAGGCGATCCTGGGTGGAGATCTGATCTCGGTTGGGGGTAGTGCCGCTTTGTGCCCAGTAGATTAGCCAAGCTTTATTTAGATTTGATTGGGCAGATAAGACCAGAGTTACTGGTCAGACTGCAGTGTTCGCTCCCCATTCCATACTCCACTTCCCTATCCTTGACCCTGTTATGGTCTGACCCCAGACCAGGCCGTAACAGCTTACTTTCATGGCCGGACCGTCCATTAGGCAACTCTTGGTGAGCGCCTAGGGCAGCAAAAGATGTGGGGCGGTAAATTGGCACCACAAGGACCTGGGGCAATGAACAATGATGATGAAGCCAAGCAATCATTTGTTGCTCTGTAAATCTTGTTTGATACCTAAACTTGTCTTCAGGATCCATTAAACCATTAACCAATCACCGGGGGCATTCAAATTATAAGACAGGACTTATCACGTGTCCAGACAAAAACATATCAGTCAGAATTCTTAGCTAGCTGGCATATTACATTGCTTTTTATTTATATATTTCTTTCAACTTCTACAGTAGTCATTAGTACATAATTCAATCTTTACTGAGGTGTCAACGTATCAAACCTCTAAGTGGATTGGCTACAACAGCAGAAGAAGAAAAAATAAGTCTGATAAATACCTGATAAAATGTTTACTGAGTGCATGTCGATGAAAAAGCAACTTCAATTCTGACACCTTTGCCTTGTTTGGTGTTTGGGCAGGTGTTTGAATGTGGATAATATGCATCTAGAGATCTTGCTGACCTCAATATTCATTAATAACACAGGGCTAAAAAATAAATAAATGGTAGCCTGTTCTGGCTTCCTGTTAATGGAGAGAGTCCACTCACTTCTCTGATAGGCCTGGGAAAAAACAACTTGCAGCAGAAGCAGGAAGCCATGAATCAGCCATTAGAGTGTAAGAGCTGAAGAAGAAACTTTAGGGAATTTTGAGACAATGATGATTCCCAATGGACTTTTTTCAGACCTTATGCACCCTGAAAAAATAGAAATAAATGTTTTTCCATGCTCACTAAGCAGAACTGTGATTTGGTTTTGCTGTTTCTTAATAAAACTATTTTTTGTGTTAATTGCTTAGATCATGGTAATAGCTGTGTGAATAATAATAAAAAAAAAAAAAGAAAATCCATAAATACTGTTGCAGAACAATAATGCATCGCAGAAAATATAGTTTGATATTATATATGTGGAAACAGTGGATTATGAAATCTGAATCAATCAAATTAAAATATTCCATAAAAAAGCACATTTGTATCGCAGACTGTTTCGCGGTTTAAGGTGCTCCTGTACAGCGATGATTTCAGGCAGCGCTGTGACTCTACCCACTATTAAGGGCCCAGACAACAGCCATTCCCGTCAATGGAAATTGATTCATCACAGCGGCGCAGCATTCCGGGGCTTTCCGGCAGCGTGGCAGCTCTTGCTGCTGTTCTCCGTGGGGCCTGGGTTGGAGCTATTCCTGTGGCGCAGCAGGGGGGTTACGGGGCGCCCGTGGGGGGGATGGGGAGCGCTGTTGCTGCGCTGCTCCTGGGTCTTGCGTGCGAAGCTCAGGCTGAGCTCGTCGGGCTGCGAGGGGGCTTGCGTGTCTCTTTTCTGAGCGCTCAGGTTTCTCACACCATCCCCGAGACAAGCTGCCGGCCCGCAACTGGGCATCCCAGCGCGGCCGTGCAGCAGGGGCCCACTGAGGGGGGGGGGGGGGGGGGGGGTTACTGCCTAGGGCGGCCGTGCAGCAGGGGCCTGCTGAGGGGGGGGGTTACTGCACATGCCGCAGCAGCATGTATCCGCAGCCACTTACTGTATATCCGGAGGGCAGCCACTTACTGTATATCCGGAGGGCAGCCACTTACTGTATATCCGGAGGGCAGCCACTTACTGTATATCTGGAGGGCAGCCACTTACTGTATATCCGGAGGGCAGCCAGTCAGCTTCCGCGGCTGGTTTGACGTATTGACGGTCGCATCCTGATGTGTATGGTTGTCAGCGTGGATGCTCCTGAAAAGGAAGTCCCTCAAAGACGAAGGGTGCTATTTTTTTGAGCTACTTCTGTTCATGTCTGCATTTAGTATACAGATCGGTCCTAAAGTTGGCATCTTTTTTTTGCAGTTTTATTGTGGTGTCCACTCTTTAGACTTATGGCCATCCTTCACTTTTGAATTTTAAAATTATTATTATTTTCTCTGCTATGAACCCAATTTAATATTCTTTAAAATACAGCTGCATTGAAGAAATCTCTCTGAAAACAAACTTTCAGAAGATCAAAGACTCATATATTCATATCGATAAGATATGCACCTCATGCAAATACCTCAGAATACTGGATTAACATTTCCTAGACTAAAACAGAATGCATTAAATTCCCCATGAGATGAACCCTGCACAGTAATTATCAATATCAGGCTGAGCCATTGGTGTTAATAATGATCACAATCTTCAAACGCAGGTGGATGGAGCATGCTAGATACCAGAATAAATTAACGTCAAGCGAAACAGATGGTGTTTCAATAATACATTTGTTTTGTGCGTTGGACTTTCTCTGCGGACAGCTATCAAAGGATGAAGCAGGGAGGTTCACTCAGGGTTCAGTGTTTCCGTTCTGACTCCAGAGACGTCACGGGTGAAGGTTACGAGGCTGGGAATTAACCCATTCACGGACCCTTTGTGGATAGGGACCCTCCACACACTGTGCTCATAGCATTTCATCGCTCCCTTCACAGTGAGGTGCAGCCAAACACAGTCTTCTTATAGAGCTCATTCCTGGCACTAAAATGCTCTTCCATCAAGGCTAGATTTCTCATATGGGAACCCACATTTCCATTGCTCACATGTACAGTGCTACTGCTGAATGTGACATCTCTGCTCCAATTGTACAACTTTGGGAAGGACCATCCTTGAGGTCCCATTGCTATGGGTATGTGACCAGCACCAGGTATTGCAGAGTGTTGTGATATTTGTGTGCTATTCTCTTCTGACCTCTGTCTAAGAGTACATGGTGAGCTGTGATCACGTTTTCCCGAGGGGCTGCCTCCTTTCTTCTCCTGTACCCTACCAAAGTAAAACAAATTGACAACAAGTATGACAACGCACGTCATCTGGCAGTGTCCAGATAAACATCTACAACAAAGACAAGTGACTTGCCTGTCAGTGTCGTCAGGTATAAGGTAAACTAGCAAGCTAGCTAGCTAACGTTAGTGCAGCGGGGATACATTATTGCGATAGCGTTGCTTAGCTAACGTTAGTGCAGTGGGGATACATTATTGCTAGTTGCTAACGTTAGTGCTGTTGCTTAGCTAGTGGAGTGGGGATATATTATTGCTAGCTAAGGTTGCTTAGCTAGTGCAGTGGGGATACATTATTGCAATAGCGTTGCTTAGCTAACGATAGTGCAGTGGGGATACATTATTGCAATAGCGTTGCTTAGCTAACGATAGTGCAGTGGGGATACATTATTGCTAGCTAATGATAGCAATACCGTTGCTTAGCAACCAATAAACTATTGTTCAGCAGAAGATTACATTTACCATAGGAGATAGTTCCATTAAAAATGCATGAATTTCAAGTTTGTGTTGTCTTTCTTTTGTGAAATGTTGAAACATAAATGTGGTAACCATTGTGTAAAAGTGTTATGGAACTCAAATCGCTTCGAGTTGTGCCTAACCACCCCGCTAGCTGTGCCAATATCCACAATATACCATGGGTTCTCTTTCCATGACGCTTAAATGATCTCACTGTAACCTCCTCTTGGTAAATTCTATATTAGGGAATTAAATCTCATTCATCAGAAAGATGAACTTTACACAGAGATGTGTTCTGTTCCCCCTTGCTCTGGATACTGAACATAAATGCAATGGCGACAAGTATATTTTTGCAAAGAGTAGAATCCATGGCTTAAGATGGACTGATAAATTGGAACCGGCAGAGCCTTAAATCTTCAAAAAAAGAAAAAATTGGATGTTTGCCATAAACAACATTTTTATTTTTATCTCTGACTCCTTTCCCCCTGCAACCTCCAACAAAATGTCAGGAAAAAGATTATTTTGAAGGTCTGAAGTTCATTTTGATATTTTATTGCACCAGTGGGAGATCTCTTTTGGAAAAGCAGCAAGTTCTCAATGTCGTTTGGTGCTTTCAGCACTATGCCTACCATGACTGTAATACACTTGTTTGTTTAAAAACTGAACTTGTGTCATGATTGGCCATATTTGAATTGGTAATAAAGCATATACAGTTACTGTTGTACATAGTTGCAAAATGGGATAATGATTTATGAAGTCAAATTGTATAAGAATGCAAAAAAAACCCCAAAAAAACAAAACATTCTGTTTCGTGTTTTAACATTAAAGGGACATTGAAATACAACTGAATTATAATCTGACCAATATTATCAATGTGAATTATTTCATGCTTACTAGTTTATTTGGCAAACACTGATTTGGAATGGCTTTAAACATATTCTCCAATATCTATCAAACCAAAGCGAACAAGAATTAAAGGTCTAGAGATTAACATTAACCTTTGAGCCACAACGGATATTGTGTCCTAGTCTTGTCCTGTGATACAGTAGGTTGAGGGTGTTCTTTAATGTAACCATATTTTTCACAGAACCCATGCAGAAGAAATAATCCTTTCTACTTTCAGTTTGTCTGTCTGTGGACAATGACTATTTTCTGAGTCACTCATCCTCAGTGCCGGAAGCAAAAATACCATCCAATGCTTTCTTTGTTCCCAGCCTTTTCTTTGGGGCCATTATATCGAGTCTCTTTTTTACAACTCATTTGAGGACAATGTCTATGGAACATTCAACACTTTCTCTGGCCTCTTACTTTTGCAGTCTCTGCTGCTAGGCATTAGCGCTTCAGACAGTGAAAACTTGCACAGTTGTGGATTTGGGTTTGTTATAGGAAACTGTACAGGTAATTGGACTTGTGCATAGATGCATGTCACTCAAAGATGGATTTCTTTAATGGCCAGGGGAGGAAAAACACTCTTGGCTCTTAAATGGTGCGGAGAAGCATCAAACACACAAGGGGTAAGACTGAAAAACAGAGCTGAAATGTTATAGGTATACAGCAGAGAGCATAAATCAAATTTAGCAGGTTGTGCGTGGCATTATTAATATCTCTGCCTGAACAATAGAAATAGCACTACAAGATGACTGATGGGCTTTCAGTGCACCTTGGTTTATGCATAGCAGCATGATAACAAAGCCGCTGAAATTAATTCCAAATATTCCCTTTCGAATGTCACTGGGGCTTAAACCTTCAAATGCGCTGCCCATCATTCAAGCCCACTCTCATGCAATTAAGTACTAATGAGCCACATTTACAGGTTTTAGTTAGTGAACCTTTACAAATAACAGTCCATCTGCTGAAATGTCAAATATATGGATATCAATGTAGAGTGACAGAGGAGAAAGGGCATCATCAACTTCTGCCTTAATACTGTGAGATGCCACGACTCAGAAAAGAAAGGGATTTTATGCATGTTAGAGGAACTGCACTATTTAATCTGACCTATTAGTGCAGCTCCATGACAGACACCCATATCTTACCCATCTCATTATAGCGGAACATATCTTTTTAACATGCACCTGATTAACATTTCTACATACACTCATTGAGCACTTTATAGATATTTATTGGACTTATTGGTCTTCTGCTGCTGTAGCCTATGTAGCCACTTGGAGGTTTGACACGTGTGTTTAGAATGCTCTTCTGCATAGCACTGTTGTAATGCATGGTTATTTTTGCGTTACTGTCACCTTCCTGTCAGCTTCCAGTCTGGTCCTTCTCCTCTGACCTCTCTCATTAACAACGTTGCCTGCAGAACTGCTGCTCAGTGGCTTTCACCATTCTCTGCTGTAGAGATGTCGTGCATGAAAATCCCTGGAGATCAGCAGTTTCTGAGATACTCAAGCCTCAAGTCTGGCACCAACAACCATTCCACAGTCAAAGTCACTTTTCTTTCCTATTCTGACATTTGGTCTGAAAAACAGACTGAACCTCTTGACTATATCTGCATGCTTATATGTATTGAGTTGCTGCTAAATTTGCATTAACAAGCTGGTGTACAGGTCTACCTAATAAAGTGGTCACTGAGTGTATGGACCAACATCCATCCATCCATCCATTATCTGAACCCGCTTATCCTGAACAGGGTCGCAGTGGGGCTGGAGCCTATCCCAGCATACATTGGGCGAAAGGCAGGAATACACCCTGGACAGGTCGCCAGCCCATCGCAGGGCACACACACCATTCACTCACACACTCATACCTACAGGCAATTTAGACTCTCCAATCAGCCTAACATGCATGTCTTTGGACTGTGGGAGGAAACCGGAGTGCCCGGAGGAAACCCACGCGAACACGGGGAGAACATGCGAACTCCGCACAGAGAGGCCCCGGCTGATGGGGATTCGAACCCAGGACCTCCTAGCTGTGAGGCGGCAGTGCTACCCACTGCATGGACCAACATGTAATCCTGAAATATTAAAATGAGAGAGTGAAAATGAATTGTAACAAGTTACAAGTTCATAACAAAGACGTACCCAAATAATAGAGAACCAAGAAGACAATCTTGACACAAAACAGACATTGAAAAAAATGAGGAATCCATCTAGCAAATGAACAAGAGTGGAATAATATTCAGTATCTTGTAAGCCTGTTCACAGAGGCAAAGAAAGATCAAATGGTGGATTTGTTTGTTGATTGCTTGATCCCAATGAAAATGATTGCCTCTCAAGTTCAAAGGAAGACCACCTAACATCTTGAGCCTTATATTCCCCTGTATTGACTCTTGTGCAAATTTATTTTCTTTTCTCCCCTGATCTTTCTCTCCATTTATTTTTCTGTGTTTGTGCTTGGGGCATTGATGTAAGGAAGGAGAAAGCCCTAAGAAACATGTACACTCCTACAGGTATGATTGGACACAGAATGACTGATAGTGTATGCGTCTCTGAACCTCATACTGAAAATAATGATTAACTGTCTGATGAAAGGCTGATGAAAAGGTAGTAGCAAATAATCCTTTCTCATTTTTCAGTTTCTTTTTTTTTCTTTTTGTGTTTGCGTTAAACAATACCTGTTCTCTGTGCAGGAAATGTTTTTGAGCACACTGCATTTGTAGATGAATTCATTTTCCTTTTTGAGAAAGATCTTACCAACATCAGTCAACATGAGTTTCATGTTAAATTCTGGATCATGTTTGGAAAACAAGTTTGATTTAATGATTTGAGTAAATGGGAGTGAAATAACACACTACCATTTGAGTGCACATCACAGTAGCAAAATGCATTACCAGTTTGGTATGCAATTTGGGTAGCTACTAAAAGGATACATGGGTGTTCAGCAGTTATAGTTCCAAATGTCTAACTTCTCCAAAAACAACGCCTCTTCCTGCGAGTATGTCAAATATATATGATACCTTGTGTAAATAAGACAGCTTTAGAGTTGCTGGTGCTGTTCTTCACTTTGAAGGAGGTAGGCTACTGACTCCTATAAGCTTCAAGTATTTATGCTAAGCTAACACATTATGCTAACATGGGAACCAAGCCAGTGAATGCACAAAAATGGAAATTTAATCGAACATCTCGTCTAAGTCTGGGTAAGTCATATATAAGTATATTTCCCAAAATGTTTGTGTATTCTTTTAAGCACTGATGAACAAAATCATTTGGGAATATAGTTATATGATCTCTTGATTATGGAGCCCAAAGATTAAATTAAGTGGCATATTGTAGTATGATGTGGGAGGCATATCCCTCCACAGATACACAGAACACTTTCTGTGTTCTTTAAATGCGTGATCTGGGTCTATGAGATGATTTCAGGCAATAAAAAGGAAAAATACTACTCAGATGGATTTAATTCCCAGTTTCAACTGATTCTTTTTTGCTTTGTTTTTTTGATTAAATAAGAAAGTCCTCAAAAAGCATGCTACTATCACAATATGCACTAATGTTCAACCCCCTGAAAGCTTCTTCCACCAAGTTGGCAGTTCCATGTTCCCTTAAAGTGTAACATAACTAAGAGGGCTTGCAGGAGATCAGCATGCACAGAATATAACCGCTGCTCTGTGCTCAGTGTCGTGGAACGAGGCCCAGCTCAGGCTTTCATAAATAGATGATGGAGTAGTTAAAACAGAAGCCACTGTTGGGATGAAAGCTGGGGATGGCACAAAGCGGCCTCAAGATGAATGGGAGAGACCGGCCTGTGAATAAGTGCAGACAGGCCTCCAGTTTCCCTCAGAGCTGCTCAAAAGTAAGAGTGTGCCATTTATCTTCGAGGGGGGCATGGCTCACTGTCTGAAAGGAAACAAAATCTTGCTGTGTTCTCCTGCATGACCTCAAATCTCCATATAAAACTTGGCAAGGTCGGGAATTTATGCTGGGGAAATGCTGAGATTAACCTCATGTGGTGCAACTTATACTGTAACCTGGGTGGCAGCTATTGAATCACTATAGCTTGATATTAACCAGCATCAGAATATTTAAAAAAATATGTATTACTTACAGGTAAGTCTCAAAAATGAATGTAGTTTGTTCTGGTTCTGGTTTGGTGTCGCATGAACACTATGCAAATAAGGGAAAAAGAAAGTCACATTATGGTCCATTTTCTGTGATTGCAACATTGTGGCTGTTTGTACTGATTGTGAAGCACTCACACGCACTGCTCCAGGGTTTCACTTGAACCTGACTTGTTTCCCTCAGAAGAAAATTGCATTATTTGCATGTGGTCCTTTTTGACAAAAGCTGGAGATGGAACTATTTTCATCTTGACACAATTAAATATTGACATCCAAGGGAGTGTGTTTGTACTCCCAAGGCCAACAGCCAATACGTTCAGGAGAAAATAGGCCACACGAAGTGACCGTGTAACAGAAACCTGTTCCTTAAAGCAGCACATGTATGTTTCAGTCACCCCTTCGAATGATAAATATTTGGCCCCACTCACATGGCCAGGCAGTGTGAAGAGTTTCCGGAGGAATTTTCCTTACATGGAGATCTGGGGGAATCGTGGAAACCGCGGCCAAGCCTCACAACTGGCAACCTCTGCACAGGTCGCACCGTGCTGTTAATTCAGCGAGTGCACGCATGGGGAACTCCGAGAGGTTATTTAGAGTTCTTCCTTCAGAGAATATTTATTGCTTTCCCCCACTGCTGCCATCGGTTCTGTGAATCTGGTAGATTAAATTCCCCCAAACAACCCCCCCCCCCCCCCCCACACACACACACAACCCTGCCCCAAAAGCCCCCCACCCCCAAACCAACCTTGTTGAAGTAAGCAGGGGAGGTGTTGTATTTGTGATTTACGCCCTGATGGCATGTCCATGTACATGCTCATACAGGCTACAAAGAAAGTCATATCTCCATTTAAAATAGGCCTCAGTCAGAAACATAGCCGTCACACTTGAAGAATATTTTAGTGCCTAATATCACTTTATGGTGCCATTTTCTAATGTGGCTCATGCTGATATGAGAACCAGAGCAGAATATACATGGACATGGATTTTTTTTTACATTGTTACATCGTACATTTCTGTACAGTGTATTATAATGCTTTTTCAAGTGACTTCAATGATTTCATCTCAATATATCCTCTTTGCTTATATTTTGAACATCTTAATTAAGTGTAAAGCTGACAATATTAGTACTGGGTTTTCAATATCTTCCTTTGAAAAACGCATTAAATAGAATTGCATGTACCAATGATTTCATTATGTATCGGTCACTTCTATTGAATGAGCATACTGTTGCTATAGCTACGCTATCTTTAGTCCCTATAAGAGTCAGTGACAGATTACCTGAATAGAAAGCTGTACATAAAATGAACATTTGCATGATCAGGAGAGGTGTGTTCCTGGAACTGACGCTGGAAAACTGCCTTTTGGAACTTATTTACGTTTCGTGTTTTTCTTTGTTGTTCATTGTTTTTACCCCACCCCTGTGAGGGTGACGGAAGACTTGCTTGTTTAAAAGTTTGCTCTTGCTCTCTCTCTTGCTCCCTTCCCCAGCATACATAATAAATCACCGGTGTAAACGCCCTCCCTGTGTCAATCTCTACTGTCCGCCCAGGGGTGTGTCACGGCGGGTGACAGGGAGAAAGAAGGAAAGTGAGATGGTGATCTTTCATTGGCTACATACAAAAAGCCTTGCTGCTGTGATTCCTCTCCATTATACTGTATGTCCGAGATATGAGGTTTCAGTTATAGTCCTTGGACTTAATGTGCATTGTGAATACCTAGTGGGGTATTACAAAGGCAGGCAGGCATGTAGACTGCAGGTAGACCACAGGAATACTGCAGATTCCTGATCAACAAGAATAGTTTCTTACCAGTGTCTAGTATTTTGAGACCATATACTATCTTTTTTTATTGACAGTATGTTAAACATTATGTTCTTTGAATCTTGGTATCACAGACGTTGCATCTTTAGTCTGGATGGTATCAGATTAAGTCAGGGCACACACACACACACACACACACGCAGAGACGCACACATATACTGTAGTGTATATAGTGGAAGAAAAAAATTCTCCATCATCTTCTTCAGGTAGGGAGTACAGCCTGTGCCAAGAAAGACCCTGCCGAAGCACAAGCTCACAAGTCACACAGAAATACATAATTTACAGATACAGCCCGTTTTGGGAGCGGCATTCTTCTGTTTGGCGGAGGACTCCATTGAACACGTAGAAAGAATGAACTCCAACAGGTATGCGCTTTGCATGAATATGGAAATAAGATCAACACTGTGTCATTTCGCAGGTTCATCTTGGGTGAAAGCAGAGGAGGCCTTGGCAGCCCTGCACACATTAGTCCATACATATACACCGTTATCACATCTTGTCACGGCCCGGATTAGCAAGTGACTCAACTCTAGGGCTCATTTGGCCAGAGAGCCGTCTCGTCTGGCCACTCAAGGTTGAAAACTCTTATATGTGCATATCTGACACTCAAAGGCATACAAGCATAATTCATAGGGAGCAGAGTGCCAACTGGGCAAGGATGTTAAAAGTTTCCAACCATAAATATAACATGGCATGCTAAAAATGGGAGTATGGGATTCTCGCCCCCGAGTCAACCACAACAGTCTGTGCCCACGTTCCCCAACTGTGCTAATACTGTATTTACTTTTGTAGAGTGTGTATCCAGTGTATCCTTGAGGGTATACACACACATAGACACAAAGTGGCCTATATGTCAGAAGAGATTACCTTAACTCATAGGCCCTTCAATAAATGCTCATGAGTTCTCATTCCCAAAAGCATGCTGAATACAGTTAGGTTATCTAAGAGTAATAGCACTGTTTGAAAGAACTTCAGCCCTTCATGAAAAGGTCAGAGATGATTTGTATGATGCACTCACATAATTGGGAAGCTGTGCAAGTCGATAGGCATTGATAAGCTGCCCTTACATGTTTCCCTCCTCCCCATAACCTCCCTCAAATTCTTATGCGCCTTTTGGACGGTGGCGGAATAGGTCCTGATAATGAAATCTGATTTAGTGCTGCATTGTGATTCTCGTTCAAGTCTTCTACCTCACCCTGACCCCAGGTTATTGCTGGCGAGCTGGTCCCCCCCTAATCAATCTCTGCATCTGGGGGGATGAAGGTCAGCACATGACACACATCAAAAAAAAGGGCAAAACATTTAGGCAACCGTTATCTAAATGCCACGCAACAAAAGACACCACCCTCGCATTTAGATGGGATAGATAGACAGGCTCTTTCTGGCACCAGAAGAGACCCCACACGGGCAAGAGAACACCAAACGTGGAGATAATGATGCACAGGATTTATTAGTTAATGAGGAGGAATACTGTTCTCATCTCTGCTGAAAATAAAATGAACTGCCAAGAGCACAGTGACATCACTGGGGATCACAACGGATAAAGGGAATCTTAATGAAAATACACAACACACAGTGAGGTAAATGCAGAGAGAGGCCATTATTATGATAGGTTATTGGTGAAAGGAGAGGCTCGAGGTCTGGGAAATTCACAAGCCGCTCTCTGTTGCGCTGTATTAACAGCTGGCATGCAGGGGCAGAGTGGGGGGAGGCTGACCTCTGACTCTGCTGGAAGGAGTCCAAGTTTCTGGGTCAACTACGGAAATTCAAGGAAAATATAGATGAGCAATTTGAGCATATACAGTGTGCTCCATAAGTCTTGGGACAGGCTTTCAGCTTTTATTAAATATTACTTTTATTGTTTTCACCATGTAGAAAATACACTACTTTTTATTCATAGTCCATAAGATTCCAATAGATGCTCCAATCGACTGTCTGTTCATTACTTTTCTTTAGTAATGAAATTAAACTCTCCTTGTCATTCCCTGCCATGACATACTTGGGAGAAAGATATTCAGAAACCCCCCCCCCCAAAAAAAACCCCATTTGAAATGCATTACCTGTGTTTTTTCAAGATTTGGTTCAGAAATCTGAGAAGCAGCTAGGAAATTGTTAAATTACAAATAACAAATAACTACTGTACTGTACCTCTCAAGATCATGACTTGGATGAATTGGTGCTCACAGATAAGGTTAGGTCTGGTTGCAATTTTGTAAAAAAAACTAAAAACTAAAAATCCCAAACACAATCCATTACTCGTCATGAATGGTGTCATCCTCTCTAATTAACATGTTGAGGTCCCCCATGATCATCTGTAATAATAGCCAAATGTGATCATAATTCTGCAAACACATTGAAAAACAGAAAGGCTGCTGATTATGCAATGCTTATTTCACCATAATAAATATTTTGAATAAAAAAAGAGTAGCTGCCAGAGGATTTTGTATTGGCATAGTCATTGTGGAGTAGGCGACAGGCGACCTCCATGACTGTTGACGTCGACTCTGCAATGTTCATTTTCATCATTCATCATAAATAACAATGAGCTGAAAATGAGCCACTGAATCCTGCAAAAACATTCCTAAAAATACACAAAATAAAGCATATATTGTGCAAGCTGCCAGTGTTGACACTTTTCCAAAATTTAGAACTGCTGCTTGCATTGAGTGGTTCCAGCTCTTAAGCAGAGACTGATTAGTGCAAAATGTTTTCCCAGCGAGTAAGATATCCTTCATTCGTATCACTGTTTTAGCCCGGAGGCAAACTGTTGTGAGTGATAGAAGCTGTTGGGAGGCTGGCTCTATTCCATGGACTCCCTGCTGAAAGCTTTGCTGTATCTGATTGTGTTGCGGAAGGGAAGATGGAGAGCTGCAGGGGGCAACATGAGCAGACCTGTCGCATAGAGGACAGACAGTGGGACGCTGTCCTGAGGGTAAACGGGCTGGACACAGGGACCACAAGAACCCCTAAAAAAAGGGTGTGTGCGTGTATAGATATAGGTGGGTTTTTAGGGCAGACAATAAGAGTTACAAACATACTTGTAAGGACACATGAATTGAATTAAAGTGAGGCTTCAAAGTAATTGTTTTGGTGAGTTCAAACAGCAGCTAAGAAACTAAGAACTAAAAACAACAGTTCCTGTGCACTCATTTCCTATGAACTACATTCTAGGTGTGTATGATAATTGAATCTGTGAGCTGAAGACAGATTCCCACTATTAACCAAAGTGGACAATGAAGCTGAAATTGACTTGAATGAAACTGAACCAGTGGGACTGTGAGGGAGAACGACGGCACGTTCAGGAGTAGTCAGATTGTCATGGTGACCATTTACGTCACAAGGAAGAATCAGCGGGGGTGTCATTTAAATAAGTTAAAATGTACTTACCTAATACTTAGATGACGTCACGGTGAACAATGATACGCTTTGGAAAGTAATGTGGATAGCCAAACTTCATAACAGACCATAAAAGGCCCCTGACCATAAAAGACAGAGCTTGGGGGAAAAGAGACGGTGGGAGACAGAGATAACCTGTGTCATCACTATGCCCACATAGGTACAGGAAGTGGAGGCCATATAAGGACATGCAGGTGTCTGTGCCCGGAAGTGGGCACCTTTGGATGTATATTATGCCGAGTAGAAGATGAAAACTCCCAAAACATTGGGGTTATGTGGCTGTATTGGGCAATAATGCAGAGGAAGTCTTGCACAGAGTGAGCAGAAATACTGCAGTCATTGTTGTTAGAAAACGGTAACAGCGTTAGTGAGAGATCCATCCTGACCTGAGCTGCTGATGGAAGCATTGGTACAGTCTTTGTATAGTACATGACCCCAATCCTTACTCAGTGGACTCCTAGGTCAGTGCCCTTATCTTTGTGGATTAGAGCTGTCCTGACACCTGACTGTAGTTAAGCATTCTCAGCGAATTTCCCTCTCGGGAGAGAACACTTTTTTCAAGGAGATTTTTCTTCACAGGCAAACACGAGTGTGCCTCAGCTTTTCCATGGAAATACAGGCCAAAAGCACAAAAAAAATCTAATCCTGCAAACATCCTATGCTACCATTAGGAGCACAATTCCTTCTTCAGTACTAAAACATAATTAATTGAAAGCACTGCTTACCTACTGAAGCTGCACGTGTGATCTGATTACTTTGCTAAATGATGCGATGATAGCATAGTGTGCCCGAGTACTAGTGTGAACTAAAACATATTCTTAATATATTGAAGGTGGTTATACACCTCTTTACACAGAAAGCATTGAAAAAGTGGTCTTCTAATCACAGGCTTAAATGTGTAAATGTGTACTTACATAGTATATTAAAGATGGCAATCCAAGGTGTGAACATTCAGAGTTTAATGTCTGGAGGTAAACTGAAAAAGGCATCTGGTGCACCACATTGCCCTCCCTACTCTAGCCATCACAGCTGTTGTTTGCAGAACAGGAATGCACCAAGTTTGACCCAATCTTGCTTATTTTACAAAGGCTGGGAAGATTGTGGCAAAATAACACCCCCTTGCTTTACTAGGTTGTGGAGTGTTGGGTTTGCCCCCCGCCCCCCTCCAAGCAGACTCAAACAAAAACAAAAAAAGAAAATAAAGGAGAGGATGTGTTGGCCCTGACTGCCAGGCACAGGGGTAATTAGGCCCTGAGATTCACCGGCCCAGGCTCGCTGGGGAGGGTTGGATCGCTGCTTAGAGGCCTTTACTTTCTCAGACATGTACTAATCTAAGATATACTGATCCTGATAGTCAGATTTAGCACAGCCTTATAATTTGCTCCTGCTCAGCACTAGTGATCATGTCTGTTTCTGTGGCTCCACGGAGGAGACAGTTCTCTAATAGTTCGCAGGGCAATTCTAGGCATGTCTTGAGTGTTGCCGTAAGAGAGGAGCCTTCCAGATGTCTAATTATATATGCTGGTATTATTTTTTCTGCAGTTATGGAGTGTATTTAATAACTGTGTCCATAGTATATTCAAGCTAGTCCACGTGGGCCAGAGACAGGCTGTATGTTAAAGTGATGGCTTCTCTCCATTTTTCTCTATTCATGCATGGATACTTTCTCCTTTTTGCTTAATTGTATTTCCCAATATGAAAATATAACCCGCCTGGTCAATTCAGGAGGGTAGCCTACACAATAGCACACTGACCCTCCGCTAGCTGCTATCTTTAGTGGTCCGTTTAGTTGCCATAGCTACTGTGCTGGAGGACTGCTCATGCAGGGGTGCAGTTCCATCAATCCAAGTTAACCTTCCATTAGCTTAGATGATGTGTACCTGGGTCCTAAAAATCTAGTCTGAAAACATATAGACAATATGGACAATATTCTTGCAATGGACAACACATATACTATATACTAAAGCACAGAATATCTAATACCTAACATCAACTGTATAATGTTCAGATACCATTCCTATATACTGCAGATATCATTAGGGCTGTACTGAAACTGAAATCTATGAATCTCAGCACTGAATGTCACTGAATATGATTGGTCATGGTATTTGCATAAATCATTTGTTATGTTATTTTTAGTTTTGTGTGTGCTAAAAGGTCTTGCACATGCTAAAGGTCTTAGCAAATCAGGCCCTATATATTTTGAGGTGAATACTTCTGTAACGTGTATGAGTAAATATTGGAGTAATTTCTGTCCTTTGTAATAACACAGCTGAAATGCAACAAAAAAACATAAGCATGATTAATTTAGACGACTGAAAATAAATCATGTGTAATTGCCTGCAATCTAGAGCGAATGGTAGTCATATCTATCTATCAGTATTAAAAGTATTCAAAATACAGGACCAAAGTTACTGGCAGTTTAACTCCTAATTGCTTTAATGATACTTCCAAATTCCAGTCAGCTTCTGGTCTGCGTTTACAGCACAAAGCTTTTGATGTAGGTCCCCAAAGTGCAGTCTAATTAGCTGATTCATTCAGCCTCTGTGGCCAAGGCACCCCACTTTGCTTCACCGTGACTTAACTCTATTCCAGGAAATGGTAAAGCGTATAAAGCAAAGCACCAAATTCCAAAAGAAAGACTGCTTTGAATTTGTTCTGCTGTGGTCATGCCCACAATAGTCTTCTGTATTAAACACAAGTTCTTTTTAAGTGACAGGCAAACTCTTAGACAGACTTTAGAATGACCAAAATATAGGCTAGCCATAACGCATCTACTGTAATTTGCAGGGCTTCCCCTCCCATCCGTCTATGGAAGACGAGAGTGACATGAGAGTTAAGTCTGGGAAAACTTCCAAGAAATAATATGTTTCAAAATATAATCTTCACATGGCTTCAGTGCTATACTGATGACCAACAGCTATTTCCCTCCTTTCAACTGACAGATTAACATATTGCCTCATAGGTCAAAGGCTGTCTTCATGATATCTTGAGTTGGATGTGACTCAAACTCAATCACAGTCCACTGAGGTGCCCTACCTACCAGCCACATAACGTGTGCTAGCTCATTATCTAGGCATTTGTGCTGTCCCACATGGACAATGGCATTCCTGTCCTTGCTGGCCTTCTTCCAGGCCCCTCCAGCTCATCCATCGCCTCACATCCCAACATAAGGAGATAATGTGTTAACATTAACTTACATCTGCATCAGTCCATGTATGCTCTTCACTTCTTTAAAACTCCTCCACCACTTTTACTTTTTTTCACCAAGCAATTCTTTACCAAACTAGGCTAGTAATTTGCTACAGGCTGCAATCTGCTGCCTACTTCCATATTAGTGCTGCCAGAGATGAATGGCTGCTCTATGGGTTATGGGTATCTCTGGTGCTGCTGAATACAGAAACCACATTACTTCCTGTGTGTTTTTTTAACCATCTTTAGGTAGTGATACATACAATTATTATCATATACTGTAAGTGCCACAATCAAGGTGCTTACATCAAGATCTGTGAAATAAAGGGAGAGAAGCGTTTTTTAAATGATAGAAACTTTAAGTTAAATATAAACATTGAGGTGTAATTTGACAAAGTGAGTTTTGAGACATTTAAAGAAGACTGTCAGTGAATCTGCCTTTCCGACCGATTAGGCAAGGTCTTTCCACCATTTCATATATTATATATTTTTTTTTCTGTATTTATAGCTTCACTGAATGATATGTTGTAAACTATATGGCACAATCTAGTATGCCATTTTTCACACAGGAAATATTATACAGTATTTATTACTTGAGTCTAACTTAGTGTTCAGACTACACTGCTACATGTGCCCAGCGGATGTCTACTTTGCCTTGCTGCTCTCTCATGAAGAAATACTGTGTGCCACATGTTCTCCAGGGACCTTGTTTTCCACTTTGACAAAACTCCCACACAGTACATCTGCAGTCTGAACCTCCATTATAGTGAGAAAGAGAAAACAGGAGAGAGAGGGAGGGAGAGGGAGACAGAGAGAGGGCGAGAGAGGGAGAGAGAGGGAGAGAGCGAGGGAGAGAGAGAGAGAGAGAGAGAGAGAGTTGGGGGGGTTGTTTATAAGAAATTATGGAGAGCCTCCTCTCCTCGGCTCTCAAAGCTATTCAGGGCCGTGTTAATCACATCAGCCTTCTCAGCGTCACTCGCCGTTACAGGGAGCAAGCTTTATTTAATTTTATCACTAATAACATTTCCTGTTAGTTCCAAGACAGGGCATGTGAGGAAAAAAGAAGGGGTTCTGCTATTACATATTGACTCTTCGCCTTTGGTGAGAATAAATTGCATGGTGCATACATGTCTCCTACTTGCATGTGGCTAATGCGAACCACAGAGGCTATATTACTCATCAGCCCATCAATATGCTCAATTCCCTTTGAAGTATAAAAAGAAAGATCAAGGAATTGTAAATCATGTATGACGGGTATATGTTGTCTTCTGGTGAGGTAGAGGTAGGATTAGATTCTCGTTCTCTATACGTATGTTTGTATACGATACACTAAAGTCCCATGGACGCTAAACTGAGACATTCAATAATAATAATTATAATATAGAAACACTGCAACACTTTTTTCTTTAATTCAAGGTGTTTGTATTATACAAAGTTCAAGTCCAAATCCTGTAATTACGCACATTTGTACATTTATTCTGCTATGCGAATGCAGCGATATTCCTAAACTGTCCGTCACCTAAAAATGACACATTATACCTTGTTGGAAAGGGTAGGAACCACAAGGGGGCAAAGTGGATGGGGTTAATGGGACAGGAGCTTAGAGCAGAACAGTCATACTTTTTGCCTGAGCAGGTAATGGTTAATGCCAAGAATAGTCCGCTGACCTCTAGCAACTGCACTTCCATGAAGGCCACATTATCCTCTTAAACAGAGGAAATGATTGCCTCCTTCATTCTGGAGATGCAAAAAAGCAAGCCCTAAAAGCACTTATTACAATCTGCCATCATTCATCTTTTTCCACACTGAGAGGTTGCACAGTCCAGTGAACCAGCGAGGGGCTGTCTGGACTTACCCAGGGAGCCATTTCATTATATTCACAAATTTCAGAAATACTTTCATAGGTATTTTTCACCTCTGGGCAAGTGCAGCAGAGACTAAATGGCACTGTGTGATTGACAGCACATCAACTGCATGTCGCTAGATAGCCAATGAAATGTCTTTTATGAGACTTAATCCCCAATTCCCTAACCATCCGATATGGGAGATGGAATTTCCAATTTGTTTGCTTCAGGAACCTCTGCAGCAAACAAAGGTCTACACCTGCTATCGCTGTTCGTTGACTGAGATACGGTACATATAGAGGAAGAATACAAAATTGCATTTTGCCAAAAATCAAACTGAATGGTAGACATAAATGTATCACCAACAATCTTGCTAAAACTAACACAGAGGCTTCATTGTAATTATACAATTATTGTAAATAAACTATTTGCTATTTGTCAGCTCCATTTAAGGGCCATGATCTTAAATAAATAATGAAATAAAAATAGAAATTCCTTGAATCACCTGGATTCAATCACATTGTGTGTGATTCATAGCTCATATTGTCATTAACAATGAAACACATTCCATGAAATCTACAAAGAGTAGTTGGTTATGGAGGTAGTCGTTGTCATGTACATGTGAATGTGAAATTGCGTATATTATTAAGATACAGTTGAATGGATGGATTATATATGCTACATTTCTGTAAGCATGAGTGGTGGGGTGAGAGTGTGTTCACTGTGAGTTTTACTGTACTGTACCTGTGCATGGGTAGGTAGGGAGATGTAATTAAGTAAGGGATGTTCTTAATTAAATCACTGAACGGGAGGACCAAGGGTTCCCTGGATTTAGGAGTTTCCAGAGAATAAATAAATGTCACAGACTGAACATAAACAATACTTTCACACTACACATATTCAGAGAATGAGTGGCCTAGCAACAACACAATCTATTATTGTAGCATATTCTTTTTTTCTCAACTGGCATCCTCATGTTATACATTTCATCCTTCAACAATAAAATGCAAGGTAAGATATCAGTCTTTGCCATTTAGAAATATAAATTATTTGGTTTGTTCACAGTTATGCTTTAACTACACACCATAATTAATAGCTTATGTTCTTAGCTGTTAACCGTTCCAGGTGACTGATCTGTCACTCTCTGGTTTTTGTTTGTTTTTCGCACCATTCTCTGTAAATTCTAGAGACCTTTGTGTGTAAGTATTTTTACAAAAAGCAAGAACATTTTTCATCTAATGCAAATAAATAAGAATAATAAAAAATAATAAAAATAAGAATAGGATCAGAGGTGCCACTTACATTTTTGTGGAACTTTACGTTTATAGAGCTTTCTGCTTGTAAACTTCTGGAGACCTGGGGTCCTTACAGCTTACAGGTATGTACACTAAGTACATTCTCCCTCTAGCAATAGCAGGGCCTCCTTGCCACAGGCTGTATAGACCTACTGACGACAGTGCAAGAGACAGAAAATTTGGATGGAATTTGTAACCCTCTGACTGTAGCATTACTGTCAACATGTAGCTCAATCCTGCAGCACAGACCTCTGGCCATCTGCCATGGTTGTCCACCTGTGGGGCCCACTGGGCACCAAGCACCAAGCTACCAAATCCCTCCTGGTGGGTTGAAGGAAACCAGAGTGCGTGAGAGAACCAGAACTGTCAGCCCGGTATCACATTTTACTGGAGCAGGTCAGGTTAAGTGTCTAGTTCAAGGATGTCCCTGACAAGAATAAGAGAATGTGGGAGTTTAGCAAAGGAAAGTAATGTAATTTAATATGTCAAGTAGGAGATCAAAGTTATCAGATTTAGAGATCCCTTTAGTTAAGTATCATTACTTTAGTTACATATCTATTGTTATTTACTCATGTTAGGCTAAACATGTGCTGTGAATTTGTAAATAATTGTACATTTTTACATGCCATTAAACCTTTAGAGGCAGAATATACATGTTATCATAGTACAGTATGTAGCCCATTTTACATAGTGATTAAGTAATTTATTCATTGAATATTGTGACATTATAACGACTCAGTAGATATGGACTAAGGCCACAATCAGGGGTGCACCTAAGGGGGTAAGTAATAACAGGGAAAGAAGCGTATGTGTGTGCATATATGTGTGTGCATATATTTTTGCAGAAATAATTTCTAGATCTTTGGCTGTAATTAACCTGTAAAATTAACCTGGTGTGTCCACCACCATTATGTTTTTTAGACCATTATAATATATGAATATAATATATGAATATCTACTCCTTGAGATAGGCAGAACCATTTCAAATGAAAGCAATTTGACTGGAACTTTAGCAAGACAATGCTTGGGATTACCTTGCAATCATACGATGAAAGATGGCAGGAATATGGTGAGAAAAATACCATTATGGTGAAAAGCAGTACATTTTAATGGAATCATACAAGCCATTGCAGTGGAGGATAACCCTTAGATGTCAGTGTAGACATTAGCAAAGCAGGTGTGTTCAGAAGATAATTCTCCACACGTATGAGATGTGCAAATACTACTTTCTATTTCCCAATGATGTAAAGTCTGTATGAACTAAATAAACAGATATAATTTCCTTCTGCATTCATTTATGATAAGAATAAGGTTTGTGAAACAAGGAAATTGAGTCTACATGCACAGACATACCATATGTGTTAATATACAGTAGGTTATCAGGTTTTTTCATCAGTCAATGGGGCATTAAGAATTACCTTCTTTGTTTTAATAAAATAAAAATACACTAATAGAACTGTTCTGCTGAATTTGAGTACTGATATTCCCTGGCTCAAAGACAATGCGCTTATAGTATACATTTTCGCATCCAGTTTTCCATATATTTTCAATTTATTCCTTACTATATTTGTTCATACCAGCAACTGGAAAAATAGTCACTGTGAAGTGAAACTCTATGCTCGTTAACATTTGTGGAACATTGTGACTGATGACCAAATTATAATTTACCAAATTGGATGCCAAATATGGATGCAGTTCAATACCGGTAGATATTAAAACTGTAACGTTAAATGAAAAATGTTGTGGTTTTCTGCTATTTCATGTTATTCATGTTATTTAACTTTAACATGAAATAGCATATGAAATCAGTGTAATAGGATTTGAATTTTGAAGCTTCATTGGCAAAATGTGTCAACAGAATCAGCTGGATGAGGAGAAAAACGACTTAATGCCACCTTGTGCTTCACAAAGATTCTATTAGTTAAAATTATAGTGCATTCCATGGGAAAACAACAGTTCTTATTTTCCCTCATGCAGCATTTGTTCTTATCTGTCAAATGGATTAGCACCAAAAAACCTGACAATCTGAATCAAAAAGCTTGGAATCTGGAATGAAACTAAATTGAGGATTTCATGGGGATCACGGGGCAGTTCCTGAGATCCCAATCAGCTCATTTTGATGCGGGAAGACCCACATGTTATCTTCCTCTCTTTGTAAAGCTCACAATAAGATAGCATCAGAAAGCCATTTCTCAAGAGCCGCAATGAAAAATGTCTCGATTTAAACTCCAAATTGCCTTGTTTTGGTCTGGGAGATGGACAGCAGAAGTGAGAGGAGCATTTTCTTATCCTGTGGGCTCTTACACGTGAAGAAGCACAAAGGCCTCTTCTGGAGAAGAAAGAAACCATGTGTTAAACCAAATGACTGGAATTATTTAAGACAGTTTGTCTCTCCATTGAGAGTAAGGTGAAGGGTAGCCAACTATGCTGAAAATGAAATATTCGGCCAATGCCACAACTGAATGTGAGGCTCACCACTTCAGCGACTGAGCTATCTTTGTCCACTTTCCGCTCTTCCCACAATTTCAAGAGATAATTTCTCACAATTTTCACCAGCCCGTCCCCATGACAACCTGGCTTTTTACCCCTGGCAGGTTTCTTTGGAGCCCAGGCTCAGGGACAGAAGCCTATGTGAAGCAGGTGAATGGAGCATTTGATATCACCCAGAACAGGTAAAGAGTAATGTGCAGTAATTCACATCGCACACAAAAGCATCCAATTTAGATACATTTTCACTGTGATGACTGCCAAAGCCTTCAGCTCCACAACCCTGGGCCCTGTCTTACAAGGGGGCAGTTTGCTGAGCCCTCTCGGGGTAAACGTGTTAAGGGAAAAGGACAGAATACGCACACAAGCCTATGCTCACGTTCTACCCACATTTGCCCTGTGCCTGTCACTGCATGCCTCTGTCGCCCCGGCAACATGCAAGTCAGCATGGCGACCTTCAATAATCTGCAGTCTATCACAGCAACAGATCGACACAAACACAATGCCAGGCTCATTCACAGCCGCTATCTGTGTAAATAGGGGTGTAAGGGAATTGGGAGTGGGGTGGGGTGGGGGTATCTGATTAAACCATTTTATTTCCCTTCCACAGCAACCACAGGGGCGACATGGCTCAGGCAGTAAGAGCAGTCGTCTGGCAGTCGGAGGGTTGCCGGTTCGATCCCCCGCCCGGGCTGTGTCGAAGTGTCCCTGAGCAAGACACCTAACCCCCAAATGCTCCTGACGAGCTGGTCGGGGCCTTGCATGGCAGCCAATCGCCATCGGTGTGTGAGTGTGTGTATGAATGGGTGAATGGAGAAGCATCAATTGTACAGCGCTTTGGATAAAGGCGCTATATTAATGCCTGCCATTTACCATTTACCATCCCCAGTTGGGTTGCAGTCAGTGCCCCACGCTATCCTCCACATCCTGCTCCACCCGCAAAACCATTCTCCAGCAGCTCTCTCCCCTCCTCACACTCTCTCTGCACCTGGGTTTTAAGCACGGAACTGCCTTGTGCTTGCAAATCCACTGACACCAGGGATGCAGATACTGTCGAAGACAACATCACAGTAATACATTACTCTTCCTGACTAACAATGGCGTAATGGTAAAAAGCAAAAAAATGCTGCTCACTCATTTAAAAGGACACCCAGAGCAGCTTCCAGACCACAAATTCCTGGTTTTGTCATTCTGCATCAAGATCATCGTCGTGGGCCCCCCCCATGCTCCGGGCCCCTCCCATGCTCCGGGCCCCTGTGCTCTGCACTGGCGGCACCACCTACACCTCCACCCCTCCACCAGTGGTGAGGAGGACGGGAGCAGGTATGTCTCCTAATTGCTCCCTCATGCTAGAGTGCTAGCTACCATGTTAAAGTCAAGCTCTACACCATTCCACCCCCCCCCCCCCACACACACACACCAACACACACACACTCCGCCAGCAGGACCCTGACAAGTTTATGGGGATCCTCCCTGGATTGATGCCTGCAAGTAAAACAGCACCTGTACGGTTTATCACCGCAGCATTGTGCTTTTATTCGTGGAGTCCCATTTAAACGTGCTGCGAATGTCAGGCGCTGGTTTCGTGAGAATGACTGCTGTATTTCATCCCTCTGCTATAGCGCCGTTGTTAACCACCACTTTCCAATACACACGGAGATGGTAGAAAAAGCCTATTTTACACAATTGTGTATCTATTTATTGAAATGACACACTGGTGGACGCGCAACCAATTTCACTGGAGTTATTTTGTCCACCATCCCTTATTGTATCGCAGTATTCCAGAAAGCCCTTTTGTCTTTTTTACTTAATTTGTTTAGATTTTGCTTAAAGTGCAGCAAACCCATTTGAAGTACGCTGATGTTGTGTGAACTCAGGTGACAGTGCCTGGGTATTGTGCACCCAGACTGCTGTGTCATCACAGAGCTTTCCCAGCATTTGAATAACTGAAATATGCAAATATACGGTAATTGGCATCACATTGTCCAGTTTTCTTCTCTGTTCAGTCCAGTCCATCTGTTCAGAATAAGCATTTATCATTCACATACACTGCCTTTGGAAATGCATTTTAAATGTAGCGGTAGAAAGAATAACCTTGTTGCATAGGAGTGTTGTGCATCTTTGGAAACTTATTCAATCTGCTTGTATGTATCTAAAAATATAACTGCAGAACAATAACTCTAGGCACTCCTGTCATTAATTATACTACACAGTGCATGTTATTCATTTTACATTTTTCTGTGGTGAGTCGTCTGGCGTGGCAAATGAAAGAGGAAGGGAGATAGAACATTGTGTGCACTCTTTCTCAAATTCAAAAACTCATCTTTAAAACTTCACAGTAGATTACCATCACTCCCACCACTGAACAGAGGATTTACTTAAATTTTAGAATACCTCTGTTTTTATTTAGTTTTTTAGCTATTGCGCTTTATGTACTGACAGTAAGGGTACCATGCAGAACGCCCCTTTTTCTGTGCACACAATACATTTCCAGTACTTGCAATTGGTCAATATCCTATTTATGTACTGTATGCATTTATGTATTTATACGTGGCATAGATAGGAATGTAGAGTGTATGAAGAGGAAAGCAGTGTATGAATGGAATAATTGTATCACGTTCATCTATCTTAACAGCATGGTCAGCCTTTTTATGGATTTTGAGATTAAATGATATTTTTTACAGACTGCATCAGCAATTGGCAACCCTTGGTGATATCCTTATTAAATTCTGTCATTCATCTAAGTCAATTAATTGTAAAGGTAAAGACATTACAGGGTCATTGAAGTGTGGATTCTCATTGTATGGCCATACATGCAAGATTCTCAATTTGCATACTAGAGTACACAAATACCGATGAATGGATGTTTCACAGATTGAGGATATTTCTGATTATCATTAAACATTCCTTGTGGATTATTATTAACTCATTTATTCCCATTAATTTAACATTAGCTACACACCTATGCTCATGCAATTATTTCCATATTTACAGCTGGATATGAGCTGAGGAAATCCAGGATTATTGCTGAGTGGCAACATATCTGATAACTGGACCAGCAGTCCTGTAGTTAGAAATGCAGGTTCTTGCTCACATGTTTGGATGAAGTTGTCCTTAATGGCTGAAGGTGACCTCTTGGGCATTGGTGTTCTAAAGTAAGACTGACCACTTTTTGAGGAGATGTTGAAATATGACATACAAGAAACCCATTCTTTCTGTTTTCAGAAGCCATTTGTCTCAAAGTATTGAGTATAAACTTGGTGGTGGTGATGAAAACGGACCCACACAATTGTGCACAATGACATAAAATGTATGCAAGCCGGCTGTGGTCTGTGGTGTAAGTGCTTTACCTTGCTTGATACCTTGAGGGTTTTATACAAGTAGCATGTAGTGAGTGTGTCATCACACACACTGGTTTATGTATCCGCAGGGAGACATGGATTTAGCAGAGACCCTGCTTGGAGGGGCAGGATGCAGTCAGAAGGTAATCGGCTTGATGCTGCTTGTCTTTGGCAGATGTGGTCCACATGAAATATTCAGACCTAATGTACATATGTGAAGCTTTTGGATGCAGAGCTGGCTGAAGGTTGTTGGTAGCCCAAAAGAAAAATCCACTGTGGGAGGGATGTGTTTGTAATTTCATTACAGACTATAGGCTTCAGCATTTCTCTTGAATAGGGCCATGGGTGATGATCTTCAACTGAAGGATTAGCCAAAGTCATTGTGGTGAGCTGTCTTTGAAGAAGAAAAAAACGGAATAAAGAAAGAACTGCCCTTTTCTGGCAAAAGAAATGCTGTTTTGTCAAAGACAAATCTGTGTTGTCATTGCCTTTTTAATGGAATGAATGGGAGTGGTGATTTCCCAATGTAGCAAATACCACTGGGAACATATTTACTCAAAGAATCGAGTCCAGTCAAAGTAAATTAAATAAAGATCTCAAGTACTAATAAATGAAAAACTGTGCTGAAGGACAGTTACAAAGAGGTGGCCATTTTCCCCATTTACGCCCAGTTATGAAGTAGTGCTGGCAAACCATTCCTTATACACTTTATACCACTGCTCTATGGTTGACATCAATATCATAGTATAATGACCACAGTGTTGGAATGTTTCATCCAAATGGCAGTTTTGTTGACGTGTTGTCCAACAAGACAACAAGTCAACAAAATACAAGAAAACTGCATTACTGCATTGCTGCACAACAAACTGCTACAAACTGTACAAAGTTGTCAACATTTTGCAGCCTTTATTCTGAACTAGGCAAACATATTGCCATGTACTGTGTATGGGATTTGGCCAGGAGAGACCTGTATGCCTTGAAAGAATCCGTTTTTGTTTGCACGCAAGTTCATTTCCCCCATTTACCCATTTAAGATTGACATGTTACGGGCCCAGTGCCTCCGAGGTGCACAGTCCCAGTGCTCATGCACCTCTCCCTATCCGAGCTTTTCAAATTCAAAGCTTCTGACTGCATTCCCTGGCTGCTTTGACTGCACATTCCACATTTGAAAAGGATTAAGATATCTCAGAACTCTGACATTTCTCCTCTCTGCAGATAGAGATATTTGATCCTGATGTTAAGAAAACATGAAAGTGGTGTCTCTTCGAGTTTTCAGAGCCGCAGAAGCACTCTACATCATTTATTTTTCAGTGCCCATGGTTATTATTTTTTTCCACTGATAAAATGCCATGCAGAGGAATATCTAGAGTTGTCAATCATTCTGTGATAAAAGCAATGTTTCAGACTGCTGTGTGTATTTAATGTGCTGAGCTGCTTTCCCCCCCATGAACGTTTGAGTGTGATTGGTCCAGATGTATCACATAGGTCGTCTAGGCCTATAAGGAATAGAATAGATTTACCCATTGTCTAGATGAAATGTCGTATTAATCTAGAACAAACCAGTTGTTCTAATACCATGTCTATGCCAATTCGTTTGTTTCGCTTTACAAAGTAATTTCCATGTAATTAAGCATTAACATCCTGCTTGCTTGTTCCTTTTCTTCAAACACTGAACAAAATGTAATTAAAAGTTACATGGTTACCCATGTCAATGATGTACAAGCCTATTGAGATGAACAAAGAAAATATAAGTGTAAGTATATATACAGTACAATCACCACTCCTATTCATTCCATTAATAAGGCAATAACAACACAGATTTTTCTTTCACAAAACAGTATGCCAGAAAAGGGCAGTTTTTTGCTTTTTTTATTATTCAGTTTTACATAGTTATACAGTTATAAATATAAGTATATATACAGTATATATATATATATATATACAGGTGTTCCCAATAAAGTGCTCAGTGAGTATATATATACTATATATATACACTATATATATATATACAGTATATATATATATATATATATATATATATATATAGTGTATATATATATAGTATATATATATACTCACTGAGCACTTTATTGGGAACACCTGTACACCTTATTCATGTGATTATCTAATCAGCCAATCATGTGGCAGCAGTACAATGCATAACATCATGCAAATACAGGTCAGGAGCTTCAGTTAATGTTCACATCAACCAATCAGAATTGGTCTAAGTGACTTTGAACATGGAATACTTGTTGGTGCCAGACAGGGTGCTTTTGAGTATCTCAGAAACTGCTGATTTCCTGGGATTTTCACGCACAACAGACAAACTAATCGTCTTATTGTTAGTGATAAATAGAAAAACAGGGAAGATCTCGAAACAAAAGAAAAATGAAACAAAGAGTACTGAATGAACTGAAAATCTGTCCTTGTCCATTTTATGCCCTACTAAAGTGTACATCCCATTATTTATGAGGACTGGAGTGTGGGGTGATTGGCAGATCTACAGCAGTTGCCAGTAAGTCTACTTTGCCAGAGGGTTCAGTCAGTTCGAAGTTAAAATGCTTGAATGTCATAGACACGCAGATAATTTGCGGGCAGTTAATTCCCTGATGGTGATTAAATACCCTACAGCATGAAGACATTTGCATAATTTTGAATTTGCAGCAGTAAAATGTGTCATTGTACCCTGCATGTAAATAAGGATGTTACTGAATGAATATCTGTGCTTTGCTTTAGGGCATTCTCTTCTATTTAACTAAAATGCTGAATTCTGCACATCTCAACCGCACCTAAAACTTCCAACCAGGGGCATGTCTATGGGTGGGCTGGGGCGGGAGTTGCCCATGTAGAGATAAGCCTTGCCCATCCAATGAAAACTGAAAAAAATCACAGCTCGTTTTTGAGCCTTCATAGTTTTCTGTAATTTCGTCATCAAAAAATGCAATGCTTTCCTATTGGCCATTTTGGTGTGGTTAGTCAGTGCTCCTCCTTTACATTATCGCTAAACCATGACACTTCTTCACACATGCAGTTCAGACATGGTTAAGTGAACTGTGAAACTTGTTTGTAGCTAGCTGCTCTCAGCAAGACAATTAAAACAGTTAATACCGCTGATTCTTTTTGTTGGTTCTAATATGTTATATTAGTAGTCTCACAGTTGATTTTGCATGTTTTGTGTGAAGTTGGCTTGTTGGGTATATAATAATTTTACAGAAGGCTGACTGAAGGCCAACCACCACCCCCCCATTCTCAAAATTAGACGACGCCCTTGTTTACATACCCTATTTAGGCTAAGCAACATTTTTGTTGTTCCATCCATCCATCCATTATCTTAACCCGCTTATCCTGAACAGGGTCGCAGGGTGGCTGGAGCCTATCCCAGCATACATTGGGCGAAAGGCAGGAATACACCCTGGACAGGTCGCCAGTCCATCGCAGGGCACACACACCATTCACTCACACACTCATACCTACGGGCAATTTAGACTCTCCAATCAGCCTAACCTGCATGTCTTTGGACTGTGGGAGGAAACCGGAGTTCCCGGAGGAAACCCACGCAGACAAGGGGAGAACATGCAAACTCCACACAGAGAGGCCCCGGCCGACGGGGATTCGAACCCAGGACCTCCTTGCTGTGAGGCGGCAGTGCTACCCACTGCACCATCCGTGCCGCCCCATTTTTGTTGTTGCCCACCCAAATAATCCAAATGCCCACCCAAAGATGACATGTTAGTATCACCTCTGCGCCAAACTGAAAAAAGATCACCATAAATACATTACTTGTATAAATAATGAAATAACTATATTAATTGCACAGAATTTAGAAATAATTTTATGTGCTGTTCAGTTATCATTTTCCACATTAAAATTGCTCCACATTTTAAGGTGTAGTGGAAGGTTCTATCACACGGATCAGTCCATTCTGAAAATAATTGAACTTGAAGATTACGATTTTGATGTCTGCAACCTAAACATAGTGTTTTTATTTGCTGATTTTAGTTTACATCCAGTATTTCCCATGATTCCACCATGTACAATATAGAAAATATTAAGGACATTACATTCATTTGTAATGTATAATCAATGATTGATAATTATATAGGCTATCATTTTGGTTTGTCCAGTTGGGCGTCTTCAAGGGAAAATAAATGGACAGAGCCAATACCCAAGTCTCCCACCTCATAAATATCTCATATTTACTGTAAATGCAGTCTGGCTAAAGAACCAATTTTATAACTGCGAAGCCAGCCATGGAGGCCATTGAAGTTTAATAAATGCTTATGTAAGTAGAGGCAACTTTCTTCTCAGATGTGCCTTTGCTTTAATCTCCAAATACAACAGCATGTTGTACAACAGTTGTTCAGCTGTCCGTAAATTAAAGTCTCCCAAACTGTCAGCATGGTCCTTTTGTAATACAGCCTGTAATTAAAACTTTTGGGGTTCACTTTGAAGAATGTAGATTTAATAATATGGTCATAATGTCAGAGTTTGGTTGTATATTAAAAACCTGAACTTATTTCTGAACTTAAGTTTTCCAGGAGATAATGGGTACAAGTAAAAATTCTATGTATTTTGATATTATACTATTTGCACTAATGAAGGAAAATAAGAACAATACAATTTACATGATTTAATGCTTCCAACAAAACCTTAGCATAAAACACTGAATGTTATGCTTGTCCAACTGGATTAAGTTTCAGTATTGATATTTTGGAATTTGAAACTGATTTGAAAATGCATATATTTCTTGGGAGATCAACATATTTACAGGACTGAATGCCTCCACCTTTGTCTATTGTTTGAAATAAATGTACACGTAGGCACCAAAGATAGTCTTATGTGTATACAAGGTTCTGACTGGAAAAGATTGACCGTGTCCAACCCTTAACTGGGATCTGGATTATTGGGGATAACCTTTATCATTAAGGCGGCCCCAGCCATATAATTTGTTTTCCCTTAATGAAGCACACAGGTCAAAGTGTAATCCTGTAGAGTTTGTTATGCGAAACCAGTGTACACTGCAATGTGTACACTAAAGGGATGGTTATTTAGCAGGAAATACTTACTTTACATTATGAAAGCAATAGTCCTGATTTAGTTTTTCCATGTACTGGCAAATTGAATGGGGTTCTTTTACAAATTAGTATCACTGAATAGTGCCTGTCAAATTAAAAATGATAGACTATAATCCCAGTTGTGTACAATAATGACAGTGACTGATATGCCCTCATTCTAGTAATAATAGCCACATTAGCCCCTTTGTAAATTGAAGTATTTAATTTGGCTGTTTGCTATAAAGCATTTATTCAATTTAGTAAATCATTTGAAAGACACCTTGTTTGAATTCATTTAAAGGGACAATCCACTGGAATTTGTATTATTTCAATGTTAGTGTATGTTTATGATAGGTTAAGTTCAAATTGTGTATAATGAAGGACATTTTACGCACACATTCATCAAGGCCTGCTGGCTTCAGGATGGGGTAGGATTTGTTGTAATATGATAATATGATGCGTGGACTATGATTAAAAGATGGATTCCTATGGGAATGAATGCAAATACTGTCCTTACTGTTCCTATTTTTAGACCACAAGGTCCGAGTACAAGATCACATTATGATCCCAGTATGTTTTCCTCTGATTCAGTCAGTCATGTGTGAACTTTGATTAAAAGACTGTTTCCCCAAATTCATATTGATTTCGCAATGCTCATAATGTTTGAGCATTATGTTTAATTTTCCCCTGTTTGTGTCATGGATTTGACATGTTTTTGTTTGTTTTGTTTTTTTTGATCATTTTAGTATTAAAGTATTTACTGATCTTACACTACTCTTCATTGCACATTCCTGCAACTTCTTGAAATTTTGGACAGTAAATGTAAGATCTCAACTACTGTATCTGGTAAATACACATGTGCTGTCCTAACAATTTTCACTTCTCTGTACTACAGAAATAACATTAATATAATGCCTTTCACACTTTCAGAGTTTTGGCCATTTTTCTGAACTTAACATACTGATGTGTGTCCACACACCCATGCAGGGCAACCTCATATAGCATACATAAGGGATGATGTTTCACTTTGTATCATATCTTCATTTTATAAATTCAATAGCACAGCTGCAACAATATAAGAAGCTTGAGATTAGCACCAAAGCAAATATACAAGCCGAATGGACCAGGCCTACAGTATGTAATGCAGAAAAGCCAAATGACGTTTTCTGATTTCCAATAGAAATCTTTAGATTTATGTACCAAGGGATTACTGTAAATATCTGTTCATACATTATCAACAATGCATATTGCAGTGTGCATTTAAAAGTAATTAAGCTATATGCACAGATTAAATATTTTCATTTCTAGTCAATACAGGAGCAAATGGCTCAATTTCAGGTATTTATCTAAAGCTAAAAGATCACTAATGACTTATCAATCCCCCAGAAGCGTAAGACACAATTTGGCCATTCATTTGTCAGTTTGACAGTAAACTGAAAAGGCCTCACTGTTGGGGGATTTTTTTAAGAGGCCAGATGGCCAACCTCATGCTCTCATTCAGGACTGCATGTCCTTTAAGTCACGCAGCATAAGGCCTAGGATGGAAACCTGGCCAAAGCCTGTTCAAACATCTTTCCCATGTAGAGGGCAGAAGTTTGTATGACTTAGTTTGTCTCCTCAACACAAATATATATTTTGAAAAGCTAAGAATTTATTTTTCAACGTATTACTTGTCATTCTTTCCGTCGCTTAAAAACGTCCGCTCAGTTCACACTGCCATCTGCTCCTCGGAGTTGTGCCAGAATTTATTAATGGGGCTGAACCGCTTGCTTGTTTTTCTTAACAGTAATGACCAGGAAGGCAGAGTACGAGCTGGCTGTTCCACTTCTGGGATCCTAGCAATAAAAATATCTTCCAGGAGGCTCCGGAAGTTATAAAAATATATAATATTAGAAAAAACAATAATCCTGACTTCTTTCGTCTCAGGCGATGTGCAGTGTCTTTGTGAGATCACAGTATTTCCTTCTCCTTCCAGGCCAGCCGAAGCAGGACTAAGGCTTAGCCCTCTTGAGCTTGCTGACGTCTTTGCTGCTGTATCGACCCTAGCCTTGGCTCCTGACCCCGGTCAGTCCATAATAATAGACTTTTTACTGTGGGGAACCTGATCCACTGCAGTAACACTAGCTATCTGATTTGGAGAAACTATTTCATGGCTGCAGCTTCACACATACAGCAGAGGGGAGAACCATGGCCCCCCGCTCACCCCATCCCTCACCGGCTCACCAGCACTTGCATTTGTTCCATAGGAAACTCAATACCTCTGCAGAAATGCTAACATCAAATAGAATTGGCCTTAACACAGGGAAATCACTAAACAAAGACATAGATGTGAAGCTAAGGTGAACAAAAATCTGATATGCTTGCGAGGGTTTTGTTCCTCATAGAGTAATATCGGTGAACTACACACAGGATAGTATGTATTTATTTATTACCTTTACGTAACCATTGAAAACCCATTGAGACTATGGTCTATTTTCAAGGAGCCCTGCAATACATATACAGCTACCTTTGTGTTGCTTGGAGGCAGTTCCTATTTTCAGTGTTGTTTGTGTCTTTGGTCCCACAACTTAAACTGTGCATAAAAGGTATGACGAAATGAAGGAAGGTCTTTATTTTGTTATTTTCTCCGAGAACTCCCCAGCCTTTCTCATCTGGCCCAAACCGCCCATCTGAAATTTCACTCCCAACAGCCTGAATGTGTCATTATGAAACTCTATGCATGCTGTTTGGGGTAGTGTTTGGGGTGACTGAAAATCATAAGCTAAGCAATGATGCTACAGTGAGGTGAGTGAATGATACATTCTAGGATGCTTCTGGAGTCAGGCTTGACCTCAAACACAGTGGGCAGTGTCACTGCGTGACAACTATGGATACCGAAGTGCCTTAAAGTACATTTCATTTACGAGTAGATTGATGAAAGATATTTTGATAGCAATTACAGAAACATATATGAGCAAATTAGTAAAAAAAAAACTGAAGTTACATGCATTTCATGTAGGTCTGAGTGTTTACACAGGTTGTGTGGCAGACAGTCTTAATTTTAACACCCCCAGAACATTGGAATGTACAGGCTCAAGGGAACAATAGGACCTGGGCATAACACCAGAGGCTTCAATCTGTGTCTTTAATCAATCTTAGAAATTATGGGGTTTTATTTTGGGTTTTGTGACTTTTGGGCGTTGGAATGCGTTTCACTATTATAACACGATTGGTGTGTTTATATAATGAACAAGACTGATTCCTTAATGCTGTTATACCCACATTGACAATACTTCTGTTATAAGTGATCGTTTGTCCCAAACTTGAAACCAAGCAGAACTCTGAGGAGTTGTATACAAAAATATAGTGAACAGAAATGTTATTCTGCCCTTGTGCTAAGATACCATCAATAAAATTAATTGTGCATATTGCACAACTCTATCCCATAATTTCAATATTTAGTTGACAGATTATATCAATTGCAGCATGGTATTCATTCCATGGTTGTCCAAAGCAAATACATACTCCCCACAGAAATAGCATGGATAAGAATTTATTTTATGAATGTATCACATGTATGGCCCAGCCAAGTGAAAATCCTGGAAGTCCTAACAGGAAGAACATTGGCCTAGATTAAGTCAACATTTGTCCAAAACTTCAATCTTCAAATAAATGGAAACGTTCCTTTATTTCCAGTGCAAACACACATTTACCCCATTTGTTTGGGTGATCGCTGAACCCAGCAAACTGAAGAAAAGAATGTTTTTTTTGATTCAGAGTCAATGGTAACGGCAAACACTGACTGAATCTGGCCACGTGTGTCATAGTGTGTATGTGTTGTCTTCCTGTTGATGCTGCTGAATACGCACTCTTAAAATGCCTCACCGACATGTGACCATTTCCTGCCTGGATATCCGGAGAATCTCGCTGTAGCAGCTTTTTGTAACTATACATTTTCAACTGGAAAGTACACTTCCTTCTACTTCTTTTCCAGTGTCCAACATTTCAGTTCTTACGACCACAAGCCAGTTTGTCACAGGACATTTTCACTCAACCTTTTACACATCTATTACCATGACAACAGGTACATATTGCACTGGGGAGGCTTTAGACAGCTTGAGGCCAGATGGAGGCAGTTGCCATTTAGGATATGAACAGAAGTCATCCTTATTTTGCCGTCTAAAAATAAAAACAACAAAAATAATATTGTATGATGTTGCCAATATGAAATTAGTAGACACAGCAGATTTACATTTAAAGCATTATTGGGTGATGTCATTTTATTTAACTACAAATGAATACATAAGGAATAAAAATGATTGAATCATGTTTAAACCCACAAAAACCACTCCCTGGGGAACCTGACCTTTTGAAGCAATGCTGATAAACATGATGGCTATGTAAATAACTCGGATAATGAACTGAAAGCTCTGGTAAATTTAATTGTTTTGCAATATGTGTGCGGAATGTCCAATATGCAATTAAAATGAGTAATGATTCCTTTCTGTTGGTTGCAGGGGAAGCGTCCCCAGGTTCATAAAACACTTCATAAAATCCAGTATACAACTGGAAGGAAGGCGAAAGACGATAAAGAAATAAAAGATGAAAATAAGCAGCATTGTTTCTCCAGCTCTCTTTCATATTGACCCCCAGGGTGGCTGGGTCACCACACCCTTGGTTTCCAGCCTGCTACTCTCAATTATACCATTTATAACTACAGCACATCAGTCTATCAGATTCCATTTTTATCAATCTATTCTTCAACTGAAAGTGAATCTGGGGTCTTCAGTTAGTTTTAATGTAACGCCACAAAGGGATGACTAGTAGTGCGAAAACAACTCCAGAATATTAGAGAGAATATTCAATTCACTTTATTTCTTAAATGTATTAAAATATTGGAGTGTATGTAGAAATTAACCCTGATATCCCTTATTTAATATAGGAAGCTGGGTAAAGATGAACTTCAGATGCCAGATAAAGATTTTTCTGTTGCATTTTTTCTAGAAAAAAAGAAATGTCATATTGATCGGCATATAATAATTTTCACAATTACTGGAAATCAAATTATTTTATATTCCTTCTGCAATTATATTGAATTATGCTCCCACAAAACGTTTGGGTTCACCCTTAAGTAATACTATTATCATCTAATTATCTAATATTATCATCTAATTACTGAACTGAATGATGCAGGTCTCTAGAACCTGTACTTTGTTACATCACATGATAATGCCCATGTATTTGATAGGCACTATTACATGTCTTGTGACATTGTATGCTATGTAAGGGGAATATAATATTGTAACCTCATCCGATGACCTCTTTAGTTTACTGAACCACTCTGCACATGCAGGTGTTGCTCACAGTGAAATTGCGGGAAATTGTACACTCATAGCTTCTTTTGTGCGGTTATCTTTTTTTTCTTTTTTTCTTTTTCTTTTGAGGAAAATGTATCTGGTGTTATGTGCGGGAATTCATGAGTTCCCAAATAGGAAGGGTCAAGGGAAGCAGTGCGGGCCCACAAACCCATCCTGACTCTACCTACTGTCTCATAAACACAACAAATACAAATAATTGAAACTAAAGCCACAGTACCATAGCCAAAGTATCATTAAATACAGTGGGGTCCAAAAGTCTGAGACCACATTGAAAATCTGCCACTTGGGAGGTTTGAAAAATGTGAAACTAATTAAAGTTACTTCAAGGCTTTGCAAGAACTGCTTGAAGGCCAAAGAAGAGAATGGAGTGCTGCACAATCCACAATCACCTGACCTCAACCCCATTGAGTATTTATGGAGACACTTAAAGTATTCAGTAACATCACAAGATGCTCTTTGGAAATTTCAGACCAAATTTCAGAATGGGGAAGAAATGAGATCTAAATGACTTTGAATGTGGAATGATTGTTGGTACCAGACAGGGTGGTTTGTGTATCTCTAACTGCTGATCTCTTGGGATTTTCATGTACAACGGGCTCTAGAGTTTGCATAGAATGGTGTGAAAAAGAAGAACACATCCATTGAGCAGCAGTTCTGCAAGCAGAAACGCCTTGTTAATGAAAGACGTCAGAGGAGAATGTCCAGACTCGTCAAAGCTGACAGGAAGGTTACAGTAACGCAAATAACCACGCATTACAACAGTGGTATGCAGACGAGCCTCTCTGAACACACAAAGTGTCAAACCTTTAAGTGGATAGGCTACAGCAGTCTAAAAAATAAGGTATTTATTAAATGCATATTTAATGTATTTAAAGATAATTTATTTTAAAATGCATATACATTTTTTGTTTCTTATTCAGGCTGGTGTAGTCCTGGTGTTGCTACAGTAGTCTGTCAGTGAGAGCACCACACTATCACACACAGCGAAGGAAGCTTCAATTCCAGCTGTACAGCTGCTCCCAACAAAGTTGTGCCTGCTTGGTTGAAACCCTCCTCTTGATTCTTTACAGGCGTCATCGTTTCTTTGTCCTAGAATCATTGGAGGACTCAATCCGAGGCGTCTATGTTTGTCATTACTCTAAGTGGAGTACATAATTGTCAGTGCTATATACAGCCAAGCAAGACAAATTAACAATGAACACATAAAACCACAGTCATTAACTCACATCCTGCCAGCAGGCAGCAAAATGGCAATTGTGTTGGTTGTGACATCACTACATAAAACATTGCTTGCAAGATGTGCTTCTCACCATTGATTAATCGGTGCTATTTTTTGTTTCTTCCATCATTACATCTTTGTTTTCTGAATCAACTTAATAATAACATAAAAATAGAGGGGATTTTTTTTAACTGTTTGCATTCTGTTTGGAAAAGAACCCTGGTAAATTGGTGGAACATAAGTATTTGGTAGTATAAGGGAAGTAGTGTCTACGATATCTATCTGCATGAAAAATCCATATAAAACATATATAATATATATACATATATAATACCCTCCCAGTGAGTTAATTGACAGCCACTGCGTTTCACAGTGTAAATAATCCACTGCACCTCACCAGTAAAGGTTTAGCTGATGCACGGTTGTTAGAGATGGTGGAGCAGGCAGCTTGCAGATATCTTCATTACCTTGAAACCTTTGTTGCTGCGCACAGCTACCTCAGCTGTCTTCACAGACTGAAATAGGCTCATGGGGAGTGTGTGCTTGAGAACCGGTGCGGTGTGAGAAGCCATAGCTCTCCGACTGGTGTAAACAATCACAAAGCCAGGGAACATGAAGAATATACATCTGACAGACTCTGCCTTCACCTTTGAACTAGCTTGTCAAACAAAATGACATTGTGAAGCCCCCCCCTTCCACCCTTTCCCCCGATGAACTGCTTCCACACGGTGCGTGCATGTTTGAGCACCCCATGAATTATGAATGAAAGAACCTGTACATATTTGGCAATGCAGCCATGCTAACAATGAATGTCATATGGGGGCTTTAATCTGTGGGGATCTAGAAATGATTACAACACAAATTTCCTTGAAAAATAATAGGTAATTTGATCATTACAAGGTTACAGTGCTGTAATATGAGTCTTGTGGTGTGGTGCACATTTACTTTAGCATTAAGTGGATGTGTACTACGCACAGAAGAGCTATCATAGTGCACAGTGTAATTACCATTATTGATTATACAAAAATCATTATTTTTGTACTTGCTGCAGCCCAGCAGATGTTCTGACTTTAGTACAAGATGGCTTTCCCTTATGGTACAAATGGTGGTCATTTTTGTACCGTAAGGGTGCTTCATGTACTCCATACATCATGTGGGGCACAATTTTACAGCATCTTGTCTGTTGGCATGCAAAATGCATGTCAAAGTATAGGATGTCTTTACAATTCTACTGTATATATTTGACTCATATACAGTATTATATCTACATTTGGAAGAGCTCTGTTTATTTCACTGGTCTGTTCTGTGTTTTCTCTCAAGTTAAAAAGCTTGCTGTCAATCATAATGGCACCCTCAGGAGACCAGATTAGTCAGAACACATGCAAGCAAGTAGCTACCTATTGATTATTTGTCTGATTATCCATTGCTTTTGACAGTGGTCCATACACGGTTTTGTAAACTACATGCAACATGTTTAATGGCAGAACAATGCCATTGTTGCAGATGCCACGAACAAGTGGAGTGCTCTGTCTTTCGCATAAGTGTATGTATTTGTCTGTATATACAGTATGTTCAACCATGTTAGATTCGCCTTTACTTGCCAGTCATGGTGTGAGATGTAAGCAAATGTGACAGGTTTGCCTGGTTATTTGACAAGGCCACAGCCATGTGCAAATCCCTCTCAGAGTGAGACTGAGGGGAGATCTGACCCCAAGCTCCAGCTGGGCTGCATGACCTCACTTTAATGAATTGTGTCAGGATTAGGGAAAGCCTTCAAGTGCAGGTTTGACGGATCACTGTTAATATTAATATAAGCCCTCTCTCATGCGTGCAAAACCATCTCTACGGGAAGCGAAATAAAGAAGGCATCCAGGGACCCAATATTTTCTGAAATGTACAGTGAAATACAGAATACACATTTAAAATATACCTTGACAATTGTGCATAATTTTCCCTCTCCTCCACACTTGAGTTCCTCTGCTTCTAATTGGAGCCGCCTTCACGGCTGAGTGGCCGCATGCGCAGGCCTGTGCATGCTGAATATGCCCGTGTCAGGGCGACTGAAGAACGTCTCCGAAGGTGATCGCCATAAGCTCATTGAGTTAGGAAGGTGAAGGAGGGATTATCAGAGACAGTTACATGCCATTTAGAGTTGCTCACTCATGCTCATCTCAACGGCGTTGAGGCGGTGGTGTGAGGTATGCAGCTGCATCTCAGGTGACACCCTGTACTTCACTGTCTCCTCAGGCCGACTCCGTCTCCTCCACCCCCCCCCCCACCCCCCACGCCCCGCACACGGGGTAACAGTAACGGTGTTGAGACGGTGGTGTGAGGTATGCAGCTGCATCTCAGCCTCTGCGTCTAGCGGTATGGTGCGGTATGCGTGAGCTCAGTCACCTGTCTACTGAGGCCCCGGCTCTGCCATTTTGACCCAGGCTGCAACCTGCGTTTTGGCAGGCCGGGTCAGGATTCTGCTGAGCCTGAAAGCCTACCTGCGTCATCGGAGGGGGCTGGCAGGATCGACGGCAGGAGGCAGCTTAACCACAGGCAGACATTAGCTGAGGGAAAATGACTGTGTGTGAAGCGCCCCGAGACATGTCAATAGAGATTCAGAACGGTGCCAGGACTCTGCACAGACTCAGCCCAGAGTAGGCACATAGGAGAAAGTAAAGGGGAAAAAGAAACTGCTCACATCTTGTGGAACTCCGTCTTTAACACAGCAACAGTTTCAGTGTAATATCAACCCTGTACAATACTTTTAAGACTAACAGAACACATGTTGTCCCTACCGGATTCAAATGTTGTTAAAGTTGCGATGTGATTTAACAATACCACCCCCCATGTCTGTGTTTCACATTCGAACAAGATAAACCAAGTCTGTATTGCACTGTATTAAAGATTCTCTCAGTGCATCTCCAATGCCTATACCTGTGTCCCCGTCTTGCTTGTGCCTTGATTTATGCCTGCTCTCAGATTTAATGCAAAAATGAATTGCACGAACTTTAGTAAATTCAACGAAATACATAATCTCTGCGCATCATTGGCATGATTAGGAGATAAGTGTGATAAGTGTACCTTGCAATGATTCCCAGGGATGACAAGCATACTGTGCTTCCAGCCGCACACGCCTCTTTCATACATAAGAAGCATGTCATAAAAGGCTTAGTCTGGCCCTCAGAGTTAAGTTGTGTTATGTTCTGAGCTCTTTTGGTCTTTTGTCACATATACCCCCACCTGCAAATCTGTGCGGGTTGCTATAGACCCGGCTCAAGGTTAGAGGGGGCGCAACATAAAGGGACACAGAGTCGTAAAATTAAAAAATAAGATGTAGAAATGAAAATGAAAAAGAAAAAGAAAAGGTGTCTATGGGTGTATGGGATTTCACTGGGAAAATGTAACTGTAAAGTGTGGATGCAAATGTACATGTGTGTGTGTGTGGGCAAGAGCATAAACCAAGAGGAGAGAGAGAATGATGAAAGGCTTGACTTCCTTTTAGAGGGAGTTTGGGAATTCCCCCTCAACACTCTGCACTGGCCCCCCAGGACAGGTGAGCCATAGGGGGTTCATAACAGTGTGACCTTTTACCTCTGAAACAAGGTCAACCATGTTGAGTTTACTCGTAAGAAAAATTTACTGTAGCAGTTTACAGTAGATTTCATTATTTGAGCTAAATGAAAACCTGAGTGATTAAACATTATAAGTGTATAATGTTAGTGCGTATATGACTGCTTTAAGGTTACATAGACTTTGGAGTGGCTGAAACATATTATGTTACCTAACAAACATGGCATGCATACTGTACCAAACAAAGCCCTGTGTGAGACCCACTCCCACATCCCAGTACTGTGATCAGGAGCCATTGCCTTAAAGTAAAGGTGACATGTGCTTCTTCACAGGCTATAAGCGGCCCCTGCTTCCCAAAGCATCCAAACCAGAGCTTGTGCTTATAATTTTGCGCCCGTGTCACAGGTTTCAGGCACAGTAATGGTGCAGAACTGCACGCATGAACCGGAATGGCTCAATACTGTTCCTGATTAAAAGCATGAGAATCTCATGAGAACCGCAATCAATTTTTCAGTGGAACAGCTTTCAAGTCGGGAGTGAGAAAGAGAGAGATGGAGATAGAGAGAGCACTCTTTGGTTAGCATATGATTCCTCCCATCTCGACTCCGCCAAGCTTTTTCTCAGCAGGCTTCTGTGATTTCTGTTTAATATGCTATTAGCAATTATCCCTCTCCGAGCTGGTCCTTCCTACTGAGATCTGTGAATTTTCATATCCAGTATTTTTTGGCGCATTGAGTCAAACCTTCTGTTTGCACATTGTCTCTCATGGTGGAATTACACAGCAAGTGGCCAATTTAATCTCATCTGCTTTAAGCTGTTTTTCATGCATTGTGTATGTAGTGACGATGGGGACTACATAAAAGCAATATTCCTTATTTCATACCCCTTGATTCTATGTTATAATGACGTGAGTACTCGATTCTTAATTAATAATTTGGCTTTATATTGCAATAAAATAAAGCTATTTCATTATTCAGCTGTGATAATAGTTCCTGTGGTTGTGCTTTCTCCACCAGAATAATGTTAAATGAATAGGATAATTTAGCATGGTACCCATGCTGCAGTAGGCACATAGAGGTAAATGTCAAGCTTTTCATTTCAAAACCTGGTTAAATGCAGGAGAGATGAGGTGGTAGCATATATCTCCCCATTATAATAGGCCACGTCGCAGTGAAAATAATTTTGATAAGAAAAGGAAGTTAATTATAATCGCTAGGAGCCAACTGTGACCTGGCTGACCTCATATCTGCCTTAATTCCACACCAGTGCTGTTTAAAACAATCAGGAGGGAGGGTCTTCTCCTCACAAAATGTCGACTTTAATTACACCTTTTTGGCCATAAAAATGTAATGGTATTAGCTTCATAGGGTCACCATTTTCAGGTCCATCATTTCTTTTTATAAGACTATATATTAAAAGCAGCAATTTCTCAAGACCGCAATATTGCGTGCATCCTATGAAGTAAATGTCATGGTACTAAGATGATTTATCCTTCATAAAATGGATTCTGAATGGAATGTAAAGCACTTTATTTGCATGTCAAGACTGGGTAGGAAAAAACCCATCCAGTTAATTAAGTTGCCATAGCAATAAATGCAAAATAATCCCTTTTAAGTAATCTATTCAATTGAAATAGCATACTGCACTTTACTCTGCACTTAAATGCTGAAGCATATAATAACACCGGATACATTTGTTTTTACAATTATAGATGTTTTATTCTGGTAACGTGGGCTTTTATAACTACAGCATTTGCAATTACGAATGCTTTACTGTTCTAACAGAGGCAAGAGATGTGCACTATATGGTAGGGAATAAATGTCCTTAAATAACCACTTGAGGTATATTATTGATTTATTTACAGTCAAAATACACTTTCTGAGAAGCAGTGAATAAAAGAAAGTGAAAGGTCTCAATACAAGGCATGGAACTTAATGCTATTTCGGATTTGAGAGGTGAATTTGGCTAGTTTGGGTTTAAAAATGTATCTTTCCAGATTCTGCTTCACAGATGCCAATAACAAAAGATGCTTAGCTGATTGCTAACTTTTGCTTGACTGTGGACTGTGATCCTCCCCAGCCTGTCACAGGAAAGAAGTCATGTAATGTAAAGGGAATAAACGGAATTTGCTGCATAGAAGGTGAGCATTACCCGAGTCAAAGTAAACAGTCATATGTTAACCTAATGTATAAATGGAATAAAGGCTAATTAATTCAGAAATAAAACTAATTTGCACATGTGGACACTGGCTTCAGAATTAACCTGGAAGGAAATAGCTTCAATGTAATATTTTAACAGCAAAATAAAATGCTTGACATCAGACGATGTATGTTTGATCACTAAAGTACAGGCACAGCCTATCTGTATGTTACTATGCTTTATATCTACAATAGCCTGGGCAGCAGCTGAAGAGGCTGGATCTATACTCTACTATACTATGAGAACAATGATATATTTATATCTGGTGTTGGAGCCCTGTGGACAGCTCTCTGTGTGAGTGGAAACGGCCTCGCTGGCTTCTACTCCAATGCTGGGCTCACTCAATCAGGCACATATGGCTGTATTGGCTCCTGACACACATACTTGTCCTTAGATGGAAAAATCCTCTGGCTCAAAACAGTTTAGCGGTCTTGCCCATCCTCCATTTGGTTGCTTTGTTTATAGTTTGATATGTGTAAACAGACATACATCCCCACCTCTAATTTTATTCTTATCCAGTTTGACCAAAACACCAGAGGTGCTTTTAATCAGGACGCTTTGGCCATCACATTTTTTCTAAATTATTGTTTGTTCTTGTCTTTATCCTGTCAGATTGTTACAATATACAGCACTGTACAAAATTCTTAGGCACAGTTGATGGTTTTGTATATCAATCTGGTCTTAGATATACACTATATGTTATTTTCTGCATTACTGTGTGTCAAAAGGTAATGTTACAGTAACATTTCTGCGTTTTGTGAAATAAAGTAAGATATTAAGTCATTTTCCAGATAAAAACTTGATTGAAACTGTCTGGCATTACCTGGGTAGCCAGAAGCAAGTGAGGCAGTCAAATCTTCAGAAGAACTGTGGCAAGTTCTCCAATATGTTTCGCACAACCTACCAGCTGATTTACATAAAACTACAGGACAGTGTACCTAAGAGGCCTGGAGAATTGAAGCAGTTTTAAAGGTGAAGGAATAGTCACAACAAATATCGATTTGTTTTAGTTTTTAACTGTTTCCTGTAACTGTTCATTTCATTGTTTTTGAAATCATTTTTGATGAGATTTAGAGACATGGCATTTTGCTGTACAGACAAGGGCTGATTTGTGTAGTATCCTGCAAGAAAGTGGGAGGAAAAACACATGACTGGATTGTGTTTTTAAAAAAGCTTATGTTGTTTACAGTGCCAGGCAATGCCCAATGCTTGGCTGGCTGTCGACATTCTAATGGCCAGCAAGTGGCTCAGGACCTGGGCATGCAACCAAGAGCTGCAGGTGCAAATACCAGAAAAATGTGCAGCTGTTGAATTTGTAATCCAGGTACTCAACTTGAATTACTTCAAGAAATATCCAACTATAAAATGGACAGACGTGTATTGCGACAGAAGCAATGTTATTTGGCCATACCGTGCAAAGCGAAACAAATAACAAACGCTGGCGTGCAGCAAGCCTCGGGTTTCCTTTCCTGAGCTGGGCAGAGCGGTCTGGCTTTTTACGAGGCTACGGTACGTTTCCATGAAAACAGCAGACTGTGCGGTGAACCCGGAGCAGCGGGCCCTTATGAATGCGTCACGCAGATGCGGCCTGGAAAAGTGTGCGGCTCAAATGCCGTTTCCTCAGCAAGGCCCTCCCTTGGCTCCTGATAGAAGGAGAGGGGCTCCTTCCTCCTAGCTACAGCTAATAGATCAGCTATACTTCAGTGACTCACTGAGCACACGCCCTCTGCCAAGGCTCTCGGGAGGAGTCTTCCGAGGCACTGAGCCAAGTGCTGTAAGCAATATTCAGACAGCTCAAAAATGAATTCAGCAAATGCCAATGAAATGCTCCCTTGGAGTTTATACAGTACTTATTCCTCGGTGACCTTTAGAATGAGACTGATGTACAGCCACATATTCTCACCCTGCCTACCAGACACACACGGCACATAATCACAAACACACACACACACACACTCACACTCACAGCACAGAACCACACACACACACACGCGCACACACACACACACGCACAGCACAGAACCACACACACACACACGGACACACACGGCACAGAATCACAAACACACACACACACACACACTCACACTCACAGCACAGAACCACACACACACGCACACACGGCACAGAACCACAAACACACACACACTCACACTCAGCACAGAACCACACACACACGCACACGCGGCACAGAATCACACACACACACACTCACACTCACAGCACAGAACCACACACACACTCACAGCACAGAACCACACACAAACACACACACACATGGCACAGAACCACACACAAACACACACGGCACAGACCCACACATACAAACAGCACAGACCTATACACAAACAAACACACACACAAATGCACACACGCTTATGTTTCATATTAAAGGAAAAGGGATATCAATGCGCCAAAGGATAATATCTATTTTATGCTTGCAGGCTGTTGCATGAAATGTATCTGTAATTGACAGCTCTGAGGGCTGAGTGTTATTGATACTCACAGATACCTAACCTTGAAGCTCAAAGCCTCACAGACGAACGCCTGATGCTTTCTGTGAGCATTCCTGTGTGGTTCTAAGTGAGTCAAGAGCCAAAATGCAGGAAAAATGTTGAGCAGTGGATGTGCTTCTATGACTTTGGCCATTCATCCATCTAAACATCCTTGAGAATTATTTTTTCAAACAGGATGCTCAACTGATATAAACCTGGCAAGGATTACCCATAAGCACAAGGGCTTCATTTATTCCTATTATGGATATTTTGTTTCTCGTTCCTTAAGTCACATAAAGCACAAAATGAATAGCTTCCAAACCTCATATAATTACAGGAAAAGCCCTTTCAGAGGGTTCAGTCTGGGAAAAGGGATAAGAAAGAGAGCTTTACCTGCTGGTTGAAAAATGGACAAATAACCATTTTGTAACATCTACACCAAAAGTTTAGACTTTATAACAGTCATTATACAATTATCTAAAATTATTAATGAAACAAAGATCTTTACAGTGAAATGATGTTCATAGTCAATGATTATACCATATACATATACCATATACATATTTACATATTTTATTTAAATTATGATTAAAGGTGCATTATACCCCATCATAATTATTTATTCAGCACTCAATACTTCCCTATTTAGGTTTGCAGTATATTGCTTTTTTTTTTACAATTGATTTTACCCATGTCTCAACACCGACTACACTTTTTCAAAACTCTTAACACAGTTCTCTTTACCAACACACAGCTTGGCACAACAGTTAATCTTGCACACAAAATGCACTAAGACTACCAAAACACAATTCATCATACCACAACACTGGCTAAAGGTGTCACCAAACAAGATCACTTTTTTTCGTCCACATAGACTGCTGTTGTGCTACCTGTGTTATGAGTTTTGAAAAAGAATACTTAGAATTGGGACATGGGTATAACCAATTGTAAAAGTAAATTTTCCTCCTTGTACATAAATGTACATATTTGTGGCACATATGTTTATATGACTGCAAATCTTAAGATCACTTGGCCATATTGTCAGAAAGTAATTACTTTTCTATTTGCATGTTGTATGAATAAACCTTCCTGAGAATTATGCTCTTCAGTAATTCTTACCTAACCTGATTTTCTAGGCAAAGAAGTGCTGTATACATGAAGCAGCTATACAGCTTCGTGATTCTCTGGCGTGGCTTCTGAAGTTCCTGCGTGGCCACTTGGAGGAGGATGTGCCTTCAGGGGGTAAACCTTGTAATCCCTAACTGCTCTTCTCTGAGTCTGTCTGCTGAAAAACAGCCTAGCTGAACGTCATACATAGAAAGAAGAGATTGCACCGACCAGAGAGATGTGAAGGAAAGCTAGTTAACAGGAGCTTTAATCCCTATCTGCCACAGGCATAATCATTCTAAATTTATACAAATAGAACAGACTACTCACAGCCTGTTCTGCCATGACTGAATTTGAATAAGGTTTCCAAGTATACTTCAAAGGTGGTCACGCTGTGAATTTGGAAGAGTGAACCCACCCCTCCAAGTCCTTAATATACCTGAGGCAGTGACCCAGGAGAGGTACATGAGAGGACTCCTTAAGCCAATATAATCAGTACAGTGGAGCTGCAACAGGAGTACGCACTGTCTGCTATTATTTAATATTTTGCAGATGCTCCTATCCAAAGTGACGTGCAAGCTATCATGACATGATGTATTAAACACACATTGCAGGAACAGCAAGAACGGGAATAATAGACATAAGGAAGAACACAGGATTACCCTGAACAGACACTGTGCAAAAATGAAAAATATATAACAGTGTACAGTATTTCCTGACAGTTATCCTCAAGAGGAACTTAATAGTAGTACATCATACTAGAATTAACAAAGAACCAAGAAAAAAGATGTATAAAAGTAACATTATCTTAAATCACTTTAACTACAGGCTTGGTAGTTTAATCTGCATGGTTGCCACTGTTTTTTCCTGTGTAATGCCTCTGCCTGGTCTGGTTTATGAGGATCTTTAGAGTAGCTTAGCACTGCTAACTCAAAACAAAGTAAGCCTAGCTGATATGAAAGGGTGTCACCAGGACCAGTATGAGTAAGGAAAGAGCTGATAACATCAACTGAGATACAAGGGCAAATGTTTGCTTTTCTAAAACGATGAAAGAATGCTCGTCCTTCCTGTATCGAGCACTAAAGTGGATTTGGTAAATCAGACATGAAATGGAAGTCACACCTCCTGCTGGAACAATAAATTGCTATTGACCTGATCTGCCATGAAGCTCTGAGCACAAACTTGGCTTTATGGACCAGATTAGCAGACACCCGCTATGCAGCTCTTTTTAACAGCCCATCTGTGTGAACCCACGTTGTGTGAGAGGCAACAGGTGGCGTGGCGCTGCATTGGGAAGCAGAGCTAAATAGAAAGCAGGGTTGTCATGGAAACAGACAACTATTGACATGTCCAGTTGCGCCAGGAAGTGGTGAGATACACACACTGTGCAGAACATAATGGATTCCTTTCTAGTGTCGTGAACAGGAGCAAACAGGTGAGATTAGCAGTGCGGTGTGAGGTGTTTAGCTGTACTGAGGGGATGGGCAGACATGGTGCTGGGGGGGGGGGGGGACTTTGTAAGTCAAGAAGTGCAGTGAGCGAAGGACATTGTGGTTGCATATGAGTAAAGAGGAAATGGAAAGTAAAGAGTATATAAGTAACCCTGCTGCTGAAGATTAGAGAGCTTATTCACTCTTCCTCTTCACTGAATATACGGTAAGCTAGTCCGCTGTACTGTTGCCTGACATAAAAAATTGGAAGAAGCATTATGGCAGAGGTAGAAACCTGCAAATGCCTGCCACATGACCCACTGAGAAGGCTGGGAGTAACAGCAACAATGATAATAATAACAATAATAATAAAAAATAAAAAATAAAAATAATAATAATAATAATAATAATAATTCCTGTGCTGCGATGGACTGGCGACCTGTCCAGGGTGTATTCCTGCCTTTCGCCCAATGTATGTTGGGATAGGCTCCAGCCCCCCGGCGACCCTGTTCCGGATAAGCAGGTTAAGATAATGGATGGATAATTCCTTTATTATGCCTTTCTTGCCTTTTAGTACAGGGAGAAATTCACCTCAGTCACCGCCATATCACATGACACCACACCACACTAACCTGAGTAACAGATGGCAGCCATTTTGTGCCAGAATACTCACAACATGTATGGGGCCCTAGATCCCCTCCACCCACTAACATACATTTAAAACATCTTAGTACTGTACTTTATTGTGAGAGGGAACAGTTTCCAAATGAAACAGAAACAGGCCTGTTTGAGAAAGCATTTTCAAGGTGAGAGGCTACACACCAAATGATGATTTATGGGATGGAATTCTCTTTGAACTTTCACAAAGCCTAACTTCTTACTCATGCATTTCCTGCTACTCAGAGAATTTGTTATATCTGCATTCTATGAAGCATGCCTGTGTGTGTGTGCTTAGTTGTTGGCATGTGAATGTCTGTGGGAATGCGTTTGTGTAAGCATGCATGCTTGCTTGTGTGTGCGTCTGCGTGTTCACATGCGTCTGTGGTTCTTTGCCATATTGCATTCCCCTCAAAGACAATGGACCCAGTGAATGTTTATGAGGGTAAATTTATGAAGTAAAACCAGTTTAGCTGTCACAAGAGGGCTGGAGGCCCCTCTAGGGTAGGAAAGAAAATCTCTGGTCCTACAACTGCAGAATACCAGTGCAAATATGTTAGGCATTATGTGAAGAGCCCTCTCCCACAGAGAAGACAAGAAGAAAAAAGACAGAACACTTAGATATAGTAAGCTGGATTTACATAAAATTAAATCCAGAATATTCCGTCTCCAAAACTATAAGACATACAATAGAAATTTTCCACCCATATCAGTGAAGCAGTGATAACTGGGATCAGATTAATGTCTTTAGTTCCATATCTGTGCAAAACACCTGCAATGCCAAAATCGTTTATACACGACTGACCATACTAATCAATATAGCCTATGGGAAAGAGAAGTAATGCAGTGGCTCTTAATCATAAGGTGTGCACATCTCCTCCAGATGTTGCCTTGTATTGGTATATGGATAGCTTCTACAGCAAGGTATATGTAATACCAGGAAGTAGTGTGTTTACAGGACCATACTGCTGCTGTTGATTTATCAGAGACATTCCCCAAAGTCTCTGCCCCCTGCACCTCAACAAACCGTACACAGGGAAAAAATAAGATTTGTATTTTAGCTCTCCATGGTTCACTATTCTCTGGCAAGGGCAGACATGGCGAATAGCTTCAAAATAAACTGTCAATTCCCCTGGAGGATCCCCCCCTCCTTATCGGTTACCCCAGTAATATTGAAGCGTCTCATTTCTCCACCGGAGAGACCACAGAGCAGTCAATGCAGACGACTGCAGGGTAAATTGGGCAGTGCAGTGGGGGGGGGGGGGCATGAGGAGGTTGCCTGGATTCTCCTATCAGGCATTGTGTGTCTCATCTCCAAGAACAGTGGGGGGTAGGAACTGAAATGGTGGCCTAGAGCAAGGCCGCTATTTCTTCTGTAGAAATCATTGAACTGTGCTCACCAACCATAAACATGTCATGGGAAAGTAGGTCAGCGTTCTCCCGATCAGCCAGATCACTCCAACGTGCTGCAGTCTTCCTCGGTACCTCTCCCCAACTCTCCTTAACTTCTGTCCCCCTCTCAGTCCTGGTTCCTAGTCTCACAAGCGTGAGTTTTCATCCACATTGTCCTTCTTTAATGTGCTTTCTGTATTCTAAGAGAAAGGGCCGGAGTGACCGAAACAACCATGGTCATTCTCACACTGTGGGCCACAAGTGCGTGAAAGGACAAAGTGCAGGTGGGTGGAATGGTGTGCGTTTGTGATTTAGGTGGTCAGTGTTTGACTGGGAGATCTGCAGCTGGACATTATCTTGCATACAGACCCCCATCCACCACCACCCACCTTGAAGATTATCACCGACTAAAAGCCAATCATGAAAGAGCAACCTAAAAACCTCAGTTACCAAAACCTAGAAAATCAGAACATTCATTTTGCGGGCAAAACCGGCCAACATCAAATGACAAATGAAAAAAGGCAGCTACTGGGATTTCAAAATGTTCATGTAAGAATAATGTATGTTTTTACAAACAAACTCAAGAACTGGCAAGACTGTCAACTAATAATAACAAGATGAATATGAGCAATTAATTTGCATCAAACCCACCAAAGCTCTCAGACAGCACTCCAGAGTGCTGGACCCATAGATCTTCTTTATTGGCCATTGGAAAGCCGTGTCAGATGATGCAATGATGTGAAGATGATTTGTGAGCGGGCTGACAGAGAGAGGCTAGACACAGCATAGCCCTGGGAGGGAGAGTGGAGGGACAGAAAGGAGTGGTCTTGATAGAAAAGTAATCCTGCAGATACAATCCATCACTGGGAATCCACTTGCACGAAGCCCCTGTCACTCTCCATCCACCTTGAATCCCATAAACAATATGATGCAAGCAGCAGACTCTACAGCGCAGTCTTTCCAATGCCAAAAGGCCTTCAAGGCAAGCGAGGCTTTAAAACCGGAGAGTGCCATCATTTCCCCATTACCCACCATTCAGGGAGCAGTGGGCACGACTGCCTCCTTTAAAAGCTTTATTTTATTATTTGGAGGCTTACGTCACACAGGAAACCATCACTTCATATATTTCTAGACATTAGTGAGCTGAAGATGGCACTTAGAAGAAAAAGCAGGGATTGAACCAGTCACGATGTTTTGGAGTAGGGCCTTTGATGTCATGGAGTGGGTTGACCATGCAGGAACATGGATATTATAATTAATATAATCATTCTGAGCTAAAGAAAACTGTCAAGAGTATAGTGTGCAGTGCATTCAAGGGTTTTGCTAATCAGGGAACAAAGAAAACAACATGCACACAGTTTAGTGCTCTGATTTTTTATTTAATTTAATTCAATCAGATTTGTTATTTTTGCTCCCAGTTTGGAATCATTAATTTTATTTTCAACAGCCTCCCACATCAATTTGGGAGAGTGCCAGCATACATACACTCTCCTCCAGAAACATACTTCTGGCAGTTGCTGCTTCATTTCCCCTACAGTCCTCCAGTTCAGCTCATTGCTGCATAACAGGAAGTATATTAGTATTTTTAAAAACACTATATATGACAAATTGTTCTTTTTATAATGCTCTGCATGTTAATATAAAATAATATGAACAGGTGTTTTTATTTTAACATTGGCGTTATTTCTGGTGCAAAATAAAGATGAAACTCCTGTGAATAAATTAAGGAGACATTCTAATGTATGTATTAATATTTGATCCCTGCATGTATGAATTCCCAAATTGTATAACACAGGCCAAGCAAAAAAATTTCTGAATTTAGAATTGCGTGACAAACCATGCAGAAGTCTTATGTTGAGGATGGTATTTCTCTGTGTTGAAAGTGAAACAGTTTTTTTTTGTTTTTAATCTTTTTTATTTTGCTTACAGTTTTTTATATGTAGGAGGATATTTTGCACTAGTGTGCCGAAGAAGAGTAGTTTTTCAGTTTTTCAGTTTTTCTATAGCAGTTATGAGGCTGCAGTCAGAGTGTTTTACTGTGGTCTGACATAGGTTACCAGTTTTACTGTATACAGCTGAAACAGAAAATGAAGCCCAGTAATTGGTTGGAACAAAATCAGCATATACAACAGTGCTCCAGGAATAGAGTTGTAGACACCTATCATCTCCGGTATGGGCTAATTGGCTAAAAGGATTTATTAGTCAGGGTCAAACTAGCCTTGTTCTATCAGGGGTAAGGTGGATGTAAGTTGACCATGGTTCCTCCCATTGTCAAGAAGTCTGACACTACTCCTTTAAATGCAATGGAAAGTGGCACAACTAATGACAATAGACACTATAGACAATAGAGAGAAAGAGAGAGATTGTGCTTTGGCAACCATGGTTGATTTCTGTTAATTTGAATCTTAATTTGAATTTGAGAGATAATAATAATAATAATAATAATAATAATAATAATAATAATAATAATAATAATAATGATAATAATAATAATAATAATAATAATAATAATAATAATAATAATTTGTTACTTAGCAGACACTTTTATCCATAGGGGACAATCCTCCCTGGAGCAATATGGGGTTAAGGGCCTTGCTCGAGGGCCCAACAGCGGTGCCGATCTTATCATGGCTACACCGGTTGTACCACCAACCTTCCATGTCCCAGTCAAGCACCTTAGCACAAGATGCATGCCTCAGCTGACATGCAGGGGAATTACCAAGTACAATCTATCTCTTTGGATCTCTTAATTACCATCATCTAGCCAGCAGACCTAACAGGATCACACGCAATCTGTTTTTTGCTATCCATTAGCAAACAGGCATGCATGAACTTAGCATATTCCTATTGCATAACATGTTTTGGCAATTATTATATAATCATGCTTAATTGTAAAACAGGTGGTACAAAATTATTGTTCAAATACTGGACACGAGGAAAAAAGAATTATGGCAAACATACAAAATTGAACATTCGTATGGATGTTTTTTTCCATATCAAAGAACTGGTCCAACTTCTACAGCAGCCATTGGTCTGTGGTTTCTATATTGCTTCTGCTATAAAATGTATCCTACTCAGGATAAAACATGGGAATCAAGTATGAAATCCATTAAGTTTCTAAAAATGAAAGTCAACATACAAGTGAATCAAAGTGTATCTACACATTTATAAATGTATTTCCACAAATCGTCAAACACCATATCACCAGTTTATTATTATTGAGCATTCTTTTGCATAATTTAGCTAACCATATGTTTAGTTGGGGGCTTTTTTTCACATTGAGCAGCTCTATTCTGTTCCTTTCAAATGAGCAGCCCAATATTTGCAATAGCAATGCCACTTTTATTTACAGTGCCTCAAAGAAGCCAGAGCTCTCTTACTTTCTGACAGCAGCCCTTTCACACTCAGCTGCTTTGGCTATGCGCTTTCCCGGCAAGCTCCACGCCAATTCATTACCGTAATCCATAAATTATTTTGAGGGTCTTTGTTCGAGATAGCCATAAATCTGTGGCAGGAGTCAGAAGCAGCCAAGCTTTCTATAAGGCAGCAGCATCTGGTACTCTGCAAACCACAAATACTTTTTCATGACCTGTCGGTACAAAAGAATGCTTTTTATGCATTTTTTATAAATAAGATAAAAAAACATTACTTTTATTATACGGCATTCTTACTGAAGGGATCTCATAAGAAATGACTGGTTGTCACACATTAAAGTAAACTGCTCCTACTTTGCTTTGGGAACTTAATATAACCAATTTGGCACTTTGTCCTTAACTTTAGTTATGAGTGAACAATTTACAGCAATTTAATTTTTGTCACAAAATATGTGCCTTTTCAGTGCCAAATTAGTGAAGATCTTTAAATAACTACTGAATTTGAGGCTTGTTTGAACATGTTACTGAAATGTAAGGACAAAAGCCTCCACATAGTTATATTGTATACAGCACTTTATTGCATACAAGTCAAACAGCATATTTAGATAACCTCGGTGTTAATAAATTTGCTGAAATGTTCTACTTTCAAGACCACATACAGAGACTCAAACACTACACCTACGATGAAAATCATTTAAATCTTTCATTGAAAGAGCTCTCAAGTTGTCTGAGCGATGGGTGATGGTAGAGCTAGGGAGGATAAATGCCTCCAATTCCAGAGGTGATGGCTAACGATGATGGGCCCTCACATTTGACACTTATGTCTATAACTGGATCACTGAACCAAAGCAGAGCTTTTGGAGCTTTCGTTTTTTTCTCATTTCGCAAAGTGGAGTGTGTGATTATGTTCAAATGAGCGGTTGCTAATTGCAGTGAATTATCTTGGCTGAAATCATGCTGCATTCAATTTTCTTTTTTTTTTTACTGCAGACGTGGCTTATGGTTCTACCCAAGAAGGGTCTAAATTGTTGCCTTGATGAAGGATAAAAAGGGAACAATGGAGAAGTGCCAATCATTGGAAAGAACAAGAGAGAATGAGGCACGGGTGTGTGATTGTGTTATTGCAGCCCCAGTATACGCTGAGCATGTGCGTGTGCGTGTGTGTTACACTGGTGGCCTGGTACCCAGATTCCTCACCACTTATCTATGGAGCTAGCAATGACTAAAGAGTCTGGAAACGGCTGGAAAGGATCCTTTTATCTTGTTGGTTGTGTCAAAGAACAGAATTGTCTTTGTGATGATTGCATTAACTCTTTCTCATATTCTATGAGAGATCTCACTCGACATGCATGCCGGATTTTATTGGCCAAAGCTTGAAATTATGAAATGATGAGATGATGGGCTTAAATGAGAGTTAAAAAGAGCATTCATAAACCCAGTAGGACTAGCAGAGGTATTAAACCAAAATAAATCAAACAGCTCTCAAGTGCTGTCCTTATGCAGTTACAGAGAGGACGAATGATCCAACTAAATCGCCTTCAAGTATCATTCCCTGATATCATCTTCTATCTTATACGTTTTTTTTACAATCACTTTGACACTAAGTAGATCATTAAAATTTGACAATTTTCAAAACTAAAACAAAATGTTAAATTGCTTGGATACAATAAACATAAACAAAAGAGCCTTAATTCACAAATGACACTCCCTAGTGTAGGAAAGTACTACAAACAAGTAACTGATAAAGTGTCAGCATCCAAATCATGGTTTGTGATTATCCTCTTGGCATGTAAGAAGTCAGGGGGAGTCCACTGCTGGATGGAAGGGGAAGGGAACCTCAGAGGCAAAATGTCAGAAGCAAATTCAACAAGAACAAGATTCACCAGAGTGAACATGAGTAAAAACATGGAGTAGGTGTATTGTGGACTGTCAGTCAAAAACAGGAGGGAATCGTCTCCCTGCTGTTTTGACTGACAGCAAAGAGCTTGACTGACTCAAGAAGAGCTGACCTTTTTCCTGACTGGAAATATCATTTTTCTTATTGCATGCTCTCATGTGTGGCTTTTCATAGAAAAACAATCAACTAGAATGTCAAGGAATAATTCTTTGATTGATTAAGTTTTTATCAAAAGAACAGCAAGGTGAAAAAGACCCCTAAAAGTAGAGCAAAGACAATTTTAAGTTGCAATTTTATTAGTAGCCTAATAAAACTGTTCTGAAAGTTGGCTTGGAGATCATAAGCTGTGTTTCATATACTGAATCTCACAAATCAAAATCTATAATTGTATTGTAGAACACACCTTTGCGAAAGACAGACAAAACCTACATCATTTATTTTAATGGAAACAAATCAGTGAAGCAAAAAAATATACTCTTCAATTCTTGAATATTGCAATAATCAGTAATAAACATTTTCGAACCATTAATAAACAGAACAACATTCTACAATTTAAAAAAGGTATGTGTCTATGGATAGAATTAATAAATGAAATGTTTACAAAATTCATTGTTGTAGTTATTTTCCACTCAGCTATCCATTAACCCCTTAAGTATTGTCCCTTTTCTTGACACAAGCTTAAAAATGACATACCCAAAATAAAATAGTTCCTATTCTTGAAACCTTTTGACTACAGGCCTAACCTGGTCTCTTCTGAAAGGTAACCCTTTGAAGTTTGTTTTCCCAAGAGTCAGAATTACTCCAAATATTACTAAAACAAAGTGACAGAAGCTCAATCACAATGAGAGTGAAAGCTTTTTTTTCTCACTTAAAATATTTTCTGTCTTTGGCTGGATAGAAATTATTGTAGCTGTGGCTTAGAAACATAATAGAGCCAAGTCACAACACTGGACAAATCCCCTTTCAGATTTGAGGACAATATCACCAAACAAAAGTGTTTTTTTTCTCATTTATGCCTAGGCAGTTTTCCATAAAGGACATTTGGAGGCTCCAAAAGGGTACATGGAAACTAAATTATATTATGGGTTATATTTCTTACTGAACACCCTGGGCCGGTGAAACTTGAGGGGTTAAAGATGGATTTTTGTGCATATATTGTATGCTTACCTATAAAGCAAACTGGCTTAATTTGGCAACGCACAGCCTGTTGATGCTAAACAAAACTTCATGAGGAAACTTTGTTCCCTTTCCAACTCACAAAAAATGACAGGCAAAACATTAATTAAATGACTTGATAAATACATGTGGCCTATAAAGCTGCAGAGCGATTAAATATATCATCTGATTCAAAATGGCTGCTGTGCCTCCCATTGCCACACCTGAAGTTCTTACAGTAATGAAGATTTGCTTTTCCTATCTGACACTGTTGTAGAGAGAAAATCTGTCCTCCTGTTGCCTATACTCTTGACCATCAGTGACTCTTCAAATTAATCAATGTTTCCTCTATTATTCTCTTTTGAGATCCCTTTAATATGCTGTTAACAGAGGGCGTAATGAATTAAGCCAACCATCTGACTTCTAATAGCTGTCAAGATGGTATTCAAGTTCACAAGTGTTCTTTTGTATGACCAGCTATGCAGAAAGTATAATCACCATTCTTTCCACAGTACAATTCAGCATAGGAAATGATACAAGATTGTACTAATAACGAAACATTGAGCTGTTCTCAAAATACCAGAAGGTGTTTTTGGTTAGCGGTATGAATGAATTGCTTTGCTGACACCTGTAAATACTGAAAAGAAAATTAATTAGCCACCTTACCATTCAGAGAAGCCCAAGTCAGGCTTTAAACCCATCCACACTGCTTGCACTTTCCTTTAATCTGCCAAAATTGGACATTCAATCACTCTAATTACATGAGAGAACAATTTTAATTATCAGCGTTCAAAGAGATATGCTAATGAATCCAAATGCCCACATGCATACAGTGATATTATGCATGACCGTAACAGCCATTTAAATTAATCACACAACAATGTCGGTCTGACACACATCCATTTAACTGATTTGAAAATATCTGTGGCCAACCTGCCGAACAAAAGCCTGGGGTAGCAACGGAACATCTGCCATTGGAATAAATTAACCTCAGCCTCGACTACGTGTTGTCCTATCAAGTTTTCTACATATTGTATCATCCACAGTTTCAACCCATGCAGTATATTTAGTGGACCATCGTTATATTGGTGTGTGTGCGTGGGCATGCGTGTGCGTAAGTGTGCTTTTTTTTAATGACCCAAATCGAATTGTTGTTGTCATCAGGTTTCCTTGAGGGTTATGACTTCAGTTTCCTGCGCAAGCATGACCTCATACACATGCATACCCTCCTAGGCCTGGATCAGCTTGCAACTCTCATTGTGTTTCCTCCAGGGCTAACTCAGTTGTATTGATCTGATGTAATATTGTACACAGGCTGAACAGTGAATTCCATTAATACCTATCTTAAGGGAGGGATTACATTGCAGCAGTAGGAACCTTATGTTGTTGGGTGTCCTGGATTTGCTTTAACTGGGAATTATACACTCACTGAGCACTTTATTAAGAACACCTGTATACCTACTGAGTCATGCGATTATCTAATCAGCCAATCGTGTGGCAGCAGTGCAAAGCATAAAATCATGCAGATATGGGTCAGGAGCTTCAGTTAGTGTTCACCTCAGCCATCAGAATTGTGAAAAACTGTGATCTCAGTGATTCCGACCATGGCGTTATTGTTGGTGCCAGACCGTCTGGTTTGAGTGCTGATCTCCAACACTCTCTTGAGTTTGCTCAGAATTGTGTGAAAAACAAAAAACAGTGAGTGGCAGTTTGTTGATGAGAGGTTGACAGAGAATGGCCAGACTGGTCTGAGCTGACAGAAATGCTACAGTAACTCAGATAACCACTGTGTACAATTGTGAATGCACAACACGTCAAACCTTGAGGCGGATGGGCTACAACAGCAGAAGACCACGTCAGGTTCCAAGTCTGTCAGCCAAGAACAGAAAGCTGAGGATGCAGTGGGCACAGGCTCACCAAAAATGGACAGTTGAAGACTGGAAAAATGTTGCCTGGTCTGATGAATCTTGATTTCTGCTGTGACATACAGATGGTAGAATCAGAATTTGGTACCAACAGCATGAATCCATGGACCCAACCTGCCTTGTGTAAACAGACCAGGCTGGTGGCAGTGGTGTAATGGTCTGGGGTAATGTTCTCTTGGCACACTTTGGGCCTGTTAATACTGATCAATCATCAATGCATCTATTTGAGTATTGATGGTGACCATGTGCATCCCTTCATGGCCACAATGCACCTGCAAACATGATGTGGTAGAACGGGAGATCTGCAGCATGATTGTGCAGCTGACAAATCTGCAGAAATTGTGTGATGCAATCCTGTTAACATGGAACAGAATCTCAATGGAATGATTTCAACATCTTGGAATGCATGCCACAAAGAATTGAAACTGTTTTGAGAGTAAAGGGAGGTCCTACCCAGTATTAGTACTGTGTTCCAAATAAAATGCTCAGTGAGTGTATGTTCCAAATATATCAATTAATTCAGTCAGTTTTGTTCAAACAAAAGCACCTGAAAATATTGCAGAGCAGGTGGAAGCATATCATTCTTCATTTTATAAGTAAATGTCATGCTTTGCTTTTAGCTCATCAAACCATATCATAGAAACAAACATTTCAAACTGTCCAAAAACTGTTTCATCCATAGCTCAGTTTTATTGACAAACTAAATAAATCGAGATATCAAGAACACCAGGATCTAGACAGATGTGTCAAATACAAAAATGAGGAGAAGGTTGCATAACCTCTGAGGGTTCATTGTTATTTTGCAACTGTGTTTGCTAAAAATACAAAAACTGTATAGATTTTTTTTTTTTTAAACAGAGACTTACTACCCTACCACAGCTTGGGGGTCCTTCAGAAGCTTCTGTATGATGCCACTTCCTGTTTAATGACTATATATCAAAATAAAATGTTCTATATTTGCTCTAGATTGTCTGCTCCAGTGCTGTCACAAAGGACTTTGAATTATCAGTTGAATTTGATAATGTTTGTAATATTTTCATATGTTGATGGAAAGACTCATATAATTATACCCAAGGGAGAGATGTAAGTTATTTAAATTCTGACTATTTTCGTAGCATTTTTGCATTCAGTATGTTGGTGCGGACAGTTATCCAATTTCGCCAATTTGAAGTGTAATAGTTTCTTGAATTTCTTCATATATGTTCTTCATAACAGTTTTTCATAAATGTAAATTAACATGAAGGATATTATTGTTTTTTTTAATGAAAAATATGTCGCTTTATATCAAAAATGTGTTTTGGACATCAAAATAGACATGCCACGCCATCTATGGACCTCACTGAACCGTCTGCGCTCTGGCGTCGGACGATTCAAGTCATCTCTGAAGAAGTGGGGCCTATCGGACAGTGCGGCATGTGAGTGCGGCGAGCCTGAACAGACTGCCGAGCACATAATCACCGGCTGCCCCCTATACAGCCCACCCTCAGAAGCTGGCCTGTTCGACTTAGGACCGGAGACGAGGGCGTGGCTGCATGACACTGAGTTGGCCATCTGACGATATACGAAAGAAGACTCAAATACCCCCAAGTTAAAGCTGACAATCTGCACTTCAACCTAATTGCTTCACATTAAATACAATATGCTGGAATACAAAGAAACACTGCACTGTGTAAGCATAACTCTCAGGCAGCACATGTAGAGTATGAATAATGGGGCAAGGACATACGTATACCTGTAGCATTTCACATACTGAATATGTCAAAGATTAAATGAAAGCTCAATCACCTTTAGGATCTAAAACGCTCTTTGACACAGAAATGCACACTGTAACACACATAGCTTACTCACAAGCTCACCCTGCTTTAGGCTTTAGAGGTTCTACTATATGCATATGTACATATATACATCTCATCTCTTTGGTCAGTGTGTACATTTTCAATGAGTTGTAATTGTTAAATTGTGTGAGCTTTTACAATATATGCCTTTATCATTTCTGTGATGCCATACTGCCTGAAAGTGTGATGCCATACTGCCTGAGAGAGTTTTAGAAGTCTTTTTTGCATATGATCCAAATTCAGAAATGCTGCTCTGTGTCCTAAGGATAAAATGCAAATGTTTCACATTTATGTGATAATTTATTATTATTATTATTTTTAGTTCAAAAGTCTCTTCACTGTAAACCAACAGGTGAAGGTATTTAATTCTATTGAAGCACTTCAGACTTGTGATAAAGTTCATTTGATACAGTCAGATACTATTTTGTTCAAAGGAATCATCAGCAAGCTGGGTGGCCCTATAATAGTGGTGCACCAATTATGCTTCTATACCAAGACCTGTGTGGAGCCAAAATCTCCATTTTACCTTTCAAGCTGACTTCAATTTCAAATGGGAAATGGTACTAGATTCGCTAATACTATTAGTATTGTGTGTACGGAAAACACACAGAAAATACACATTCCAATGATTGCAATACACAGAATTTAAATGATCCACTCACATAAACAAGCAAACAGTCAAGTTCAATATTGTAGGGCTTTGTAAATTGAGAATGGAACCATCTTAATGATCAACAATATATCCACTGGTGACCTGTATCCTGCTGGGTACTGTAGTAATGTGAATATTGTCACTCTGCAAATAAGAGCCTTCATAGGGCTTCTTAAAGATGAATATTGAATCAGTTGCTTTCATTCAAAGTCATACCCAGACATGGCAATTCTTCAACTCTCGTCATACTAGTCACGATCACTCATAGCAACCTCGGTCTCATTTAGAATCACTCCAAGAGGGTGTCTCGGTGGCGCAGCCTGTAGAGCATTGACCGCATGCTCACTGTGAGCCGCGACATCGGCGGTTCGAATCCGACCGTCCGACATTTGTCGCATGTCTTCCCCTCTCTCTCGCTCCCATTCTTCCTGTCTCTCTATACTGTATACTGTCCAATAAAGCTGAAAAAGGCCTAAAAAATATCTAAAAAAAACAAAAGGAATCACTCCAAGAGGCAATCTTTGCACCAGTCAGACACCGTGAGTGGCATTACACATGTGGCATTGAAGTGCAGAGTAGAAAAGAACTTGCTGAGATGCCCTTTTTTTATCCTCACGGTACTGCCGGACAGTACTGTATCAACTTTCTCATGAGATCTATCACACAGAGTTGACGAAATGTAAATGCAAACATTATCGAATGGCTAAGCAGTTTGCCAACACTTTGCTCTTCAATCGATATGGTGAAGCCTATGCCTTTCTTTGCCTGACAGAGATCTCTGCTGGGCACCACACCAGGCACAGGGAGATTAATCAGCTCCAGCCAGTCTGTCTCCACTCAAAGAGTCCTTTCAAGTTGGGAGTGAGGCACAATTTATAGCCCTGTGTCTATTGTGCCCCCCTTTACAGGGAAGCCAGAACTCTATACTTTTGCTTTTCAGCACCATTGATGTGGGGGGGGGGGGCTATCCATGGCCTATATTAATTCCTCCCTGTGGATGTCAACAACACCAAGCACCCTTCTGAGAACTCTTGAGAACGCTGTCAGTCACACACTAAGAACCTTGAGGCAGCTGCAGCCAGCGAGCAACTTCATTAAAATTCACCATTCTAACATTGCCTGTCTAGCTAAATAATTTCAAAGGTGACCAAAAAGATTTAGCTTTTCTTTACATACTTTTGTGTTTTTTGTTCATTTTGCTTTTGATCTGAGGACTGAAAGTGAAATACCACAAAAGAGAGGATGTTTTGCTGGGCTGACCAGTACAATGATGGTAGAGTTAATTTGCAATGCAGCCTTTTTCACTTTGAGAAACTTTGGGTGGTGGCTCCAGTTTTATTTTTGAAATTCAGAACTGCAAAGACACAGTTATACAATTTCAAAGTATCCAAATGGTCACTTGTTTTTGTTGTGGCTGAGAAGTTCTTGAAGTGTACTTCCAGAACTCATACTACTTATCTACATACCGTAGTTTAATTTTGCCCAGTATAAAACGTTTTCATTCTAAACTAGGATGCAGTCAAACCTCTTACACCTTACAGGCCATGTTTTTTAAGTAGATGAAAACAGAATGAGAAAGCTATCATGTCAAATGCACTTGTTGTAAAAAGAGTATGTACAGATTTTCAGAGAAACATTATGAATACTAAATGTATAAAACTATTTCTTCTATAACTTCATTTGCAACAGCAGAACCAGGAACATAAGTTAACAGTACAGTACAGCAGTTGTGGAGTTCCTTAGGGTATTCAAGACTTCAAGACAGTAGGTGAAATGGCACAGCTAGATGGGTATGAGAATCACTCTTACCCAGTATGTTCAAAAACACGATGATCTGTGTGTTTTCTTAAAACCTGCTGGATACCAGAGGGCTCAGATTACACTCCAATGCAAAAACAGGAATCTTTAGGCAGCCCTTCATAAGTATATCACACTGCATTACTGCACCCATATACCTATGCAAAATATACATTAAAAAAGCTTTGATATAGCCTTCTAATCGTTTGGTTTATTATCTAGTATAAGCAGTGGGGACATGAGTTATCTAGGCAGCCCCATGCAAAACAGTCATGTTTTCCCTAATATGAAAAGATCTAGTCAGCCATGGGGGCCCCCTGGATAGTTGAGGCGCCGTGCAGTTATGTGGGTTGTGTTCTTCAGCCACAGTGCATATGGATATGTGATATACGCCCAGGCAGAAGCAAGATCAGGCAAACATAGCCTGAGCATAGTTCCGTTTTTTCTCATTCTGAAAAATTAAGAAACTGCATTAACTGATTGAATTGTACAGCGCAGCCCGTAAGTATTTGGACAGAGGTACCATTTCCGTACTCCAGCACATTGAATTTGAAATGAAACAATGAATAGGAGGTGATTTAATTGCAGGGTATTTACATCCATATCGGGTGATCCGTGTAGGAACCAAAAGTAAGTGGACAAAAGTAAGTGGACAGTTGGCATCTCAGCTGATATAGTCTTACTGAAACATTTTTTGGAACATCAGTAAGAAGAAAGTAGGCACTGATGTTTGTTTGAGATCATTGCCTTGCTGTGGGATGAAGCACTATCCAATGAGTTTGGAGGCATTTTATTGAACTTGAGCAGATGAGATTCTTCTTTTTTTGCAGTTTTTCTGTTGCCTCATAATGGCTACCTTGACATGTTGATAAATGCCGATAACAGACTCCCAAAGCCTAGAATCAAGACTAGATTTTTATTCATTATTTCTATGTGCAAAATGTAAAAATTGTTAATAAGGCCCAAAATAAATAACTACTACTACTACTACTACTACTACTACTAGATACTGAAAGCTGTATATTCATACATGCATTTTACTACTTGCACAATTCATAGTAGCCATTGCACAGTATATCCAAAAGCATAAACCTTAGTTGAGGCATATGAAGCAAACGCTTACTTGCTGCAATAAACATGCTCATTCTGTGCTTTACATTGAGTTGCAGGCAGCTTTGCAGCTGAATGCAAGCACTCTGAATGTGCTGCAGATGGACGGAGGTAGATGGACCCAGTGTAAATGCTCATTATGGAGCCATGAGCTTAGCGGAGGTGAATGAGTTTATCCGGGCAGGGGAAGGTGTCTTGTGGTAGAAATTCAGAAGCATGAGGAACTTTTTTTCTTTCTCTCATTTTTTTTTTTTGTTTTGTTTGAGTAAGCACTGGTGGGTGATGCATTTCACACATTCCCCTTATGTCACTGGGCATTATGGGATAGGCAGTGTGAGAATTCTCAGCTTGCTCACAAAAAAAGAATCAGTGAATGGAGGAAAATGAAAAGACGCGGCCTGAAAGCGCCTTGCAGGCACCGAAGGGTAGTCATTATGAAAACTCTGAAAAACATTGAACAGATTAATGGTTTAAGGGGCCCGGTTCAATACAGAGAGAATACTAAAAAGGTAGTTTAAACATTTACTGCACCGCTGAAGAGGGGCCCACTCACCGTACCTGTACATTTCATTCTGTTTCTGAGAAACACAAAACTAATGCTACCGCCCCGTCTGCCAACAAACAAACCGTTCACATTGAATTGCTATAGACAGGATGGACATCCCACTGCAAGTATATCAAGCAGGACATAGCGATAAATATAAAGAAATATGTCTGTCCAAGATTTCTTGCCAAAGGTTGTAAGTATTGCAGCTGAATGTAATTTATTTGAGCATACAGTAAAGGCAAGGTGTATCTCATGCTTTAACAGCAAATCAATGGCCCCCAGGGAGTTAGATTGCAGTTAAACCGTGGTCATATCTGAGTGCAGGCTTAAAAGCCCAGGGGAGCCTATAGGGCCTTATCATCTGGGTGCAAGTGTGTTTCTCTCTGATAAAAGTATATGTAATTAGGTCACCTAAGCTATATACTTTTGGTGCAGTACTATATGTATGTGGCTTTCCCATACTCGTCCTCAGCAAAGTAAAGGTTGAGAATATTCTGTCTGTGTAAACAGCTCTAGGGACTATCACATTCAAGAGCACCAAAACTCTATTGAATATTGTAAAACATAAAACAAAACCGTACTTAACGGTGAATTTGCCAGCATGGAGACTAAGAGGGTGATTGTGCGTGCCCTTTAACCTATTGTAATATGTTATTCCACCGAAAACCTGGCAGTGCCAACAGTCCCACTCCAAAACAGAGTGTCACAAAACATAGCAAAATATTAAGATTCAATATACCATCTAATTGGAAAGGAAGTTGAAAGTGCAATAGAACATTCTCCCTTTTGAATTAGACCCCAAACAGTGTAACGGTATCTGGTGACTCACAGGTGCAGATCTTTGAAGGGAAATGGTATGAAAGGGGTTTTTATGTTTTTTGGGGGTTGTTTTAGTGTTTGATAGGTTCCTTATTGTCAATGTTGTATGTAGACCAGGCTTTGGATGCAAAGTCAGCATACAAGTCAGTTACAATTTTACATCCTGCTATCACCATGATTGTTAAGCAAGAGGAAATAGTATAGTGGATAGTGGGTGCACATTGCATAGTTTGGCATAGAGAGAGAGGGAGAGAGAAGCAGAGAGAGAGAGAGAGAGAGAGAGAGAGAGAGAGAGAGAGAGAGAGAGAGAGAGAGAGAGAGAAGCAGAGAGAGAGAGAGAGAGAGAGAGAGAGAGAGAGAGTGATAGAGCGAGAGAGAGAGAGAGAGAGAGAGAGAGAGAGAGAGAAAAAGAGAGATCATCATGTTGATACCACTCTGCAGTCAGGTTTAAGTAACAATATCTGATCATGCACAGGTGTGTCAGCCAAAAGTAACACTGTGCGAATGGGGTTGAATTGCCTACTGGCAAAGATGTGAAAGGAGAAAAATGAAAGAAGAAAGGAATACAATCCCTAGATATAGTTCTCGAGTAAGTCAAGAATAAAAGGAAGTCTTTAGTCAGCCTTACCGCTTTGAAGTTAAAATAAGAGACTGATTTTGCAAGCTAACATTAACATCCCTCCATCACAAAACGGGAGGGATTGAGGGAATCCCCATCTTTTAACATGATAAGTGGTGGAGGACGTTTGGGGAACCATGTAGGTACCCAGTAGGTGCTTAAATCGGTGAACAAAAGAAAGAATGAATTATTTTATTAGACTACCTATTTATGATGCACTCTTACCAGTAATGCATGTACTGTACTGCCAGCAAAATCAGAAACCTGGGTCAACAACAGAAGAAACGGCCCAGAACTCTTAAGACACCGAAAGGAAATACAGTCAAAACAATACAGATTGATTAAGTAGTCTGAAAAGTGGACAAGTCTCAAGCTAAAATCATTCACAGAGCTGCTGGCATGATTTGGTAATGAATGGCTTATTTACTTGTAATGAATATTGAATTCCCACAGCTTTAACTGCACAAATGTAAGTACCTAATGCCATCTCTCTTTTTTCCCCTCTGTCACACAATAACATGTTTGGAAGTGTTTCAACCAGATGTCAGATATAGAACACTGATTACGTGATTCTTTGTGTAATCAGTAACACATTTCATTCTGTTGCTTATGCTAAATGATTTACAATGCTTTTTGGACTATTTGCTGACCTGAATTTCATTGGCAAGCACCATGCTGTATTAATGGATTGTACGTGTCTTGTATGCCATGCAAGTTCTAGCATCGCTCCCAATTCAGTAGATCCGTATTTATTATTCAAAACATTCATGCCTAGGATGTGAGACTCAACTGTGCATTTCTACACAAATTGCTTCAAAAACATTAGGTATTTTACCATTTCTGTAATATTAAAGTAGCTATATATTTTTATAAGACTTGCAAATGGAATGTGCTGCACTGTATTATTAACATTCTCAGCTAATATATTATTCATGCACTGCAGAAACTGAAAATGACTACTTTTGCACAGATAATACCATACAGCTAGGTTTCTAAACCCTCAAAATTACAAAAATCTGGTCTACGCTAAAGCAGAGCAATATTTCTGCCTGCAATATTCCATGTTAAACATAAGTATACAGCAAATTACAGTACAAGACCATTAAATGTGGAATGATCCGTGTCTCAGTGAGAGCCAAGAATAAGTCTTACGGACACTGCTCAACTACAAGATTCAGAGCAGAGGGTGTGTGGACCAGGTTGGACAGGTTACGGCTATAGCATGGTGTTGCCTCCTAATGCATGCGGAGAAGACATTCTCTCTAACCCATATTCTGAGATGTCAAGGGTAGATACCTGGTTGTCATAAGAAAAGAAGCAAAGCTACAAGCAAAACAATGGGATGACTAGTAATGAAAGGACAGAGAAGGAAATTAATGAATGATAAAATAATTAAATCAATGATGTATACTGTATATTGTGGCCTTCCATATTGTCCTTCCTTGGTGGACTCCCATGGGTGAATTCCCCGCTTGCCAGACTATGTCTTCATCTGGCAAGGGTATGAAAGATGAGACCACTAACAACAGCCACTAACCGGCTGTTTACTTCCCAATATGCTAAACTATGCCTACTACTGCATCCATGGTGTATAATCAGTGGAAAGTCCCAGCACTTGAGGAAGCTAAAATGCACACAGTCCCAATCTCACATTGGTATATAAAATGCAGCCAGTTATGGTCAGAACAAACAGTGGAACACAGTATAGCTACTACTGCCAGTATTAAATCACAAGCTTGGTGCTTTGAAAGCCTCACAATTGCAATGGCAATGTACATTAGGCTAGAATGTGGACATTTTCTCTTATTCACTTCTGGTTTAAGCCACATCTACTTATGATTTTCTATTGGAAAATACAGTACATACAGATTATTTTGTTGGTTGAACATGGTGGGAGGGCAGTAAAAAAAATGTTTGAGTGTGTGAGTAAAGAGAAAGGGAACAACATTATAGAGTGGAATGTCTGTGAGGGCCCCCTCCGCCTTTGTCTGAATGAAGCCTTGGAAAGAGTTACACGCTCATTACTATACAGGAATGTGTCAGTGTAAAATTCAGAGCCGAGACCTCCCTCCCTGTCCTTCACCATCAGGTTTCAGGTGATGTGTCATTTTCTATTGCTTACACAATTACAGTATTTTACATTTTATTCTAAAATGGCTTGTTTTTTAACATAATTTAGATAACAGCAGACAAAACATAGTTTGAAACCCACTTTGTGGGTGTGTTTATCATCAGCGGTTGCTGCCTGATAGGGTTAACTGCTTATGGTGAAGTGCTGTTGAGCGTTTCCTTCACCCAATAAGTTTGAGTGCAAGTGAACAAATCTCCTTATATAAAGTCCCTGGGGCCAAGCATTAAAATGAACCAGTGAGTGTATGTTGCTATAAAGAATAATGTTGAGGTCCAGTGGTAACAACAAAAGGTTTCTCAAATTTCAGTGCAAGGAGCTCACGGTGCTTTTACAGTGTAACAGTAAACTTAATAGGTAATGTATTTAATCTCAGAAGAAAAATTCTGTATCTAGAAGCTGCCATGGAGCATTATTCAGGAAAATAAAGAAGCTATGAGCTGGTCAAACAGAACAGAAACAGACAAAAAATGAAATGGCTGTGATGCAATAACATTTCACTTGAACTCAATCCGTTAAAAATCAAATGACAATGTATCATTGTCCTTGCTGTGCTGTACTGAAAGCTGTTCAATGGGCAGCAGCATGTATAGGAGGTTTGCAAAAAGGAGCTAAGTAAGCACAGGTTAAGTAATTTAGAAGTATGTTGGAATAAGAGGCTGCAATACTGATCCATGTTGTTTTTCTGTTGGGTACTCCTATCTGTGCGGAACTTGTGGCAGAGGCCTGTTCTCTGATAAGACAGTCACTTGGGTCCCCAGCTGTGGTTAGCACAGAGATTTCATTAACGCTAGCTCAGTAACACAATACTGTATTGTATATTCTAGGAGCTGACGCAGATTCTATATTGTTGTCGTCAAGTCGTCAAGTCCATTCGTGATTAAAGTTACTGATTGATGTTTATTTATAGTCTAATACCATGGGACTACCTGATATACAAGTGCAGCTGGAGGGACTGTTGTGTGGCTGGCTTCGACCGAAATATCTGGTTAGTGAGCCGGCAGGCACACAGAAATTTATAGCATGTGTATATATTCCATATTCCCTCACCATCAGCAGCAAGCTTTTAGTAGCACCAACTCTCTCTGCCTCCCCATGTCACGTGCACACACACAGACACGGGCACACGCACGGAATGCAGGCGGCTTTGATGTAAAAGAGTAGGAGAATATGTATGATTATCTATGGCTTTGTCATGCATTATTACTCAAGAACATCATTTGCCACACAGGGCAGAACATCTTTGGTTTTACAAATTTAATGAAAAAGGTCACTCTTGTCATCTTCATATTCATATATTATATTATATAATCTATCATGTTCTACAACATATTCTACAACAGGGCAAGAATACACTATAACAAGCAAGGGTTTACACGAAATGAGTAGCTTCTTCTCTCAAAAGTGTCTCAGAATCCTTATCACATATTAAATATATAAACTGTAGAATGGATTTATTGGGAGCAATAACTCTGAATGCAGTATTTCATTGTTCAACTTTATAGTAGCTTCATAGTAACTTCCAAGAGCTAGCCTATGGTATATCTATATCTAGATTGTATTTCTTAAAAAAGAGAATTTCAAGCTCTTGCTAACATAATTAGATAAGATACGTCTGACATTTTCCACATTAAAAGAGATAACTCTATCCAGACAGCCATTAAGGTACTGTTGTGACACACTTGCATGAAGGGGTTTCAAAAAAGGATTGACAAATCAACAAACAAACAAACAAAAAGACAACAGATAATTGTAAAACATTTTAAAAACATTGCCTGCTGTTTGAAAAAGAGTGGCCAAGGTGTATGAAAACACAAAATCTCCCCCAAAAAAAGGACCCTAAAACTTGTCCTTGCAGTACATAACATACAATATACCTTAAAAGCCTTGAGGTACTTTCGCATGTATCCAACCAGACAAGTCACCCATGTCCCAGCGTCCCAGATGTGGATGGAACTTGACGTGGGGCCAGCTAATGGGATTTTCAGTTGCAGGATCTGATTCCCTTATAAAATCCCTTCTGACATGCACGGGGAGCACAGTTTTCTCTGGGAGAATGGAATTAACTCAATTTCCTCTGAAGGTCCACACCGCTCAGACTTTCACACAGCCACTTTGTGATGTGCCATAGAAAAGCCTATAAGCTCAGATCAGCTGCCTGCCCCTGAATCTCTGCAGAGGTTTAGTCTCCATGAAAGGCGTTGTGTCATTTCACACTCAAAAATATACGCATGCTATATACAGGCCTGGATTTCTGACCCGTTTTCATTCCGTCCATTTCAGGAGTCGATATGTGGAGTCAGACAAGTTTATGTTTGCCTGTAGAAGCTCCCGCCATTTGGTTTCTGTTATTCTGATCGATATCCCTTTCTTTATTCAAATTCTGTTCTATGACAACACCCCCTCCATGTTTACCATGCTAAGAACATACTTTCCATCATTGTATACATGCTTTATGGTATTCAATAATATGTCACTCACGGAAACATATATTTCCTTATAAAGTAGACCATAGATTTGCATCATTACTATGCCCTGTTTGATATTTTATACTGCTGAGTAATCCTTTGTTTTTTATTCAATTAATTTAACGGAGAAAAACATTTACATTCCTGCATGAAGTGCTACTTTCTGCCATGTTGTATTTTGGATATCAGATAACACATGCCTCTTTTTAAAACTCAGAGGGCTGGATTTAGTTTTGTCATGGATTCCACATGCAATTTTAATCGTTAGGGCATGTTTTTATTTGACACAAAACAGTTTAGCATGTTCAGCAATCACTAAAACTAACCTGCTTTTTTCAAACCGTGCTTGGGAAAATAACAGCATTTCACTTGCATTGTAAATGTAAGTCAGTGTTTAAGATGAATGTCCAGACCGTAATTCCTCCCTAAATATTATGTATGCATGTCCATTTTCCTCATTGCTGGCCATGTAATATCACTGCTATGGTTGAAGTTAGGATCTCTCGTGAAAAATGTTGACAAAACATATGACGCCATAACCAAGTCTCTGTTCTAAAGCCCCAGGACATGCAAGCTCATTCCATAAAAAATAGTACATTTTTACATGCTGTCCCAGAGTAACAGTAAATTTAAAATAATTGGCTATTGCACAAATACATGCAGACCTTCTTTTTAGTACACAAGCTCGTCTCTGCTCACTCAGAAGATAAATTAAATAAATGTCCATAAATTGAAATCAGAGAAAGAATGCAGGCCATTTGTCAAATGGAAAACTTAGAAACTGGAGCATAGGTCATTGGCGTGGCTATCAGATTTCTCTTGGTACAGTGCTGGTAAGAGCAGAACGACTGAATGAGCAAAACTCTTAATGACATGTCAGCTTCCCTCCATCAGGAATGGCCACAGAAGCAAGCAGGCAAAGCTAAGAGCCAAGAGGTGCCTTTCGGACAAAAGGCTCTGACAGCTTCTTTCATTGTTCTAGTTTGACAGGAATTTTCTGAGATTATGTATCACTGAGTCCGTCATACACTCTACAGTGGTTACAGCAATGATGTTAACCACAAAAACCCATTATCAAAATAGGCTACATGTGCTTTGTTCTTGGATGTTTGTCTTAACATACTTCAATCAACTGAATAAAGCCAGTGGACTGGCTATTATAAAGCTCCACTTTTGATACACAAACACACACAAATTATAGTCATTGAGCACTTTATTAAGTACACCTGTACACCAGTTTGTTAATGCAAAGAATTAATAAGCCATTCATGGGGCCGCAACTAAATGCATAAAAGCATGCTGTCATTGTGAAGAGGTTCAGCTATTTTCAGACCAAATGGACTGATTGTTGGTGCCATTTTCTTGCACAACAGGCTCTAGAGTTTGCAGAGAATATGGCAAAAAACAAGAAGCATCTAGTGAGCAGCAGTTCTGCGGGCAAAAATGTCTCGTTAACAAGAGAGGTCAGTGGAGAAGGGCCAGACTGGTCGAAGGAAGGTGACAGTAATACAAATAACCACACATTACAACAGTGGTATGCAGAAGTGCATCTCTGAACACTTCAAACTTCTTAAGTGGATAGGCTACAGCAGCAGAAGACTAATAATTCTAATAAATACCTAATAAAGTGCTCACTAGACATGCACTAGAAATGCCCAATCTGCCCCATTTGCTGCTTGAATATGTGAAAGCAAAAAGACACATATGACACCCTGCAGCACATCTCTACTGTATATTAACAGAAATGTGTCTCCAATCGTTGAAAACTTATTCTGGCAGTCAATGTAGCTGTACCTGAGCTCACATTTACAAAGGTCTGATATACAAAGGCCAGTTGATAAGCCCTATTCAGAATACCCATTCACTGTTCACTCACATGTTTATGAAAGTGAATTTTAGACTTTGCACTAATCCACATTCATCCACATTCTGCACCCCTTTGACAAAGACAATCACTTAACTGTGCAACATTTTGTCCACAGACTTTTGCATGGTCTGGCAAATTTATCAGCCTTCTGCCACAGTAAAACCATTGCAACTGGTCTAACAATGCTTGAGCATAACTTAATGGTTTATTTAAAAAATGGCAGATGGGTCACCCCTGCCTGATTCACTATTTAATCGAGGGATGAATGTAGGGATTATATGGTCTAGTGGTTCAAACATTCGTTTTCATCACCAGGGATAGAACTCCAAATCCCATCTCTGCCTTTCAATTAGTTTTAAACCCAATTTTCTATCCCTCCCACTGTATTTTGAATTTCCATGAATCAAAGTTTGTCTGCTTGTATGCAACAAGAAATCAAACAATGAATGACCTGGCCATGCACTAAAAAACACTTAAAATCAAACACCATATACAGTATTCCTGAATATATATATTCATTAATTCATATATTCCATCGATAATGTATTCCATTGTAAACATTAATATATATATATATATATATATATATATATATATATATATATATATATATATATATATATTAACCATTACCATAGAAAAGTGTTGCAACAATAAATTAATGATGCTTCAGCTAATGACTTCATATATGTTTTTATTGACTATAGGAGTATATGTGTATTAAATAACTGGGTATTAAGCATGGTACATTGACCAAAATAGTGCTGTGAAACTAGCACCGCAGTAGCATCACTATAACATAGGCCTTCTCGGCTGCCACAGACTCTTCCCTTGCCGATGTTATCACCCTTTCCCATTCTGCTGCACGTCCGGCTTCTGAAAGGTATCGCTCTTTGATTTCTGAATGCTGCAGCGCTTGAAGTGCTAGGTTCTATGCACAGCTGCCCACAGCTCCTTTAAACTGTATTCTTTCCAGGGGATTTCTGCTGGGTAAGTACCCCCCCCCCCCCCCACGCCCTCCCCTGCCCACATAATTAGGCCACCCACAATCATAGTCATGTGCCTTGGATTCTGCATTCTACTGGAATCCCCTATACTCCATATTGAATACCACCATACAGAATGTTATTGAGATTAACCAGTGATTCCTTCTTTCAATGCCACAATTGAGTCAGTACCATTTAAATTGCACCTGGGAAATTCTATTGCTATAGTTACTGTTGAAATAGTAATTACATTTGAAAAGTGGAACATCATCAAGGGCTTTGGCAAACTTACACTGGTATAAGTATTTAAAAACATAAACAGTTATATGACTCTTTAAACTGGGAGTGAAGAGAATGTTTTTTTTTATTTGCTTTTTTGTGCAAAATCAAACCTTCGATGTATTGTACAGTTCACTGTACACTGTGCACCCAATGTGTAAATATCTAACAAAGAACTTCTATCCTGAAGTGGATAACAAAGGTAGATAATAAATGTATACATAAATTACATAATACATAAATGTATTATGTAACCGGAACAAAGTTTCATGAGATCTTGTTTTTATGTAGCATTTTAGAATGTTTTCTATTATACGGCTTTCATCCTTTTGCATTTCTTTTCTGAGATTTGTGTTAAATGTTGAGTTCTGCATAACTTTTTGAAAAATGTTTTTCTGAGGTGATGTAATGTTTTTCTTTTTCCAAAAGAATGTTTGCCATCAACATGTGGATGCAACGGATACATTAGCAGTTATTTTTATTGCGGTCATAAGTTCAGTGAAGGTGTGTCTTGCATAATGCCCAGAGTTCATTGACCCCCAACAGATATCTTGCGGCATTTACACACTCTCTCATCCAGATTGACTTTCCACACACAACAAATTTATGCAGCAGGGCATTTCGAAATGAAACAACAACAACAATAATGTATTAAACATACAGGGGCAGTATAATAATAATAACAACAATAACAACAACAACAACAACAACAATAATAATAATAATAAATAAATAAATAAAATAAAAATGTTTTATTATTATTGTTATTATGTTTCTTGTACTCAGTATGCTTTGTCATTCATTTTTAGCAGCACATTTCTTAAGAAATTCTAATTCCTATGCATCATTACAAATGTGATGAATGCAAAAACCCTAAATGAGAAAGGAAAAATAATAATTTCTGTGCAGTGCAACAATCAAGTTCTGTGCAGTGCTTTGTTTTGCAACATGATCGAATCTGGGTCTTTTCAGATCAACAGAGCAATCATTATTTAACAAATTATATTGTCCATGTCATTCTATTTCTCATCCTTAATTCTTTGAAAATCCAATAATAGAAGATTCATAAAATGTGACTCAATTAAAATGGTTTGATCTACATCGAAAGGAACACACTTTCATTCTTTTACACCCTTCAGGATGTGTACAGTGACATTATTGGAAGCTCCCTCTCTAGGTTCAGAAGCCTGGTGGAGGCTCAAATATAAACACTGGGTAGATAAAAGGTCTGCAGGTTTGGGTGAACCATGTAGTGTGGACAGTCATATAAGACTTTGAAGTAGTTCTGAGAGGGAGGATAGGTGAATCATTGCTTGTATGTCCTTGAGCATAGTGTGTGTGTGTGTGTGTGTGTGTGTGTGTGTGTGTGTGTGTGTGTGTGTGTGTATATATACAATATATAAGCTAAATGGTATACATTACACACACACAATCACACAAGAACCATACTCAAGGGCACAATAGCAATAATTCATCTTACCTTCCGAGGTCAGAACTCACACACACACACACACATACATAAACAAAATTATGGATCCTGTAATTTGCCTGAGACCCACTATTTGACATTTGACAAACAATCAAGTACTGAAGGTGTCTCCAGAAACAGTGCTTGCACTACTGTATAAATGACTAAATGTATATGATATGAGTTTAAAGTGATGTTTTCGGGTGACAGGGAAGCTCACCCTGATAAAGCACTATAGTGTGCTGGATTTGCCCATGGTCTGGTGATTAATCTTGACCATGCCAGTGCAAACTGTGGCTCCACTGAGAAGCTCATAATTGGCCATAGTGTGGCCCTGGGGGAGAAGGATTTCATTTGTCCTCCTCTGGTCAGCCTATCTATAATATCTCTGATGTGTCCTCTTCTCTGCATGAACCTGACTGGTGGACTTTCTGTAGGAGTAAAAATAAGCTGTGGCTGACAGCATGTGTTGATATAAACCAAACCTTAATAATGGAAGTTTGTTGCCTTTGAAGAAGAAAAGGTGTGTGTTTCCGAGTAACCTCCTTTGTACCTCACAAAAGAAATTCAAGACCCAACCGTGTCTGTTATGCATCTCTATATTTTGAGTTGTGACTGAGAAATTACCTACACAAGAATGCATTCAAATGTGGTAAGATGTGTATGCCCTGATCATGAAGGCTATATCAGGCTTCTACTACTGTTGGGTGATAGGCTTCTCTAATGGTCAGAGTATTAAGCAGAATTCATTGAACTTCTAAGTTTTCAAGAAAAATGGATTAATTATTTGATATTCATATGGCGAGCTCTGTATAGGCTGAACCACGATAATCTATGCTACAGCTTGCAAACAGAAATGCTATAGTTCTGTGTACCCTTTCATGAAATTTTCATACATTACTATGTGATGGAACACGACAGCATTCCGCACGCAGAATATAGCAGTCTACATGCAAGTGTTATATAACTCTTTCGAGCGTTCCACATGCTTGCGTGCAAGCGAACAGTCCAGTTAGTAGCTATGACCAGTCACGGTGAGTCGCCTGACAAGTCGACATGGGGAGGGCGGAGTTTTGTGATGAAGCCGTGGCGGACGTACCTTGAGGTGGGAGTTGACGCAATTTGATTGACGTGGCTCTGTACTAGTGCGTGTGCAGGGGGGAGTTGAGACTTGGGTTTCTCTGCAGACAGGCTCGCCCGAGCGGAGTGTCGCTGAAGATAGTGGCTATACGAGGAGTATCGAAGAGCGTTCGAAGCAGAAACTTACTTTTTTTTTCTTTAAGAAATGACCTAAATCCTCTCGGGTTAGAAGTTACCTTGAAGACTTGCCGATCGGCATTTGAATTGCCACCGTCGCATATTTGATTTGTCTGTTTTAAGTGTGGCTAGCTTACAACCGGGATCATTTTACGGGAAGGAAGGAACATTCCGTTCTCGGGCCCCTTTCGTACAAGTGAGTTGCAATGTGGTTTCTGTGTTTCTGCCGCAGCTGGACATACCTAGCTAGTTAATAAATGTAGCATATATATATAAAAAGTCTATTTTAATCTAACCTAACATGAGATAATTGATTAACCTTATGCTACTATTTCTTGTGCTAATATGCTGCAAGTTAACGTTAGCTGACGTTTGTTAACGGTAATGTTAAGTTAGACTTCGGTTGATCACTGATACTGTCCTAACGTTAGAACTAACGTTAATGTACTGTAAGTTAAATGGTAGCTCGCTATAATACTTAATAGCCAACTCGCTAGTCTTGCTTGTCTAGTGTTACTTTAAGGAATACCTTAGTCTAGCCAACTTGCATGTTAAATCATGCTTCACATCCATAAAGTTGTAGTTAAGTTTGCTAACTAGCTAGACTGGCGAGATTGAAAGCAAGCAGATAGCAGGATAACTGTTAGCCTAAGATATAACGTTTTATTCTAACGTTAGCTAGTAATTTCTTACTAGCTACATATAGGCTATTGACGTTAGTCAGCTTGATATATAGAGGGGCACAATAAGCACATTTTGTCTGTCAGATTCCATGCTAGCTAACTAGCCAGCCGCTGGAACTTAACGTTAATGCTTTTTTTACATGAATGTTGCTGCTAGCTAATGTTAACTCATGAAACGTGCCAGCTAGCTAATTTACGTGATGTAACTTGCTGTCTGATGCAAGCACTCATTCATACGACGACATCGTTAACTTGGCTAAGGCCACTCGTTAGCTAGCTAAAGCTTCCGTGCAGTTGGCAAGTTTTTGTTAGCTAGCTAACTGACTACCAGCCCTCAACGGGTTGCAGATTTAAGTTGGATTATTAGAAATCTATATATAGCTCGTATAGTCTAACATAAATCAATATTAACATGAAGTTGCAAGAATTGTGCTAGATTTTGCGTAACGTTAGATTTATTGTGGATTTGGCAGGTTAGCGAGTCTGGTGATAGCGCTATCAAAAGTTAGCATACTTTCCTGCTGTTGGATTGTTGATGCTGGTTAGCTGTATAGCTAGCTAGATTTAACTTTACTAACTTAACGTTAGGTTAACTTAGCTTAACGTTAAATGGATCAGTGTTAACTAGCTACATGACAACTTTTAGCGACTTATTGGTTAATGTTATTAACCAATAATTACTTTATAATTACCATACTGTTGTGTATCGCATCATAATTGCAAATTATTAATTTGAAGTATAGATTTTTCTGATTCATGCTAGGTATATAAATGACAGCAGCAGGCAGCTTATTTGTCTCAGTAAAAGTGATTTCAGAGATTCTCGGCAAATTTGAAAAAATGTGCGCTGCAAACTTCAGTGGTCAGCATTACGGACGGTAGCTAGCTATCAATTATGCTGCTGGTACAAAAATAATTTCTGGAGTTCCCCGAATTCTATTTATTTATTTTTGGATAAGACTCAATAAAGGTAGGGGAGGCATCCAATCGTACATTATGTTACTGATCCTTTGCATGCAATTTACTTCTCAGAAATGGGGCCTGTAGAAAAGGGACAATGGAGTGTTATTTGCTTACCAGAGTAACATGTATGCTTTTACATATGACCCATATGGCTGTATATTTACCAAGCGGGGTTATGCAAACATGTAACCGCATGGTCACACGCAGTAACCTACACCTGTACACCCTGAAGCAATACTGTCACCCCTGGTAAGCTGTCTCACGTATGCAATGTGTAGTAAATTGCTTCTGTTTTTTTCCAGGTCAGGGATGAGTTCTCCAGACTACCATAGCTGGCTCTAGACAGATGGGAAAAATTTATCAGCAGCACCATAAAGGTGCAACCCATTGCAGAACTTTTACTCCAACCTACATCAACTGATGAAGTGACCACAATCTGCCAAAAAAGTCTGCAGAGAGCGAGCAGGAGGACTTTCAGTTTTTCTATGAAAACATACAAAAAAAGATTTGCATGTGGAGGTATTTTTGTGTGTATGTGTGTGAACAAGAGTATTTGAAATCATATCTGTGTAACAGGGTTTGTTTGGGGGGGGGAGGGATTTGGCTCAGTAAATGATCAGTGCTGGACACGTTTATCATTGTGGTACTTCTGGAATATTTATCACTAACGCAAAGCCAACAAGATGAGTGCAGAGGGATACCAGTACAGAGCGCTTTATGACTACAAGAAGGAGAGGGAAGAGGACATTGATTTGCACATTGGCGACATACTGGTCGTGAGCAAGGGGGCACTACTGGCACTGGGGTACAGTGATGGGTTTGAGGAGAAGCCTGAGGACATAGGCTGGCTGCCTGGCTTCAATGAAACCACACAAGAGAAGGGTGACTTCCCTGGAACCTACGTTGAGTTCATTGGGAAGAAGAAAATATCGCCCCCAACACCAAAACCACGGCCGCCAAGACCCCTGCCTATTGCTCCTGGCGCCTCAAAAGCTGACTCGGACACAGAGCAAGGTGAGTCGATGGCGAGCGGCCTGTATCACTGTGAAGGCAACTTTCAGCTGCCTATATTTTTGTTATTTGTTGTTTAAATTAAACGGTCTGCCTGCATTTCAAACCTTTTAATAACCTTTCCATCCAGAGCATCAAGCAGCTACGTTATGATGGTTTCACTATTGTAATATCTTGCTCAAATGGACGTTATTCACTCTTGTGCTGCTGAAGAATCAACCACAAATCCTGTGGTTGTAGCTTCACAATTTGCATCAAATTATTCATAACCAGTTGGCCGACTTCTCTTGTTAATAGATTTTGCGCAACAAGCTCTTGTATTAACAACCATGATATTCGTGCTGTGGAGGGTGTACTGTATTTGAAACTTTATGATTGTGATGTTAAGGATCTGTTTCACCACTGCAGTGGCAGAATGTCTCATGTTCATATGACCAAGATTGGGGGTTACCCATAAATGAGAACTTTGTCGTAACCAAATGGCTTTTTCTTGGCAGCATTGCCAGTTTCAGATAATTTAATAACCAGAAAGGCGTGCTTTAAAACCAATATGTCCTTTGCTTTACTGCTGTTTACCTCTACCTAGAGTCACATAAATGGACCACAGCCAATTCTCATTTTAATATAATTAATTACATTTCAAAGAAACGTTTCATTTCACCCTCGTCCCCTCAAATTAATGTTTCTGGTGGATGCAGTAATACAATAGAGGTGTGAAATACTCTTTCACTTATTGATTCAGGTTTTGTGACCTTTAGACTGCAGGATTAAGTCGTTCCGTGGTATTCATTTTTATAATAGCAATTTAGTTATTCATTTGAATCCCATTTGAATTGGAATTTATAAAGCATATATAAAATATAATGTAAAAGTTCAAGTAAGTACAGATGCACAATATGCAATTCCTGTTAACTTAAGTATAAGTCTAAGCTTATGCTATGTCACAAACTTTATTTATGCAATGCCCATTTTAATAATTGTTTCTGCACTTTTGACCACTTTTTTAACCACTTTTGAATCAACCTATGGTGGAGTTACAGTTGGCATGAAGTGGCTCCACCATGGAAAAAAAATGGATAGTAGCTGCTTGATACTGTGAATGGTGGCACTTTGAAGATGTTTACAATAGTGCAGCTAGGTGAAATGTAGCATGGTCCATCCTTTATCGAGCTGGATTTGTGTAATAATTCTAGTCTAGATTTATTGAATTTCAGTATGCCAAATTCAGGAAAATGCTATATTCCCTGTATTCCCTATATTTTTTCAAAATTCCTAGAATTGTGTTTTATAAGGTGCCTAACAAAAAGTGGTCACAGTCACACATCATCTCTATGGGTTCTACAGCTTTACTGGTTTTGTTCCACCTGGTATTGTTTATTTTGGCAGATGCTGCTGTTCAAAAATGTCTTTCAATTGGTTCTACATCTTCAAAGACTATGGCCACAGAAATGTCTGTGCTGGTGGGTCGCTAACTAAATCATCAGTCAACTTCCTGTTCACTCTCACACCCACCCGGTTGCCATGAAACTAGGGAACTGGGGATCACATTTCAGTAATTTGGAATGCAATAAGGGAAGCGACAGTGGAGTTTTCTTTTCATGAACAGTTTTGCAGGCTTTTTTGTCTGTGGATGATAAAGTATGCTTTATATATTCGGTGAATCCTTGAAAAGCACTTTTATTCCACTTTCAATTTTATTATTACCCGAAAATGAGTTCTTGTGCAGTGTTCTAATCGGGGTATTCGTTCTTAATACACATCACAGATCATGTGACTCATCTGTTGGAGGGCAGCAACAGTTTTTTCCCCCCCAAAGTGTTTGAAACCAGCTACAGTAAATATAAATACCATGTAAAACTGTTTGGAAAAACTGATCAATGACTTCATTTAAAATGTTGACATGTTTGTTTGGACTAGAAAATTGAGTCCTAGATTTATAGAAATCTTAGCTAGCTAACGTTACAAGGACTGATCATTATTTTTTGCACGCTCATAGCTAGCCAATTGCAAAATGAAAAAATGCATGATTGTGCTTACCTTTACAGCAACTGTAGCAATATTGCTGTTTACATTTTTCACCGGTATGTGAAAGTGGTTGTAAGCTTGGAGACTTTTATAGCTCTTCAAATCATCTGCAGAATAAGGAGAAGAACTTGGAGTAGAAATCATCTTCTGCATAGTGAAATTAACTTCCAACAAGTTTCCATGACTGATATGTCAGCGTTTGTACTGAGAGACTAAAGTATTTATTTCTTAAGCTACATTATTCGTTGGCTACATGTTGTTTTTGAGGTGTGTAAAACAGCACCTACTGTATGTGCTGGTGTCCTCAAGAGTAAACGTGTCCTTTACCGTCGGCCTCTGGATGCTTCTTTGAAGACATTTGGCTATCTATCTTCCTATCTATTTCTCAAACCTCAGCTACGTTTATTGAGTGCAGATTATGCATAATAATTAGGCACTGGCCGGATGGGGACAGTGAGCTCTCGCGTTTCGATATACTGGGACATTCGTCAACATCTGACATCCATTGTCAACAAGATCTTTTTAATATTTTTCTTTGGCTTCACCCTCCAGTGTCTTCTTTTATCATTTCTAAATTGAAGGCATCTATTCCAGGAATAGCTTGATGCCAATATAAACAGGTTTCTGCTAGTTCCAACGGCCATTTGTCCTCCAATATGCAGAGAATTTTGTTGTCAAGGAAATTGTCATGTGATTAAGAAAGAAGAATAGGGAGAATTGTTCTAGTTGCATTGACATCACTGAACACAACTTAAGAGCCACACAGTGGTGTTTCCCACGTCTTCCATGAAAAGTAACAAAAAAGCAGTTTGTGTTGAGTTTTCACAATTTAGCGTTACCTGGCTGTGTTTTCTCTGGGCTCACGAAAGAGTAAAGAACCCATGCTCCATAACTGCAGCCTTTGCTAGTGGTAGCCTACTCCGGCCCATGCTGAATGCTAACCAGGCCCAGAGGACAATGCAGCTGGCCCGGTTCCAGGGCATGGTGCATTGTGGTCCGAGAGCACCCGGCACCAGCCTGACATTACACAAGGTCTACTGTTCCTCTTTGTCCCAGCCGCATAAAAAGCAGATAAAATTCCTCTTCTTCTCAGACACAAAGGATTTTGCATCCGTCATGATATTTTATGCCGACTAATCTACATGTGACGTAAAGGGGCTAAAACTGAACTGAGTAGGCCTCGGGACATTAATAGGGAGATTATTCTTGCCTTGCTGGGAATTCCCTACCCCCACTCTAATGCTTTCTTTATGCTGCCCTGTAGCATTTGATCTAGGTCTATGCACTTTAGTTAAATTCACTGTACTGTCAAGTATTGGAAATGTTATTTATCTGTATGTTAAACAGTTGTGGATGAGCTGAAGGGGCATGAATCCTGTCAGTGATTTGTATGTATTTCTTTTTTAGATATTGGAACTGCACATTCCCAACTGTAGTTGAAATGTAACGAGCAGTGTACTAATTTGTTGAGACAGTCGTTGGTTGTTGCTGGTTGTGCAGCTATGGGTTGCGCTCAACATGGGACCTGATGGTGGATGTTGGATATATAAATTAAAAATAATAAAACTACGAGCAGCTCTCATTCACGCTCTCAACGGGCAAAAAGTCCAAACCACCACCACTGTTTAGGCTTTGGGACATGCCAAGCTGTTAATGGTATGGTTTCCAAGAAAGCCACCCTTTGTTCTGGACCTGGAGATCATGTAAAGCCAATGTATTGGGAGCAAAAAACAAAAACACGCACCACGTCCGACAAATGGCAATTGATTTTAAATTGTCTGGACGGGTATTGTAGAACCCATCAACAGGTTTTCAGGGGTGAGGTGCAGAAAAGTTCTGGGAAACGTCTCCTGGCTGAACAGCTCGGATCACTTGATTTCCCTGCCGGCTCTTTGGCGGTGTAATTGTTAAATTCCCAGAATCGGGATGGGGCTTTGGCAGGGGCGAGCAGGAGCAGGCGCAGGCGCAGAGGCGGTGAGAGGCTCTGCCGGGAGAAGAAAAGGGCCTGTGTTCCCTCTGGAGAGAGGCTGCAGGCCCGCTGGCGGGGGTGGAGGGGGGTGGAGCTGGGAGCTGGGAGCCTTGTTGCTTCAGAGCCTTGGCCTGTGTGATTTATTGCAGCAGCCAATGAAGGATCTGGCAGATCTCTCCCTCCCTCTTTTGCTCTTTCCCCCTCTAGCCCTCTCTCCCTTACTCTCTCATGCTCTGCCTTGCACTGTCTTTCTTTCTCTGACTCTCTCTCTCTCTCTCTCTCCCCCTCCCCCCCTTCTGAAGTATTTTTTAATATTTTAATAATGTTCCTGGGACTGCCTCTGGGTGGAGGAGAGAAGGGGGAGGTTTGGGTGGGGGGGTTTGGGAGGGGGGGTATGAGAGCAGAAGGGGGGGGTATGGGAGGTTTGGGGGGGGGTTATGGGAGGTTTGGGGGGGGTTATGGGAGGTTTGGGAGGGGGGGTATGGGAGGTTTGGGAGGGGGGGTATGGGAGGTTTGGGAGGGGGGGTATGGGAGGTTTGGGAGGGGGGGGGTATTGGACATTTGGGAGGGGGGGTATGGGAGGTTTGGGAGGGGGGTATGAGAGCAGAAGGGGGGGGGGGGTATGGGAGGTTTGGGGGGGGGGGGGCACGGGGGCCCTCTGAGCCACAGGGGTTTGACTTCAGAGCAGCAGATGTGGAGAGAGCCGGGAGGAATTCCTGCTCGTTTTTCAGCTCCCAGGCTTTTAAACGGCGCTCCGTTCAGCGCCGGGGCCTCTCGCCCTGGCCCACCTGCACCCCGCCTGGGCGCCGCGCCCTCCACATCGCCACGTGTCCGCACCAAGGCCGTCCGCACTGGAGAGCGACTGCGAAACTCAGACCTCCGACAGCAATGAGAGCCGCCGCTTTAAACGGCTGTGCATCACTACAGTAGAGCCATTGTCCATTTTTTGTTTAAAGGCAAACTATGTGGCAAACGCTAACGTGCCAAGGGACACGGAGAGCCTGCCGTCAGTTGGGCGCTGAAGGCCTCGAAGCACGGGCAGGGTGGAGGAGACGCACGCTCGGGTGCAGTCCTCCGTTAGCGCTGGCCGTGCGAGCCCACGGGCCGCGGGAGAGGCCTCTGTACGCAGCGCAGCCGGGGCTTTGTTGACACTGGCGCGCATTGTAATCTGCTGTTGAATGGAAACACGGGAGCGTAAGCCATTAGCTTTGCTAACGGTACACTTTCAGTGTGCACTTTGAGCTCTGCGCGGGTTATGAAACCTCCTGCGCTCCAGCGGATTTGCACAAACACACGGCCGCTCTCGCCTCCTGCTTCACGCTAAGCTCGCTTTAAGCTGCCGCGTGTTTACTTTATCTTCTATTGTAAATGAACTGCAGGTAACGAAATACCCTCAGTAATACTTTCTGTCCAGTGCAAGAAGTGTTTTCAGATGTAATGCGGTCTGTGCTATATGCACACACACTATGTATGTGTATATGTCAGTGTGCTAATACACACGGCATGATCTACGTTATGACCTCAATCCTTTAATCATTAACCATTCAGTTGGTTGATTGTGTTCAAGGCACACAACCCCAAATGCTACTTTCTGAGCCAATGTTCTTCAACGTGATGGGTGGTTTAAAAATAAGTGTCAGACATTAATCATAGTCACATTTTTATTTTCTACAACTGCTTAAGTTTCTTAGAAGGACTAGTCTACATGCTGTGGCTTGTGCAAGGAGATTTAATCTTCTTCCATCAAAGTTATTTTTAATTCCTCCTTTGTGTGCTGGCACGCATTACAGGAACATTATTATCATTTTTTTGATCGCCACCCTGCTGATGCTTGTACATGTACAGCAAGTTCCTCTTTCGACCTGTTCTTTCTCCAGTTTTGGTCAATGTGGAAGGTTGAAGCCTGGCAGTTTAGTTTTGCATTTCCTTCTTATGGCATGCTTGACTAAAAGATGCCTCCTCATTCTCTGGCAATAAATCCCCAAACTAGGGACAAAGGTTACAACAGGGCTTGAAATTGCAACCGTGTCGATTTTAACACCAGTTGACTTTCAGGTTTTATAAAATTTCTATTCAACCTTCTAAATAGCCTACTTTTCAAGTCGAGCTGTAGTGTTATTTTTATCTTCGCTGGCAAAACTGGAACACTTAATATGACACTGAATATGACACTGAATAAACGACATGAAGTGAGAGCGAGAGAGAACATGTTGCATAGCTAGAGTTTGAGAATGTCCTCTCTTCCTGGGCCTCTTCAGCTCAGGCTAACATCTGCTGCATTGAGCAGTTTTCTGAAGCGGACTGGTTGCCTGGCTTCCCAAAGAATGCCTGCTTCAGGCAGCTGGGGGCTTCATGTTCGGATCTGGTTTTAGCAGTATGCTGGAAGAAGAGTGCCCTCAGTAACAGGAAAGGAAGTGTAATAAAAGAAAAAATAAATGTGTTGAGCCTGTAGAAAGTAGGAGCTTGTCTGAAAGCAGCGGTTTTGGTTGGTGTGGGCTGCAGTTTTAGTGGCAGTGGTTTTAGGTGCTTGGCACAGACTGTTGTGGATGGGTGGGGTGGTTGTGCTAAGTGGACTGATTCAGCATTGTGATGAATCGGTACAATCGTTGTACTTAGTGCTGATGGCGTTAACTTGGGGGCACAATGCGGCTGAACAATAAATAGCCTTTCTGAGTGCCACATGAATGGTGGCTTTATGCCGTCCTCCGCCGCGGCTCCCAAGCCCATGCGGAAAATGAGGTCAGCAGAGCCGGGCCCCTGCCGGATCGCAGAGGGCCCCCCCCCCCCCCCCCCCCACGTTAGGGGCCCCATCGCCTTCAACTTCATTCTGTCTGGAAAGGAGGCACAGTCCACCGCAGCCGCGCACATTTCAAAGCCATTTTGGAATGTGCGATTGGCGAAAATGAATGTCAGATTGCTGGAAGCGGGAGTGTGAAGGAGGCAGCCGCAGGAGTCGCTCTTCACACGAGGCCCTGGCCGTCTCCCACCCCTGCGTTGGGTCAAGATGGAAGGGGGGAGGGCGGAGCGCGCAGTACAAGAAGGCAGGGCACTTTCTGGCAAAGAGATCACAGACCGCAAATTAGATCCGATTCATGATTTGACACAGTCCAGTTCTGTGAGATTTTCCTTTCATACGGGAAATGACTGTGCAGTGTGCCTGCAAGGCCCTTTTCAAGTTCTCTTCTTGCTTATTTCCTATGTTGTATTTTTGAGCAGAGGAAATGGCATTGAAAGGAAATGCAACCATTGCAGTGTTGCAGTTTTAATGCACCTTTTGAGGACAATGCTCTCAACGGCAGTACAGAAAACACTTGTTCCAGTGCAGTGTTTGTCATTTTAGCAGTATGTCAACAATAGCCAAATGTGAATAGCATGCCTCTGCAAATCTAATTTAATTTGGAATACCAGGCCTGTGGTTCCTCATCAGAGGTCTCTCTTTCTTCATATTAGGCTAGGCTGCAGTTCAGAAACTGCAACCAGAACTGCTGTACTTTGCTGACGAGGCTTGCAGTTCATTCAGGGTTCATTGTGGGGGTTTGCACCCCTGTTTACTTGTGGAGGAACTACACACTGGGTTCAGTGTACTATTTACAATTTATTTATTTAGCAGATGCCTTTAACACAAGCGACTGACAAAAGTGTATTGCTGTGTGTTGGATTCGTTACTTTTGAAATGATAAAAATGGTAATAATGAGTAGAAAACCTTGCTGCTTATGGAGTGTTTCGCTGATTAATGTGTTTAATTAGCGCAGCAGTGAATGCATTGCCTTGTTTATTTGCTTAAGAGACTGCCGGATCCAAGACTACATCCATCACCCATTTACACTGCCAGATTACTCGAGCAGCCCCAGCCTATCGCCCCCCCCCCCCCCCCCCAGGGGCACAGCCACAGCATCTTTTCCGGGATTCAAACCCGCAAACCCCCTCGCAGGAGCGCAGCTGACAGTCACCCTGGACCCACCGGCGGACCGGCCCCGCCCTGCGGTGGCCTCGGCGCGTCCCCTCCTGTGATTAACTCCTGCGTCACATACGGGGAAAGGCTTTGAACGGAGGTGGTTTGGAGACTTAAAGACGTGCGCTCCCCATTCATTTATAATGAGCAAGAGGGCAAGTCCGGGTTACTCATTACCACTCCCGTATGACATGTGGACCCCTCTAATTAGGAAGCAGCCAGTGTAAAAGCACACACGCACACTACATCACTGTGTGTGTATAAGACCGGTTTCTCTCTACAAGCCTGAGTACACTACATCACTGTGTGTGTATAAGACCGGTTTCTCTCTACAAGCCTGAGTACACTGCATCACACTGTGTGTGTGTGTGTGTGTGTGTGTGTGTACAAGACCGGTTTCTCTCTAAAAGCCTGAGTACACTGCATCACTGTGTGTGTACAAGACCGGTTTCTCTCTACAAGCCTGAGTACACTGCATCACAGTGTGTGTATAAGACCGGTTTCTCTCTACAAGCCTGAGTACACTGCATCACTGTGTGTGTATAAGACCGGTTTCTCTCTACAAGCCTGAGTACACTGCATCACTGTGTGTGTATAAGAACGGTTTCTCTCTGCACTTAAATCCATAAGGAGCTGACAGCTGTGCATGTTTACACTAGCTGCTATTTGAAGTGTGATAGACCCCTTTTTCTTATTGGAGGCAACAAAAGAAATATAAGGAAATATTTACACGTTGTATGGAGTCTCTTCTTAAGCTCCCCTGAAAAGAGAAAAAGTAAGAAAATATAGCAGCTCCGTCTATTCCAGTAATTGGCGTTTTTTTTATTAGCTTGCGTGCGTGAGAGCGCACACATGTGCGTTTCATTACTGATCGCCTCAAGAGACTAAAGTTTAAATTGGCAAATCTTCTTACTGGAGGCAAAGCATGTCTGCCCAGTGGATTAGCAACATGTTGCAGGAAAAGACATTTCAGATATGCGCTGGAAAACCGAGAGCTGCAGAGGGAAAATGAAGAAAAAGGAAAAAGGGATTTTATGCGGGCCATAAGCCGGCATATTGAAGGTGAAGCTCGCTTGCGTAATCGCAGATGGGCCTGCGCAGTTCCTCTTTCGATCCGGTGGTCCGGAAGGTTCTGGCAGTCTCTCTTGCGCTCCTTTTTTTTTCTTCTTTTTTTTTCTTCCCTCATTCTTTTTTCCTTCTTTTTCTCTTCATTCCGTTCTTTGTCTTGCTCGAGAACGCTGGATCGATCCGGGCCCATGTGACCGGGCGGAGGGACTTGGCCGACTTCAGGCGCCGCTGAAGGGCCTCCCGCCCTAATTATCTAAATAGAGTCATTTGTTGTCCAGAGCGGAACGGCGAATGGATCGGGAATCGATTTCCCCGCGGGGCGGATAACCGCTCGGACCCGCGCGCGAGCTGGACATTACGCGCCGCGTGCGAGGCTCTCCGCTCTACGGGCACAGCGGACACAGTAATTAACCACAGCGAAACGGATCTGCAGCACAGAGCCTGTGAGTGCACAACGCTGTGCAGGAGGCATCATGGAGCACCCAGCAGTTGCACAACGCCGATACACACCCATTAACGCACACATTTCCCCCCCCACAGCCCCCGGTGGCCATTAGCCGTAATCACGAGATTACCGTCGCCTAATCACAGGACGGTGGTAATGTAGCGGAGCAGGGGTTGTTTCTTAGCCTCTCTCTACAGTACATGTTTTTAAGCGCTCCTCTGGGCCCACACTCATTAAAAATTGAGGACATCTCTGAAGCAGGCACTGTTCAGACGTCCAGGGGCTTGTTTGTGCAGTAAGCAGAAAAGGAGGAGGGGGGAAAACCCCAGTGTGGCTCATGCTAATGTGGCTCATGCTAATACTCATCTGTATGGATGGAAATGACTACTGACCCTCCACTGAACTGCACGCGGTACACCATCTCAAACACACACACACACACACACGCCAGCACCATCACACACACACACACACACACACACACAAACGCCAGCACCATCTCACACACACACACACACACGCCAGCACTAACACACACACACACGCGCCAGCACCATGACACACACACACACGCCAGCACCATCACACACACTAACACACACACACACGCGCCAGCACCATGACACACACACACACACACACACGCCTGCACCATTACACACACACACACACACACGCGCCAGCACCATGACACACACACACACACGCCTACACACACACACACACACACACGGGCAGCACACTATAATTTCACACCCGGATTTCTATACCGCTTCCTTCTCTTGGGTGTGACCAGCATATAAAGGCAGATTTGCTGCTTTCACATTCCACATTTCACATTTCCACATTCATCTTTTTGCCTCCCTCATATAGAAGGTGAACTAACATTTTGCTGTTAAAGGGGGGGGGGGAAGGGCCTCGCTTAAGGACCTAACAGTTTTCCAGATCTTATCATGGCTACACTGGGGCTTGAACCACCAACCTTCCAGGTCCCAGTCATGTATCTTAGCCACAGGCTGCAAATAAGGCTGTTCTTTACAGAAACCCAATATTATGAAATGGCTACTATCTATGTGAGGACATCATGTATGACAATAGGTTATGTAAGGTTATGATATTTGTCCATCTTGTTCAGGGTGCACTGTGGAGGATACTCTGTTTCATACTTCCACCCCACACCACCACAATAAATATGACACCATGGCAACTGTGCTGAAATATCGTGGGGAGTTCACCGTGTTGGAAGGCATTGATGCTATGCACCATTCGGCCAACAGAGGGCGACAGTCTCTCTTCACCACTGCAAAAGCAGCTCAAACTCCATTTTAACATGGCAAACTTCTGCCTTTGACAAGACACTCGAACCAGACTGCCTTTCTGGGGAACGCTGGCACTGTCTAATGCCTGGCCCGGCAGTCTGCTTATCGGCAGCACTTTGACGGGCTACAGCCAGCAGTCGATGTGTGACTTTTATTTGACTAAAGGTTTAACAGCCCTCATGCCCTACAGCGGGAGCTCTGAGGCTAGCGTGCGCGATTCTGTTTTGTTTCTGCTTCGTTTGCTCTTGCAGGATCTTGTTCTGAAAGAAGGAGGGAGGGTGTCGAGCGTTCTGGGTTATCGAGCACACAGAAAACACTTTCTCAAACCCCTCCCCCCCCCCCCCCCCCCCCTCAGAACAAGCTCTTAGACATGTAGCGGTCTTGGTAAATGAAGGTTAGGAGAGGTGGCTCCTATTTTTACTTGGCTGGCCCTATCTTTAGCGTGGCCCGTGCCCCGGCCACAGTCTGAAGTTCAGCCGGTTCAGGCGGAGGGTCTGACCAGCGCGGGCGTGGAGGCCCCACTCTTAGCGGCACGGCACGGAGAGCGCCGGCCAACTTCAAGGGGCAGGGGCCGGCATGCTCAGACGTGCCCTGTGGGGGCCCCCCCTCTGTTCTCCAGTGCATTCTTACTGGGAGGGGGCGGGAGTGGAGCCACACGACGGCACAGCCACAGCTGAAGCGGCTCTGATCCCGTTCTGCTCCACTTAGTGGTTTGCTCGTTTCTTATGGAGATGAGAGAGGGGTGATATTTCTTCCCTGAAAACGCACCCTGACTTGAAAACAATGTACTTGTCCGAATTTAAACTTGTTGGCCAGACACGTATTTTTGGAGTGGCTCACCCAAAGTCTGCACCATATTGCAGTTCATTGGAAGCACATCTGACGGGAGGTGGAGACTGAAGGAATACTTACCCAATTAACACCTGATAAAATGAACACTTCTGATAGGCTACTGTTTACAGAACACCTTTACTACAGTAAAATAATTGATGTGATTTTGAGCTCTGCGTGAACAGGATAGGACGTGCAGGCATATGAGTCTTGAGAACCCAGACGTAAGTGAACGGCCGTGCTCACTGTGGTTTCTGACTGCAGCAAGCTTCACTGTAACTGGGCCAGACTCAGCAGATATTCCTGTCAGAGCGGTGGCTACAGGAGGGCGGGGGGGGGGGCGGAGACGGTCCCGGGCACAGTGACCGGGAGGCGCCCGTGAGCCTCTGGGGTTAACGATGCCCGGGCCGTGACAGGAATCCTCCCTTTGTCCACCCGATCCGACCAGTGGCACGACGTTTCAAGGAAACGGTTACCCGATCGGCCAAAACATTTCTGCCATTTTTTATTTTTTTTTCTTCTGAGCGTCATTCAATCCAGGCCCGCCGGTGCCAGAACTATCGGGTCTCCTGAGCTACTGGGAAGCAACTGAACCCCACTCCACTGTGTGTCAGTCAGGCAAGCGCTGGCCCACGTAAATAAACGCCCGGCTCCTGGAACCCGGCTCTTTTTAAAGGTACTGCGATATATCGAGTGCACCAGATATGCAGAGCACGACGGCTCCTCCCAGCTCACAGCAGACTACAAAGACCCGGTTCCTCCAGCTGTGTGTGCAACGTGAGATTTTTAACAGCCCTATGGGCTGTTGCTTCGCAGGGGAGGGGAGTTGGGTTGCCGTGTGTTACTAGGGAAGAATGCAAAAGCGGTTGGAGGAGATCTGAACCTGATTAGGTGGCGGCCTGTTCCGTGGCACTTAAATTGAAGGTATCCGCAAAGCCGGGAGGCCGTGCTCGTTCCTACAGCAGGCTTTTCTGCCAGCGACTGTATTCTCCCTTTGTTTTTAACAGCAGCTCCCTGCTGTCTTTTGGTCCCTCTGAGCTGCGTAAAGGTGAATGTACTTGATGAGTTCCAAGTTGCGACTGGTGTTTCTCAGAACTAGGGGACAGGCTGTGGCAGTCAGACAGCAGTGTAGGATGTCTCTGTGCTAAAGGGTAAACTTCCACCGGTATGGCATCCCCTCCACCCACCCCGGGGTCCGCTTTCAGCCCCAATCTTGGACACCCTTCCAATTTCACTCCCAATACTTTCCAGCAAACGATTTTCCCCTTTGAAACATTGGCTTCGGCTGTCATGGGTGACCGAGAAGGAACGTCTGCGACTGTGGAAAACCTGAGATATGTACCCCCCCCCCCCACCCTTTCAGACGTCCTCAGCATGCTGCCCAACCTGTTCACCATGTTCACAAATAGACATGCATCGTCGAAAATGTATGGACATTACACTAATGAAGAAGAGCGTAGGACGCTGTGAGAAGGACTAGGCAGCGTCTCAGCCAACGTTCTGTGCTCTCGCTAACTAATCAGATTAATGTGCAAGATGGCTCTCCCCAAAAGGAATTATTCAGGGGCTGAAAAATGTGGAAAGGCCAGCCCCCTCACACCCCCCCCCCTTTACTAATAATACAGCGGTAATTATAAATGCAGCCATTATATTTTGTTCGCTGGTCTTGGCTGGGTGCAGTATCAGGAAGGCAGTACTTATGCTTTTAAACAGGGCTTCCATTCATAATTCTGTTCCCCCTTTCCAAATGGCAGGCTTCACAGTTCGCCCTTTGAGGAGGTTATAAAAAAATAAAGCCCAGCAAAATAACCCTTTCGAAAATCCAAATAAAGTATGCGCCAGAGCCCGAGCTCTTTCATGTCCACACCTGCAGCTGCGGGATCAGAGGAACGGGCCGTTACCAGGGCCCTCAGATGCCATGCCACCGGCAGCCGCCCCGCCACTGCCCGGAAACCTCGGAATGTTCCCGCCGTGCCGCTCTGATCCTCCCTTCCCCCCGGAGCGCACGCGAGGCCCCGGCCCGGCCAGGTTACCGCTCACAGGGCCCGGCTGAGCGAGGGCCAGGGCGCGCCTCGAGCCCGGGGTACAGAGCGGGCTCGTCTGAACGCCAGGTCGTCCCGAATAGACTGACCGTTCTTACACAGGCCCAGGTCCAGGAGTCTGACCCGTCTCCCCTCCCTCTCTCACAGCCGCCACCACGCTGCTGGACCTGACGGAGCAGTTCGCACCCCCAGAGGCGGCCCCACCCATGCTCGTCAAGCTGCTGGAGGCCATCGAGAGGAAAGGTAGGAGCTGGGGCCCGTGGGGGGATGAGGGGACGGGATGCCGTGTTTGAATCTTAGAGAGTTCAATTCTGCTGTACAAAGCTGTGTGACCTGGTCCTGGTCAGGGAGGTAAAATGTCCCTTCCTCCCCGTTTGTAGGTTTGGAGTGCCCAACGCTGTACAGGACATTCACAGCCGGAGGAGGCCTGGAAGTCAGACAGTGCTTTGATAGTGGTAAGTGTTGGTGTGTGCGTGTGTGCGTGTGTGCGTGTGTGTGAATGTTCTTGTATCTGGGCCTGATGCTAGCCTGAACTACCTGAGCTGGAAAAGCCTGAGGTTTAGTGTCTTCTTAGCTTCCATCCTTGGCTCAAGTAAAGCAGTTACTGGGGGGGGGGGGGGGGGGAGTTCTGTTAACGCAAGCGCAGCAGGTATATTTACGACGGCATGAGCAGAACGTGCTCCGCCATACGCCGTTATGGTAAAGGCGCTATATTAAGCTCCGGGACGTGTGGCTGTGGTTTCAGACTCCCCGTCTGTGGACCTGGAGCAGGTGGAGCTGCAGGCTCTGTGTGATGGGCTGAGGCGGTACCTGCAGGACCTGCCCCACCCGCTCATCCCCACCTCCATCTACAGCGAGATGGTGAACGCAGCCCAAGGTAAGGCCAACACGTCAGCACCCTGCACACCTTCACCAGGTGGGCTACACGTGCCTAATGCACCCTATAAGGGGCTAGGTGTAGTGTTTTTTCAGGAGGGGAGAAAGTTCCAGGTGAAGAAACCCCGTTTTAAAAATATACATGTATAATGTTATTAAAAAGTCACCTGGTAAAGCGATTTTATGCAGGCTTTGAAGTCCCACCACGTCCAAAGTCGCCAGTGTTGACACAGCTACTGTGGTGTTACTCTGATGACTGGACCCTTTGATCTGCCATTAGGGCTCCTGGTTCTTTATGGTGAAAGCATTCATCAGCCCCCACAAGGGGGCGCTGTTGCCAAGAGCGTAAAGGGCAGGCGGTCACAGCTTGGAGATGAAAGTGAAAGAAGCATGCTGTGTGCAAACGCCGTTCTTTGCACAAACCTTTTTTCTGCTCTTTGAAGTGCTGCACAGAGATAGATCTTGTTCCCTTTCCTGCAGTCTGCCAGCCCTCTCTTAAAATGTGTTTTGTAGCGTGCATTTTATTTCAGTCCACAGTAGAATCAAGAAGGACTTCAGTTTGTGTTACAGCTTGCATGTATAAACGGTCAGGCAGGACATTTTCATATGTTTTGAATATCAGTTAATCTGTTCTGGTTCTGCTTCTGCCAGAATAGGGTCAGTGAGCAAGTGTGCAGTGATATCACAGGTTAATGATTACTCCAGCGCAGAAACATTAACCTGATCTGCCCTGCGCTTGCCAGCGAACGTTGTGTCCTAACCGTGTGGAACCAGAAGTCTCAAAGGGCTGTCGTTTTTAACGTCCAAACATCTGCTGTTCGTGCTCAGGCTTTCGCGAAGTCAAAGAAACCTTTCTTTCTTTTCCCTCTCAAGCCCAAACGCTCGCTTCTCAGTCAGTCACGTGGCCCGAAACAGGATATCTGTGGTTAATAGGAACTAAAAAGAGCTTGGAAACTTATCTCCTGCATCTGTACCCGACCAATCACCTGCCAGTATACCTTTCACTCAGACATATTGTCACTTTGCGGGCAGTGTGCAGAAGCGGAGCTGGACTGATTTGAGTCAGTGCAGGCGTAACTGAAGGGGTTTTATCAGTGAAGGGGGAGGAGGGGTACAGAGAGATCCCCGCCAAAAACGCTCTGCTCTTTTGTGGGTCCCGCAGAGGTGCAGAACCCCGAGGAGTGCGCCCAGCTGCTGCGGGGGATCGGAGGCTCGGCCAGCGTCCCGCCCCAGTACTGGCTCACCCTCCACTGCCTCGTCAAGCACTTCAGCAGGGTGTGCCAGAGCACGGGCAAAAACCTGCTGAGCGCCCGCACCCTGGGCGAGATCTTCAGCCCGCTGCTCTTCAGACAGCAGGCCTCCGGGTACGTCTCGCTCCCTCCGTCACGTTCCGCTCGCACTCACCCACGCTCCGAACAGCCCAGGGGGACTGCGCACACTCATCTGTCTTATCATTACATTACATTACATTACATCACATGGCATTTAGCAGACGCTCTTATCCAGAGCGACGTACAACGAAGTGCAGATCAAACACAAGTACAAGTGTGAAGAGGACCTTATCCCCCCTTTCTTTTCCCTGCAGCTGCGAGCCCAGCCCGGACTCCCACGTCAAGATCATAGACGTCCTGATCAGCAGCGAGTGGGGGGAGAGCCAGGCAGCTCCAGGTAATGCCATAAACCTCCTGGATAGGAGAGTGCGTAGGAGTGTAATCAACACTTATCTCATCAGTGTTAAAAAAAAGCAAAGTAATGGTGTGGCTGCGCTTGAAGTCGAAATTGAAATGGTTTTGTTGCTGCATGCTGTGCTGTAGCTTTGAGAGCTTTGTCGCGAGCCCTAGCTGTCCAGTCAGTGAGGCGAAGGGAGACGAAAGCACAAAGGGCGCTGGCGCTAGCTGAGAGCTACGCTACCACTGAGGCAGCCATTTCTTTTGGGCTGCCCCACCAAGGTGTGAGGAGCAAGGGTGAAAATGCTGTGAACCCCAGCTGTGTGCACCAAGAGTACTCGGTGATGTGGATTTTCCTTTGCTGATGTCATTGAATTCCGAAATAAGTTTTAAGTTTGTGTCTTAGTTTATGCATGCTCAATTGGGTTAAGGTTTGGTGATTGACTTGGCCAGTCAGAAACCTTCCACCTTTTCTCCCTAATGAAGTCCTTTATTGTGTTGGCAGTGTGTTTTTGGTCATTGTCTTGCTGTAAGATGAGGTTCCTCCCAACTAGTTTGGATGCATTGTTCTGTAAGTTGGCAGACAGAATGTTTTTGTAGACTTCTGAATTCATCCTGCTGTTGCCATCATGAGTTATATCATCAATAACCATTAGGGAGCCCACTCCAAAAGCAGCCGTGCAAGCCCGAAGCCATGACACTTCCTCCACCGTGCTTCACAGATCAGTTTGTATGTTTTAGATAATGAGCAGATCCCTTCTTTCTCCTCACTTTGGCCTTTCCATCACTTTGGTAGAGATTAATCTTGGTCTGATCATTCCATAAAACTTTGTTCCAGAACTTGTGTGGCTCATCTCTGTACTGTACAAATTGTTACCTCGCCTTCTGATTCTTACTACTGATGAGTGGTTTGCAGCTTGTGGTATAGCCTCTATATTTCTGTTCTCTAAGTCTTCTTCGAACAGTTGGTTCACCCCTGCCTTGTTGAGATTGTTTGTGATGTCACTTACTGATGATTTGGGGTTCTTCACAGCTCTCACAATGTTTCTGTCATCAACTGCTGTTGTTTTCCTCGTCTGCTGCTCAGTACGCCAGCAGTTTATTTTTAATTTTTTTCAGGATGTTCCAAGTTGTTGTCCAAGCTATCCCCAAGCTTCAAAATGGCTTGCTTTTCTCCTAAAGACAGTTCTCTGTTCCTCGTGTTGGTTTATCTTTTCTAACACAAATCCAGTTTTTCCAGGCAAAACCCAATGTTAAAACCAAGAGTAGACATTCAGAACTATTTATTGTTTAACCAATCAGTCTAACAGGACACATCTGGAAAACAAGAAGCACCTGTCAGTCACATGTTCCTGTACTTTTGCTCACCTAAATCTAGAACATATCTAGGAAATAAAAGCTCATGTACATCTTTTGACCTCAAACGCAATTGTCTTCAGTGTATAGCAAACACAAAGGAGTTGACTTTGCCATTCCAATACTTTTGGTGGGGACTGTTTCAGAAGTGAACTTTCTTGTAACTCTGCGTAGGCAGTGCTGATTAGCCAGGATATGCCTGTGCACTGGTTGCCATTAGCAACCACATATTTTATGCCATTTCAGAGGTATGCATCTCGAGCTCTGATAGCACATCTAAGCCTTCTGATCTACACAATGCTCTTCTGTTTCCGCAAGCAGGTACTGAGATTTTAACTTCGTCAACAAAGTTCCTTGTGCGATGAGGACCAGATAATCTCGGAGGGGGAGAGAAATGCAAATAAGAACACTATGCATCTGATTTGTAATGATGGTTAAAGTGTAATTAAATTATATGAGCTGGTAAGATCCTTACAGCATCTGTCTGTAAAAGAGAAATTCACATGATACCATTTGCTCCTGTGAACTTGGCACCGCCTACGTTTGAGTTCAAGCATGAGATATGCCAAAAGAACATTGTGTGTACCGTTTTCTTGCCAATGGGTGAAAGGTTGTATTTGATGTTAATCATGATGGATAGCTTATTTTAATTGTCTGTGAAATCTGTACTTGTATAAAGCTAACAAAAACTTGGTTGTCTGGAGTGTGAGACTCAGTAATCGCCCTCTGACTGATTGTATAGTATGATGTATAGGTATAACTGCATAAAGCTGTAGATTAAGAAGAGTTTGGCATCAGACAGAGTTAGCTGTTCTCTATGACTTTGATAGCACTACTGTTGAAAGTCACTGCTCACATAAATCGGCCTAGCGCTGTAGATTTCATTACATGGCAGGTGCTTACAAGCTGCGAATAACCACTCTTGCGTCATATAAACTTGCAAAATGAGACATTTTCACCAGCCTCACGGTGTCTGATCAGGTGCAAAGCCGGCAGCGCTGCTACAGCTTGTTTCAGCAGCCATTTCCCTGAAAGTGAGCTCACATAGTCACAGCAGCAAAGCAGCAGTCTATAGGGCAGAGAGATGGGCGCCATGGCAACACAATAGCTGTTCCTGTCGAATACGTGCCAGATCTTTGCTTTTTGGTTCGTTTGGAGTTTTAGCCCAATGTCAACCGTTTACACATGGCTGTTCCTTATGCTGAATGTGAACTTCAGAGTGAAATCATTGGGCCTCATTAACAAATCGTTGTCACTAATTTAAAATCAAATAAAAAACCTTTGTGACTAAAATCTCAACCTGGAGAATAGCATTTAATTTCAGAATATATAAATGAGAAGATATGCCATCTCACCCCTGTGTGAGGGGAACTTTCTTCTGTGGCGACACGGTATGAAGCAGCTCAGAGTCATGCGTCAAGGCTTCGGGTGGTGAGCGCTGTTTCCGCCCTAAGCCGGCCTCGTTTGGGCCTGACCTACATTTCATGCGGCCGGGTATGCATGGAGATGCATTCAGACTTGACAAAAACCGGGTTTTGGTTTGTCTTTGTGTCATAGTAAAAGCACTGTCTCACAGCACCTATGAACACACAAAAATATCAGACTAGGCTTTCAGATACTTAGACAGCCCAAAAAAAAAAAAAACGAAAAAAGAAAATGTGTGTGCAGGCGTGGCCGGGTTGTGCTTTTACAGTTGGAGTTAAAGAGCCTCCTTTGGGCTGCTTGGGGGGCCCGCGCTCGACCTGTGGCGGTTTAAACGTTTTATTACCTGTTAGGACCTATTTATAGTGTCCTCCCCCCGGCATGGGCCGAGCTCAGCTGTCAGTAATTCGCACCTGCAGGCTGAGGTGAGCCTAGTCACAAGGCAGGCTTTGATTCTGTGTTCTGCTGAACCAGCCAACTTCCTTCCTGCGCTCCAGGTCGGAGCTGATCGCTCTGACTTTGAGTTACTTCAAAAAATGCGACGTCTGAGGACTCGCACACACACGGCCTCCATGTATGTGCGTGTGTGTATGTGTCTGTGTACGTGTGAGCGCGTGTGTGTGTCTGCTCCCAGTTACAGGGGGGCTATTTAAAGAACGTTTCAAAGAGCCCCTCTTGGATTTGGTTGGCTGGAAATCTAAACGTCTGCTTCACAGTGAGCACTTGTTAGCCGACGACAGCTCTCACTTCAGAGCGCTTCAGCCCGCCCCCCCCCCCCCCCCCCCTCCCTCAGACACTGCCACGGCCGCGCCCACCTCTCCAAACCCAAAGTGCCCAGCTCAGCAAATATTTGAACCTGTGCGAGTTAATCATAAGACCAGGCTGCCTCAGGAACAGCCGAGACACACAGACCTGCAGCAGCGGCAGGCCAGACGCAAGGGTCAGTCCCGTGATCATTAACCAGCCAGGGCACCTTTATATCCTTCACCCAACAAGCTGGGCTTCCAGTGCACTGTATACAGCACCTGCTGCTCCCGCGGATTACCGGCCTTTAATAAGAAGGACCGCAGTCACCTTTCAAGAACCGAGGGGGGGAAAAGGGAGAGACCGTAAACTTGAAATGGGACTACTTTTGAGGACAAGGATATCAAGAACATCTCTGGGATTGATTTTCGTGCCTCTCTGAAGGAACGTTTACACGTTTTTGCCGGATTAGATTTGGCGTTTTTTTGGTTTTGTGTCGTTTTTGCTGTGAAGAGCGGCGGAGGATGCACAACGTGCAGTGTAAGTACGCGCACGGAGGCTGTGCCGGTGTGAATGGCAGGTCCGAGCGGGCCGGATCAGCGTCCCCTTTTTCTGTAGCCGGAGTTTGAGCCGGTGGAGGTGCAGGGCAGATGGAAAATAACTGTCTGAAAATAACTGTCGGCGGCGCGGCTATCGTGCGGGGGAGCGAGACGGAATGGTTTTCCGTGACTGATCTGGCCACGGGAGCTGTCGGGGAACAGGTTTGCCCGAGCTCGGCTGGGGAATTTCAGATTCCTGACCTACCTTGTTACTCAGGGGGATAGGGGAGGAGGAGGGGGTGCTGACAGAGGCCTGTATTTCACCCTGCCTCTACAGATTCACTCTCTCCTCTTTGTGTGCGTGTGTGTGCTAATGTGGCCACAGAACTGTCTTTACATGCTGGAAACGTGGGGAGGGCCAGGGTCTGTGGTGATTTTTTCTGAGTGTGCTACAGAAACATAGTATTTATGTTAAGCACTTTATTGGTGGACTTTCAGAGGATTTTTAAAGGCTTGAGTAAGGCTTTTTTTTTGATTGAGAAGCATTTTGGCATCCTTAAAATCATTATACCAGGACATGAAGATGACATGCTTTTTATTTTTTTAATGTAGAGAACAATTTGAGGGCTATTGTGAGCTAGTGGTATACTGGCAGTGTTCCTGTGCGTTCCTGGGTGTTTTATTTCAGATTTATCCATTTTATCAGCAAGTTCTAAAGTCCTAAAATTTTATTGTCCTATTGGATATATAAGTTAAAAAAAATGGAGTGTAAAGTGTAAAAGGAGTGTCCTGAGCAGGATGATAAAGGCGTCCCCATTGCCCGTTTCAAATCCGCTGGGAACCGTGGCTATTTGCGTAGTGTAACACTGGGGGATTACAGTAGCATTTCAGGGCTTTAGCACTAACCCTGTGCGCGGTACACGTAGCAGCCTACGTGCCCCACAAGCTCAGACGCTGTTGTCCCAGTGCCAGCTGTGGGACGGACAGAACAGGCGCAACCTGCAGGACCGGAGCGCTCGCATGAGGGGAGAGAGAGGGAGAGAGAGGGAGAGAGGTGGCTGAACCTTCTCTGAGCCAAAGGAGATTTTTATCCCTCCCCCCTCCTTTCTGATTTATTTCCCCCTCGATGCTGAACAGTCGATGTGCATAAGTTATATTTACCAGCCTGCCGGGCTAACGCTGGTCTATGAGCGCGGATAGACGAGGCGGAGAGGGAGAGAGAGGGAGAGAGCCATAGAGGGGGAGAGAGAGAGAGAGAGAGCGCGCAGCAGGAGGAGGGAAAATGCCAGTGAGCTTTCAAAATGACATCATTGCTCAGAGGAAATGAAAGATGCAGGAGCACTCGCTGAGGCAGGAGTGGTCTGGTGACAATCCCGCCGCGTGATTGGCCGAGGTAAGTGATGTAACGCATTACCGAGCTCTCCTCTCAAGCTTTTAAAATGAATTCCAAGACGGCCATACAAAGAAACGGGGCTTCTGGTCTGCTCAAGGCGCCTTATTGAACGGATACGGAGTTCTGACCCCCTCACACCAATGTATAACACGGTGCTAAAGATGGAGGACCTGGACACGGAGTGTATTAGATCTGAGCTGGGATTTGGCACAGAGCTGCTCTTTTACATAGAGATGGACCCTCCAGGTAGGACTGCAGTTCTGTTGTATCTGAGTGCTGGTCTTGTAGTTTTACATACAGTAGAGATGGACCCTGCATTTAGGACTGCATTGCTGCTCTTGGTGGCTGCTGACAGCTGGGTCAGTGGCTCTGGGGTGTATCGATGGAGTTTGGTCTGTCCAGGGAGCTGTGTGTAATGAAGCAGGGCTCTGTTCTGTGCAGGTTGGGTGGCTGTGGTTTGCATGCAAGGACTGAGGTATATGTGACTTTGGACTTAGGTTCAGGTATTGCAAAGTTGGTGTGTATGTGTGTGTATGTGTGTGTATGTGTGTGTATGTGTGTGTGTGTGTGTGTGTGTGTGTGTAGTTATGCACGCACAGGTTATGTGAGATTATTTTGAAGCAGATGAAAAGCACAGCTTGGCTGTGTGCGCGTGTGTGCGCGTGTGTGTGTGCGCGCGTGCGTGTACGCGTGCGTGTACGTGCATCTGTGTGCGTCAGCCTCTCCGATAACGCTGTGACTTACAGCAGACAAAGGCGGGTGCTTTTTTTCTCTTGGTTAAAAATAGCCGTGCGTTTGAGCAGAGCTAGCGGGCCCTGCAGGTAGCAGCCGCGGGGCTGACAGGCTCAGTGATAATGCTGTATGCCTGAGCGCTGGCTGAGCGCTAGTGATAATGCTGTATGCCTGAGCGCTGGCTGAGCGCTAGCTGTCCTGTGCTGTGCCAGAGAAGGTAGGCTTCATGATGACACCCACACAGAGTGCTGCTTTTGGGTACGCTTTTAAAAAATGTTTTAACATAAACTGTCTTGCTTCAGCTTTTAGATTTTGGGGACTTGGGCCGGCTGGAAACGGCGTTCAGTCTTTGTCCACTCATGCCAGGGTTGTTGATGATAATAATAGTAAAAAAGGAAAGAAAAAAAAAAATCCTATTATTATTATTATTATTATTATTATTTATTTAATGACACTGCACAATTGTGCTGCAGAGTGTCAGCGGTAAAGCTCTAACCCGACGGCAGATGGGGCTTATTCCTCATTGTGATTTACAGCGGCATCGCGCCCGGGATTGTGAAAGAATGGTCTTTTTTTCTTTTCTTTTTTTTTTTTACTGAATGAAAACGCTTTCCCTCTGACTCAGTCTTTCACAGCCTGCTCAGTCAGGGGGGAGGAGGTGGGAGAGGAGCAGGAGGAGTACTGAGAAAGAGGGAGGGCTCCTCCAGAACTGCTGCTCATGTTTGATTTTAAGATGAGATAAGGACTCTCTCTGCTGTTTGAGACGGGCATCCTCCAGTGAACAGTCGGAAACTGCTTTCCGTTGGCGGGTTCTTAGAAGCAGTGTTTCTAAAGGAGGTTTCCTCTAGAATCACCGAGAAAGTGATTTCCGCCCTTGCTTTAGCCTGCACCTTTACGTTGAGACGCAGGTGCATTGGACAGTGCGCTGAATGTCAGATCTGTGGCCAGTTTCAGTCGTCAGTTGTTGATTTATGTAATGTGCTTATATTTAAACTGCATATAATTGTGCGAATGAGTCATGCTGAAGCAGCAGTGCGCTTGGATTGACCGGGTTGCATCTCTCTCTTCCCCGCTACAGCACTGCCTCCTAAACCACCCAAACCCGTCCCCGTCACCAACAACGGTATGAACAACAACATGGCTCTGCAGGACGCCGAGTGGTACTGGGGAGACATCTCCAGGCAAGTACAGCCCACCACTCTCACTCTCTCTTTGTCTCTTTCTGTGTCTGTGTCTCTCTCTCGCTCTCTCTCTCTGCCTCTTTCTGTGTCTCTCTCTCTCGCTCGCTCGCTCTCTCTGCATCTGTCGCAGCATCTCAGCTGGCTGTGGGGTTGGGGGTGGGGTGGGTTGGGGTGGACAGTCGTGTGGCAGAACCGGTCATCGGGAGGGGGGTTGGGGGGTGCTGGTCGTTTGAACCCCTCAGCCATGAGTAATGTGCCACCAGAATGCAGGGGGACAGGGGGAGGTGTGGGGGCGTTTGCGTTGTTAGGGCGTTCCTGTTGGAACCGCGTCAGACCACACTGAAGCTCTTAAATGAAGACAAATGTGTCTCAGGGGGGAAGTGGTTAGCAGGGCTCGCATTACAGTTTGTTTCCTGCGTATTAATGAGGAAGACACACATTTTAATACAGGCTATGATCAGAGCGAGGATGTGGGCCAAACAAAAATAGCACACAGTAAGACTCAGTTTTGTGCAATAATATGCTCATTCAGCTGGTCGTGTTCATCTTGGTTAATAAATGCACGTGGATAGTTTTGGTTTCACATGAGGTTAAATATTGCTAAAGTGTGGTATACGTGCAGAAAAGGCCTTGTCTGACTGGGAAGTGGACTTTATCTTTGCATGGGCTCAGGGTCGTATTTGAAGGCCTTGCGTCAGGTGTGCGCCACAAACTGAACGTCTGAATTCATCCTGCAGGGAGGAGGTGAATGAGAAGCTGAGAGACACAGCTGATGGTACGTTCCTGGTCCGCGACGCCTCCACAAAAATGCACGGAGACTACACGCTCACTTTGAGGTACGATTGAATCATTTTCTCCCCTCAGTAATACTTTCCTTAGTTGGACAATCACTTTCCACTTATTTCCAGGTTTACTAAAGTCGGTTCTTCTCAATCTTTACAGGAAAGGAGGCAACAACAAGCTCATTAAAATTTTTCATCGGGACGGGAAGTATGGTTTCTCAGACCCACTGACCTTCAACTCGGTGGTGGAGCTCATTAACCACTACAGACACGAGTCCCTGGCCCAGTACAACCCCAAGCTGGACGTAAAGCTCCAGTACCCCGTATCCAAACACCAGCAGGTACACGCGCACCTCCTCTTCAAACACCCCACTCACATTCTGCAGCAGGGTTGATGTGCGCAAGTGGACCGGTAGTGGATTTGAAGCTTCAACGTGCCCTTTACCCCCCCCCCCTGCCCTCAGGATCAGGTGGTGAAAGAAGACAACATCGAGGCAGTGGGGAAGAAGCTGCAGGAGTACCACCTGCAGTACCAGGAGAAGAATAAAGAGTACGACAGGCTGTACGAGGAGTACACCAGAACCTCACAGGTGTGTCCCGGGTCCGAGCTGGACCCACGGCTGGAGCGGGCCCGTTTAAGTGGGCGCTTGCGTTGAAGCCTGGGTACGATGTTTAATTGGGTCTCTTAACTTCTGCTCTCGGCTCCCGTAGGAAATCCAAATGAAGAGGACGGCCATCGAAGCTTTCAATGAGACTATCAAAATATTCGAGGAGCAGTGCCAAACACAAGAGCGGTACAGCAAGGAGTACATCGAGAAGTTCAGGAGGGAGGGAAACGAGAAGGAGATCCAGAGGTAACTTGCCCCCCCCCTTCGCGCTGCTGAAAAATGACTATATTCATCCCACGCTCCTGCGGAGAACAAATTAAATCCGAAATGATAACGAAATGTCCTGTCTTTCCCCCTCCCAGGATCATGGTGAACTACGAGAAGCTCAAGTCGCGCATCAGCGAGATCGTGGACAGCAAGCGCCGGCTGGAGGAGGACCTGAAGAAGCAGGCGGCCGACTACAGGGAGATCGACAAGAGGATGAACAGCATCAAGCCTGACCTCATCCAGCTCCGCAAGACCAGAGACCAATATCTCATGTGAGTGTCTCTCCCCCATGTCTTGCTGCTCCCTACCCAGGGTTCCAAGGTGACGACCCCCCCCTCCCTCCCTACATTGTCTAAGACCCCCCTCTCTCTCTTTCTCCTATGTGACAGGTGGCTGACCCAGAAAGGAGTCCGGCAGAAGAAACTCAACGAGTGGCTGGGAATCAAGAACGAGAACACGGAAGAGTAAGTGTCTCTCCTACCGCCGCTCCCCCCCCCCCCCCCATCATCCCCTGTGACCCCAGACCCCCGTCTCACCCTCTCCGTCTCTCTCTGCCCCCCTTGCAGTCAGTACTCCATGGTGGAAGACGACGAGGACCTCCCGCACCATGACGAGCGGGCCTGGAAGCTGGGCAACATCAACCGGACCCAGGCGGAGTCCCTGCTCCGGGGGAAGAGGGACGGGACATTCCTGGTGCGGGACAGCAGCAAGGCGGGCTGCTACGCCTGCAGCGTAGTGTACGTATATTCCCCACGGCTCGCATACCCATTTCACCCACGTCACCCACGCTACAGTGCCAAACGGCTCAAGCGTACTCTCAGGGCGGGACAGATCCACATGGGTCTTTTTCTGCCGTGTGTTCTCCTGACCTTCCTTTCTCCTCTCCCCTGCAGTGTGGACGGCGAGGTGAAGCACTGCGTCATCAACAAGACGCCGACGGGGTACGGATTCGCCGAGCCCTACAACCTGTACAGCTCGCTGAAAGAATTGGTCCTGCACTACCAGCACACATCACTTGTACAGCACAACGACTCTTTGAATGTCACGCTAGCTTACCCAGTCTACGCGCAGAGGCGGTGAGACCTGCGATGGTGTAGAGAGACACAAAGAAAGGACCCTGGGACTCAGGAGACTGAGAGGGGCCTCTCTGCAAACGGAAACGCCTCGTTTCGCGCTGGAGGAAACCACGGCAGGCTCCATTTTGTATTTTCACAGACTCACCTGGAGAACATTTCAGCAGCGGACTCTGGACAACGTGGAGCAGTGAATGTAGTTTTCTTTCTCGTGTGCTTTTACTGGACGAAGCACACAAATCAATGGGAAACTGCTGAACTATCTCCCAAAGCGGAGGACATAAGAGGCCTTTTCTTCTTGGTGCTTGTTCTTTTCAAAGCTTTACCAGCTGGAATGTCAAACGCTGATCAAACGCAGTTTTTTTTTTTTGTACAGTTTTGTTTCTTCCCTCCTCCCATCGTTGTTTTTGTTTCTCTCGTCCCTCCAAGCGTGTGTGCGTCAGTGTACGGATGTGTATGAGTGCATGTGCGACCAAAACGGGGTAGGGCGGGGATGGTCGATACAGTTCTGTTAATCGTCCATTAACAAAACTTGGATTAATGTAGCAAGATGGCACTTTTTTCTTTTTACAGACAGAATAAGATTCTCTGGAAAAGACTTTCTTTGGAAAGAAAACACTCATGGCAAGATACCTTCCCCACCCCCGAAAGCATTATAATGCAGACTCAGACTTGAACTTGTTCTGAACTGTGGACAAGCAAATCTAACAGTGGCAGGATTAGAAATGCACACGGTACACACACATAATCCATATAACGTCATTACTTATAGTTCAAAACCAAAAATATTCAGTTTATTTTCAGATTTAATGCCAGTTCTGCTATGCAAATCTATATCTCCCTTACTTTCTCAAAGCATTTTTTCCACATGTAGCTACACATAATATAAGCTTGTTTTATTGCTTGAAACATTTTCGTTTCATCAGTGTCCAAGAGGCTATTTTGTGTCAAATGCCAGGAAATTAACCGGCATCACAGTTTTAAAAAGTATACTTGTTTTTTTTTTTTCAGCAACTGGTCTGAACTCCACTGTAAAAAATATATATATAATAAAGTTTTATTAGTTTTAAAGTTTTTACTTCAAACTCATTTCTCTTAGGCAGAGCCTATTGAGAATTTAAAAGCTGCTTCAATCAATAAATGGAAACATATTTCAAAAGAGCCACCCCTACTGTTTTTATCAAAGATCAATTCCTGAAACTAGAGCACTCTACAGAGGGTTATTGGAGAATTCTTAGATGTAGATTATAGATGGCTATAGTAATCAGTTGGGGGCATGTCTAACCTATGAAGTACCCTGGTGTTCACATGCATTTAGACCTATGTCCACAGGAAAGACCGTATAATTTTTTATTTTGTAATAAGTATTTTTTTCACGCGAGTAAAGAAACTTGGTGTGTTGGAATGCCGCAAAATGTAATTGAAATGATCAGTTATGAGATGAAAAATGTTACCTTTCTCATTCCTAGTTCACATAGTATTTTTTCTGTATCAGAAAATTCCTTATGAGTGTTTACATGAATAAAACAATTCATGTCTCTTAGTCCTCAATTTTGATGCTAAAATAAATATCCATGCTATGCCAATAAATAGTAGCTCTGTTACTCTGAGAAGAATAAAGTACCAAATTCAATTTAGCTGCCAAACGAATACTTGTTTCTAGTAGTACATCTTTTCACCACTGCTGTATTTTCATTTCCATAATTGTCATTTCTTGTATCATTTCTTTCCATTTTGACAAAATCTCAATTTATTGCGTACAGTACAGCTGTGGCTCATAGAATGGATTGAGGTTAATACTGCACCACAGCTCAGTGATTGGAAGAGGAATATTGCTGAGACTTGATGCAAATATGAAATCATTATGACGCCCTGTGAATTTTCCAAGCAGTCTTGCTTTGTACTTGGTGCTCTTGACATTTCAGCCCTGTGCTCTGTAAAAATGTGGCAAGCACGAATGAAAACAAGCATTTTATGCTATAGATTGATGTTGACTCCCAAGGTAATTGTTATCCTCCAAAATGATTATATTCTCATTTTTTGTTGAAAGGTGTGTTTGCCTTAAAATAATTTAGATACGTTTTAAATTACATCCCTGGTCAGCTGTTTTGAACCTAACCATTTATGTTGTACCTCTATTAGAGATTTTTTTTAAGTACTAGTATATTTTCAATTCCCTTTCCTTTTGGAAAATGTAACATTTTGTCACGTCCATATTTAGTTCTAATCTTTAAACGCCTAGCTGCGTCCTGTATGCAGAGTAATCTTTGTGCAGCCAAGCCCTTTTGACATCCTGATAGGAATGGGTCCAAGGACTAAAGAGGTGCTATGCATAAATGTCATATAACCGTCAGAAAGGTGGTACCAAAATTATAACCTGAAAGGAAAAAAAAAAGAAAAGAAAAAAAAGGTAGGCATTTGCAAGTGGTGCAACATGAATGTGAATAACGATGTCCCTGGTGTAAACTCTGTTTACAGTCATTTTTTTCTTTGTAAGTGTATGACCTCTGAGCTTATGTTGCCCCAAATGGGCTGTGGAATTGTCCTACGGCTAAACTATATAAGCGCACATGTCACTTACAGCAGTGCAATGGAAAGATTAAGGGTTATATACATGCTGTGGTATGACACCGATGACAGACCAGTTCTTTTTTTGTCAACTCAAGGCTTTTGCTACACAAAATCAGGCCTGTGCATCAAAACCAGTGCAACCGTGCCAAATGCTCACAATGTACGCTTCACTTTGGCGGAGATGACCTTTTCATTACAGCTAAAGTGATGCCAGCACCAGGTGCACTGGGCATTTCTAAATGGAATACAACTAAACCGATTTCTTTCTGGAGCTCATGAACTCAGACCATGGATATGACCCCAGGTAAATGTCCGCATGTGCCCCTTAGGGAGGTACTGGTCTGTGCAAGCTCCTAGAGTTTCTGGCCCATGGTCTTGTTTGTTTCACTTGATTTTTCCAATGTGTTGTCTTTGGTTCCTCAATCACTGTCCCTGTGAAAACCAGCACTATTTTGAGGCTTTGATTTTTTCAAAATAATGACTAAACGATAAAAAAAAAGCTGAAGATAGATGAACAAAAGATCAGGACTAGGTGGCCTGATCAGACAGGTAACCGTGAGATGATGGAAGTTGCAGATGTGTTGATCAAGATTTAATCAGTGTTCCCCTGTTTTAAAACTGCTTCACACCTGTATTGGGCTTTGTTAAAAGAAAATAAAAAGTTGTTTTTTTGCAACAAGTGGCTTGATTGTTATTGTTTCTCTTCTCCCAAAGTAGCAATGTTCTGTGGTGTCTGAACAGCCGTGACGTGAAAGCACATTTACTTCAGTAGAAAGTTCAGCTGTGGTCAGTGGCCATTGAAAGGGTCCTTTGCTTGTTTCAGTTTTGTTTACAGCGTCTCTTGAGGTTATGTAAATTCAGTGGTGTGGCCTGCTGGCTTGCCACTGATGTCATCAGAGGAGGGAACACAACGAGACTGCACTCAGTTTGGGCACACAAAGTTCTGTTCCATTTCCTGAGTTTAAATGCATAACAATTTGTGTTCTTTTTATCATTATATTTTTAACGCTACATGCTTCTTGGTCTTCTTTCGCATGTGCTCCTATGTATGGAGTGGCGTGTTGAACACACCGCAGTTAGAGATCTCTGGTACTCTGCTACAGTACTTTTGCACAATACTTAATTGAACACTCTTCCACAGGTTTTTGAACATTTAAAATTGGCTGTGTGCCAATATCTGGTCATGGGTGAATGGAAACCCAACAAAGAGAGCTAGGCCAAGTATGCACTGTTAAAACTCCTCTGGCATCGGGTGGTGTAGACTGTCCATTCCTCCCTGTGCATCGGATATCTAAACAACGCTATCTGTGTGACGCAGGGAGAAGAAAGACGACGGGGTTGGACCAAACAAAGAACTTCCCCTGAGGCACGTCGGCCATAACTGAATGTGAAGAATGAGGCCTCGTCCTGACTTGCATAACACTCGGCCAGTTCTTGGGAGAGGGTTCACGAGAGGTCCCTCTCCCAACAGCTTCCGTACTATGGGACTTGATTAATCAACTGAAGAAAGACAGATTATTTGGACAATGCGTGAGGTGTATACACTGAATTCCTAATCTGGTGCTTCTGAGGATACATTTCTCCTGTCAGTGCCAAAATACTGCAGGTGAGGACACCCATGTTAAGTGCATAACACATCTTATTACGGTCCTAAGTACATAGTGCATCTAGAAACCCTGAAATGAGTTTTTGAAGTCTGCTCTCTTGAGTTCTTTTTTTTTTTTTTTTTAACCCACAGCATTTCAGCAAAAAAAAAAAAAAAAAAAAAAAAAATGCTTTCATTGTATTCAGCTTGATTGCTCATGCAGCCCTTTTGATGCCTCTGATTAAGTGTCAGAGGTAAATGGAAAATGGAAACTGTGACACATTCGGCCGGCCCCCTCACTGAACTGCTCAAACTGGCTGAAACTTGATCAGAGTGGTCTCCATCTCTTCCTATTTCTGAATTCAATGAGAAAATGTGGTTAGTATTCGGGGTTGGTACATGTATATGAACTGAAGTACATTTTTTCACTCTCTAGTGCAAAAAATTATACATCAACATATAATGTGCTAATTATTACTGAATAATACATTATATTTCATGTCTTTAAGTCAAGTAGCACTGGGTAGAGAAGGGAGAGATGAACAGATAAAACCGCTTACATATTTAATTTGCTCAAGTTGTACATTTCCAATGGACAGGACAATATATTCAAAAGGAGCCTGATGATATGAGTATCTTCAAGATATGTCATGATAGTTTTGTGCATATCCTTGATGAATTCTGAGAAGGTAGAAATTAGAGAAATTATCATTTGTATGGAATAAATTGAAGAGACCAAAAGAAGCAATGAGGGGGAAGGGAAGGGTTCAGACAAAAAGAAACCGTGCCCAAAATAGACCCTTAGGGTACCATTTGTTCAGGGTAATGCAGAAAATATTTTGTGATCCATACAGCTTGAAAGTAATGCTTGAGGAGCCCTAGGATGCTTTGATCAAGAGGAGTAAGAAGAATTGAGAAATCCACAGTACATCCAAGTAGTTTTCTCAAAGCAAATACAGGAGTTTCATGCTAAACATCATGACAGTCCGTTTAGGGTTGCATGATCAATGGAATCATGTGAGAGTGGTTCACCAACAATGTGGTAAAGCTTGCCTTTGTCAGCTAACATAGTGACACCACATCCCAAAGTTTATCACTCTCAGTCCCAAGAGTGCCATATGGCACTCAAGCGTGACTACCATAAAATCACATACCTTTTCAACCGATCAAAATGACTGCTATACTATTGTAAAAACTATTAAAAACTTTACCAAATTCTCTCAACTTTCTCAACCAAAGCCAAAACCCCTTTGGATGGACCCACTTCATATTGGGCTTGGGACTGAAAGGGTTAACTGACCAGAGACCGTCATGAGGAATGTTACATGTTGCCAACATGTCCTTTATCAGAAATGAGAAATGGCTACTGTGCTCTGAGTGAGGAAATACCCCACTGTTTTTGATTGCTCAGCCATTTGCACATACATTATCTCCGTTTAGAGATTTGTTGTCAGAGCTGAGAGCTGAAAGCTGAAGGCCTCTCCCACAGTGGGTAATCATGCAGGTCAGTGAACCAGCCAATTGGGATGAAGCATCTACCATCCATCTCACTCTGCCTCAGCCCAGACCTGCATTCCAACTTCAGCTGAAGACACCTTGTATGGGTAACCAGAATAAAAGTTCCATTAAGAACCGTTTAGTGCACTGATGATCAACAGAAGTTGGTCCACCGAAGCACACCAGTGTTCTGGGGCAAAGTGCCAATTGTTTTAATCGGATCTTGCTTGGCTTGCATATCAAAACATCAAAGTGTAAGCCAGTTGTGAAGTAGATGGTGTGCTTTGTATGGATGGCTAGATAGTAAATGGCAGGCATTTATATAGCGCCTTTATCCAAAGTGCTGTACAATTGATTCTCCATTCACCCATTCATACACACACTCACACACTGACGGCGATTGGCTGCCATGCAAGGCCCTGACCGGCTCGTCAGGAGCATTTGGAGGTTAGGTGTCTTGCTCAGGGACACTTCGACACAGCCCGGGCGGGGGAATAAAACGGCAACCCTCCAACTGCTAGACGACTGCTCTTACTGCCTGAGCCATGTCGCCCCCCCAGATAGTACTCTGGGTAACATACTTTTATTTTATTTTTGGGTTCTGACTATTCCAAGTTATATTTTGTTATTTCCTTTGTTTTACTTGGTTTACCCTGATGTGAAATCCAGCTATGCCAGCTTGACCAGCTCGAGAATTGAACTGGTCAAGCTGGTCATAAGCAGGTCAAGCTCAGCATGAGCTGGTCAACCAGCATGACCAAGCTGGTCTTAAAGCTGGTGTATCTGAGTATGAGCTGGTCAATGAGCTAGTGCTGGTACCTTATCTGAGCTGGTAGCAGGTCAATCTAACAGCCGATATGAAACAAAACACATACTGTACATATAGGACATGTAGGTGTACATGAGTGGAATCATAACTGCAAAAGTAATGAACTCAAACACAGGTCCACTGATTCCAAGCATTGCTCTCAGATATCACTATATCTCATGCCCCCATTTGCTTCCATGCAGTTGCTGTCATTGTTTGAAATATCCTGTCATTACATTAGTCTCAGTGTATAGACCATTGCATGCAAGTGACATAGATATGTGGTAGGAACTGTAAGCCCTATCCGTGTGTACGTGTGAGCAGGCGTGTGCATTTGTGCGTGCATTTGTGCGTGCGTACATGAGTTTGCATGTGTGCATAAGTCTATGTGCACTGCAGAGGCACGGTTTGACACGACTAGAACATGAGGCCGTCTCAGTGAGTGCTATAAACAGACAGGGATCAAGCCGCAGTAAACCAGGCCAGCTCCTGGCCCTCACTCAACTTGACCTTGACCTTGGACAAGCAGAAATCCTGACTAAAGTCAGAACAAGCAGGGAGCTACTTCTGTACACACGTCTGTTCCCACCCAGGAGCCATTGCACCTCTATTAGATTACAAAATGTACACAGCGTACATTCATAAAGCCCCAGCATACATTTAAAAAAACGGAACGTCTTGCACAGACAATGGCTTTTAAAACCTACGAATAAGCCTGCAAAAACAATTAGGCAGCCGAGCGATTCAAAAATTAATTTTTCATAATCTTTCCACAGTAATGGCAGGCAAGGGTTACCATACTCAAGGCACACCTGGTAATAAGTAGATAAGAATAAGCAGTGCATTGTCTTGTACAAGTAGTTCAGCGATCGACAGTGAAGACACTATCACAATCTTCTGCCTCTTTCCCGAGTAATAATAGCTGGTTTTAGATGGATTCCCATAGTGTTAGATCACCACTGATGACATTAATGGTTTTAAGTCTCTTGCAATTCTGATTGATGGCTATAATCTGCAGAAACTATTTCAGGATAGAGATTTATTATTGTTAAGCTTATAAATGAGGTCAAGGGTTGCAGGCAGCTGATGATTTGTGTTATGATGCAACCATTACAGGCAAGACAATGGGCCCAGATGAAATCTTTTAATAAACTTAGCCTGCATGAGTGACTGTTGAATCTCTCTCTCCTTTTGTCTCTCTCCTTCTCTCAATCTAACCCCCTTCTTATACAATATCTTTACCTTTGTCTCTCTCCCTTTCCTTTTTACATTTTCCCTCCATTTTCACTCTCATCCTCCCTCTCTTATTTATTTCTCCTGGGTTTTTCTTTTTTCTCCTTTCAGCTGCCCCTCTTCCTTTCTGCCTCTCTCCCTGTTTTATTTTTTCCTCTCTCTCTCATTCATTGTCACTCTCTCTGCTGAAGGGGCTTTGTTACAAACGGGTGAAGAGGAGCTCTGCCTCCTCTTATTACAGCGCATACTTCATGTGCAGCTTGGCTCTCAGGATGCTGCCCGCGAACATTACGCCCTTATGAAACGTGCTGCCCGAAGATGGAGCGCCTCAGGCACTGAAAGCCCCAGAGTGGAGACCAAGAGAAGAACAGATGAAAGTGACAGAGTAAAGCCCTCACAAATCTGAGCTCACTCCACTGCAGGATTTAATCAGCCAGGTGCTGAAGTGTTTGCCTGACGTGGAGTCTTTCATATGTGACAGCGCGTGTCATCGGACCGAGGCCCTGCGTCTGAAGGCTGGTGACAGAGCTGAACGCACAAGGGATGTCACTGCGAATGGCCAATGATGCTTTATTTTATTCAAGTATTTGACGAAAGTCTCACAATTTTATTAAATGATAAAATGTCATGACTGAACTATACGGGAACTATATCTCCTGAATGATAGGTACACACACTAATTACATGAAAAAATAAACAAATAAACAAATAGATCACATAAGATGAGGTGAAAGGCAAGTTTCTTGACTACCCCATGTCCATGCAGATATGTTATGGGTAAATGCTCAGCCCTTTTGGGTCCCTTGCACTCTTAGTTTTAGGCTTTTAGCATCAACACAGTATAAATGTGACATATTCCATTATTTTGTATTGTATTCAACGTGTCAGATACAAATATGAAAAGAGGAATCTGTAAAAGAGAATTTAGCATCATGAGAAACCTTCAACACATTTGATGAGGCCAATTTATCTGCATTAATCCCTGTGTGGTGATGATGGCACAGCGGTGCTTATGCTCATCTGAATTCCGGCTACGTACCATACACCTGGTTTAAGCTCAATTAATCATCAGAAATCCATTAATGCATGAAAACATTCATCAATATGCTAATGCCCATCTTCCATTTGAGGACTAATTTCATATGGAATAATCCCACGCCACGCTTTAAGACTGAAGATTTAATGCTGGTACTGTACACACGATATACAAGGCCAGCTGCCCAAACCTCTTCAACTACATTATGATTAGATCTGACAGATTATTTCAAATATTAATATTTACTGCATTAATTAACTTTTCCAAATTATAGATTACTTTTGAATCATCTACATTCAGAACGGGTCTTTCAGGGAGCACGAGTCATCATGCATGAATGAGTTATGGTCTAACCATACAAGGTACTTTCAAAAGAAACAAAAACTGACATGTTTGGAGGATATGATGAGCACATATCACATGGGCTGTGGTATTCAAAATGTTATTAGTTTGAAGGTTTATACATAGAAAATGCATACTTTTAAACCTATGACACCTTATTATGACTTTCAACACCTATGAGTATAAGTCATAATAATTTGTTCTTTTAAAGCTCTATGGAGGTTGGCCACCATACTGAAGGATGGCAAAGTTAGTGTAGCTATTGCATTTGCATATGACTTCCAGATCCAAGTAACTTGACAATTTTCAGATTATCAGATGGCTAATCAGATGGATATCAATATACTTGCCATGAAATCTGCCCTTTAATCCGAACTGTCACATGCACACTAGTGGTAATGGGAGTGTAATACCGAAACAGAGAACGGTCAGCTCTGCTATGAGTATCACTCTGTCGTGAACTGATGTGAGCAAACTTTCACATTCAATTCTTGTCAGCCAGCTAACTTAGGTGCATTGCATAGTTCAAGATGTTCAATGCTCAATACAGCACATCTGCCTGTTAGTTAGGGGCAGGACAATAGGTTAGTTTTAGGTGGGAGGTTTAAAGAGTTATGAATTATGTGGTTTAAGACTAGAAATGCAGTGTCATTATCCTGCTTATAAATATACAAAAAGGATAATCATTACCAAAATAAGGATAATTCTAATACAAACATTTGTTTCAAATGTCACTGGGTTAACATTACTTAAGTAATCTTACAGTATGTTAAGTATTCCAGTAAATATCCCAAAGCCTATAACACTCAGAAATTAATGTTTTTTTCTATTCCGGGTTAGATGATAGTTTTCAAGTTACCTGAATCCTAGCCAATATCATGTTTGTTATCATGGATAGCTATCTAGCCAACCACTGAATTATATTCAAAACACGGGCTAAACTATAAACCTAGCTAATCATTCTCACAGATAAACTACAGAACCAACCATGCCTGTGTGAATGAAATAGGCTAGGCTACAAAAGACTATTTGGAGTGCGCTTTAACACTCTTCTTGCACTGTCTCTCATTTCTACAGTGAACTTGCGTAATGTAGCCTAAATTTCACACAGCTCACATGCCAAGTCCATAAAGTATCCCCTACTCTCTGGCTTGCAAAGATATTGTTTGAATAGCAACCAGGTTGATGATGAGTAGCTGCTTTTCTTGTGTAGGCCAGTCACCTTGCTCCATATTATTCTTCTGGTGCTTTTTCATGGGGTACTTTAAATTTTTATTCTAAGTTTTCAAATGCAATGTTAGAAGAAAAGAAAAGTTTTGGATGGGGGCAAATCATTAGGATTGTATTGCTTATGCAACAAGGAAGAATGAATTTGATTTTAAGGTTGCTATGACGACTTAAGTGTGGCAGAATTGTGAAGTTTTTGACCTCTTTAGATTTCTTACATTAATTCCATATTTATGCAAACTCCCTTCTGCCATTTTACAGTAATTAATGTTACATAGCAAACAAAGAATTTTACCATTATGCAACTTGAGCATATTTGAGGATTAAGGTTTGTTGCACAGTTGGCCATGTTGTTACACAATCTCTGAAATGTGCTCAAAAGTAGGACAGCTCCAAAAATAAACAAACATTACACTTGAGTTTATAATGATACAAAGAACAACGGAATATGCTTGTTTATGAACATGGTCCTAGAAATTGATTATGGAAAGGGATGGGAAATTTTTCTCTCTTGTTGCAGTTGAATCTGTACCTTTTATTAAAATTGAAGCTCTCCTACAGAAATATTACCAAATTCAGTAATTCCACAATCTGAATACACATACCTGTGCTTGGAGTGAGCTGTTCTTTTAGTATAAGAGCATTAGCATAAGGATGCCTAGATAAAAATTGTAAATTGATTGAAACATTGGTGAGAACAGTCCCCAAACATGGGTTGAGAGTGTTAGAGAATCCTACAATATACTCTCTTCAGGTATCACCACAAGAGGTAGGGCTTACAGAGCAATCCAACCATTGTGTATCATTCAGCAAGCTCACGGCAGGGAAACAGAGGGCCATAAAGACTGTCCAGATACCTAGCTTACATGGTTCCACTGGATCCAGGCATGAATAAATGGCGGCTGGATTGAGAAACATCGGTCTAGGGTTCAAAGTACAGTCCAGACATAGCGAGTGGAGGGAGAGTGAGAGAGAAGGAAAGCAGGTTTTGAATTACTCAATGAGAAGTTAATGTTTGGCAGATGCGTCTACGGGGAGACGGTCACGGATGCAGCTTCTCACCCACTCTGCCCTAGAGTGGCAGTGCTGCTCAGATGCCAAGTGACACACATTTCATGATTAGTCCCCCATTGGTCCGATTGAAGTGGGGGGTTGGGGGGGGTTGGGAGGTTGAGAGAGGAGAGGAGCTTTTGTTGTGCAGCGCTGCAGATTTTCTTCGATCTGTTCTGCCTCTGCAGGTCTTTAGTTATCATATAGGGGCTATAATCCCACACTGAGCAATATCAAATACATCATTTCGCTGCTCACAGATCTGAACCCCATTATTTCATGATGGATGCGGGCCACGCATGCTATGTACAGCCATTATAATCCATTGCATTCTAATGTTGTGGATGGAGTAAGCCCCGCAATTGGCACTTCTAGGAAGAGGGATTTAGCTGCCCTATCTCTTCCAGGTGAGGAGCAGGCTAATCAGTGTCCCACATTGTGAAATAGCTGCTCTACTTAATGTAACTGAAGTCCTGCAGCACACACAGACAGCTCAGCCACCGTTGCAGATAAAAATGGATTGTTACCAGGCACGACATCCACGGCAACGGGAGAGAGAGAGGGGAGGAGGGAGCGGGGGAGTAAATTAGAGGCCTCTGGAAATGACAGGTATCTAACAAAGGCATGTATGATTCACAGAGCAGGGGCAATCTATATCACCTCAGGCAAATCTTCTTTTGTCCACAGGTTTTAAACCAAGTCACAGCCACTCCTGATAAGAGGAGACCTGCAGATACTGCCGGATATTGTATGATAGTTTGGGACAGTGTGAGAGTATGGAATCAATGTCTTTTTTCAGTGCATTTTCCTCTTATAATGATACATTGAAGCATTTGTACTTTGGCAAAGATCTGAATAAGTTCCATGTTTATCCCTGATACAGTATGTTGAATTTATAGTACACTAGTTAGAAACATTCACACTTATTTCATAAATTGCTATGACCCTAGGCCTGCAAAACTCAAGCAGTATGATGCTTAATGTTTAATGTACATCCGCAATTTAATAAACTGGATCTAATTTAAATTACAAATAACATCCAACTAAGTAGTCTACAGTGAACTTGGCCTTTGTTTTATAGTATAGCTGCTTTATTGCTCTATTACATATTTCGGGAGCTAGGAATGTGAGAGCATTGGAGAAAGACGGTATTGAATCAATTAGTATTCACTATCCAATGGGTCTGCTAGCCTTCAATCATTAACAATGCTGAGGTTGGCTTTCACAATTCCTGACTTCTGCCTATCATTCAATATATCCAGACCACTGAGAAGATATACCTGAAAATGTCAAGTTTTGTAATATTATATTTGTTATATTTTCTTGCCAACTGTTTTTCTGCAATGCCCCGAAAAAAAACGGTGAATTTGCCCCCTTCCTGATTTCCTCTATTATTACATATTTGTCACACTAAATGATTTATTCAGTTTGACAAATATGTTGGAGGCCTCAAAATTACTGCAGATAATTCACAGAACATTAACAGTCCATACAGTATTTTAAATATTCATCTTTGAGTTACCTTTAAAAAAGTATTGTTGTCAAATACATACATTTCTTAAAACAGTAATTCTATTTAAAAAAATGTTTTTGCCCTGCAGGGCTAGCCAAGAAACGGCTTTGTCACTTACTGACTAACCTTGCTGGAATGTGCCTGTGCGAAAAGGCTTACGCAATAAGCATGATGCAGGTTCTGCCCCAGCAGGGCGATCTGTCAGCAAACAGCTCTGCCCGGTCACAGCTGGCTCACCCTTCAAGAAGCAAGCAATTCTTACAGCAATGGAGGCTGCAGTAAACATAGTGGTCTTTTAATTTCAACACCGCAAGTACTAAACAATACTTCTGTTCATGAGAAGCTGGCAGTTTGAACAGATTTGGAAATATTTGCTAGCTATTATTTCAGTTTGCTGTTGCTAATATTTTCTAGCTAATTTCATATAATGTTAGCCGATTATTATCTTCTATAGCTTTCCAGTTTGGATTCCATGTTACCTAGGTATAACTTTTTCAGTTAAACAGGGTAGCATAATAGGCGAAGGTTACTGCTTACTGTAGGTTAGGCAGTAGGCACATACCTACCAAGCTAGAACTGCTGCTGAAACTGCTGCTGGAAATTCTAGACAGCTCGGTTGTTCTTTGAAAAGAAAACACGAGACCGATTTATTAAATCAATACAGGGCCTTAGTCCAACGTTGGTCCAATTCTGGTGTCCTAGGCGCCCCCAATATTGTGAGTGGTTCAACCTTTGACTTGAGCAAATGTAATTCAAAAGTGACCAGACATGTTGAAAAATAGTTTGGAGACAGAATCAGCAATGCCTTACCTTCCTTTACTGGCATTGGAAAAACATGCGAATGTGGAACAATGAAAACAGCAAAGATGCACCCTTATCAGGAGTACAGAAAACACGCTCTTCAAGCACAAGCCACTTGCTGTTAATTGCCATTGATTTCATGATTGTAATTCAATTCTCATATCGACTTGCCAGCCCCGGTTTTTAAGAACAAAAGCCCAAACAAACAGCATTTATAAGATTTAATATGCGACACCACAAAACCAGGCTACTCCGATAAGCATATACACTCATGTACTCCACTTTATTAGGTACACCAGTCGACCAGCTTGATAATGCAAATAACTAATTAGCCAATCATGTGGCAGCAACTCAATGCATAAAAGCAGGCAGACATAGTAAACAGTTTCTGTAGTTTAGACCAAACATCAGAATTGGGAAGAAATGTGTTCTAAACGGGGGGGCTTGAGTATCGCAAGAACTGCTGATCACCTAGTATTTTCACATATAACATTCTCTAGAGTTCACAGAGAAAAAGAAAAACATGTAGCGATGTATTTCTATCTTCTCTTTATCAGTGCATGTGATCATTATCCTGAACCTGTTTTATGGCCTATGGTCCCTTTAAAATCAAAAGGTGTCAATTTAACCTGATATGTTTACTGTAATCAAATTAAATGAAATCTAAAAGCACATGTGAGAATAATGCTACAACCAATTTAAACAAAGTAAAACAAAAAGAAAGCAAAATAAGAGCCTTCAGATGAGTGATCCTTACGTAAATGGTTTTGTTCATTGTGACAATACAGGTTTGGGATAATAATCAGCTAAAGGTCTAAGTGTGATTTCTGCTCCTGCGGTTCTGCTGCTTGGGATTGAGCAGCAGAGGCACTCCAGGTTTTGATTGATATCAATGCTTAATTATTTGGCAGCGCTCCAGAAAGCTCTGCGCAGAGAGGATGATGGAAGGTGAAGTTCAGCACCCAAGGTTGTGGATTATGTTTAATGACCTCCGGCTGAAATATTTTTGTAGTTCTCAGACTCGCTGGGTAGTGGGAGCAGGGCTGCACGCTCTCACACTGAGACATCTGAGAAGGTCATGCTTTTTATGGAAGTACATTTTTATGTATGTTTTATCTACATGTATTATCCAAGTATTATCCGAGAATGATATACAAACTCTATCTAAACTGAAGAAACCTGAATTGATGTGGAACTGAAAATAGCATTAATGGACTTTCTTTTTTGTTAATGAGGACGTACCCTTTACGCAATATAATACTGGCAGGAATAATTAAATTCATATCTAATGTAATCTATTGGGGAAATGAAAATGTATAAGAGATAGAGCTAACTAAACTAAACTTAGTTAGTCCCAACTGAAAACGTATAAATAAAAAATACACCCAAAACGTAGGCATGCACTGGCACATTGTAATTCAACAAATCATATATCTGTCACAGCATAACACTCACACTGCATATACAGGCAGGCTTATTATGCAAAGTACAGAGCAAAGCATTAGCATTATATTACAGCTCTTTTCTTGGCATTAGCTTTTATAGTTTGCATAATCATTCATGTTGAAACCTCTCGCCACGATAATGTCACTAAAACAGGTTAGTTGAGAATTATACCAAACCTATATATTTTATAATAAAAGTAATTCAGGCCATGGGAGCTCTGTTAAAACAGACTTTGCAAAATAAATCCAGATTCAGTGCCACAAACAAATGAAAATGAGGTAGAAAGCAAACAAATAAGGTCCCACCACAAAACAAAATGCATTGTCTGTGCTCCAAAATGTAACTCAAATCTAAAACTAAACTAACCTTGCCCTCAGAGTCATAACTACTTCACCCTGCAGGGTGAAGCACTCCAAGGGGGTTTGGGTCATTTATAGCATTTATTCTTGTCTGATCTAAGTATTGACAAAATGACTATTAGTAAAACTGACAATTAGTAATATTGAAAGGTGAGCTAAGGCCTATAATAGCATCATCAAAAGATGTTATATTATTTTTGGCCATGCACACCAGTGTCGATTTTGGCAATGGAAGATGGATGCCTACAAGGATACCATTTGTTTTCCTATGTTATGGCTTGTTTTGCATATTTATGGCCTTTGTTAAGGTCAATGGAATCTTGAACTCCAGCAAGTACCAAACAATTTAAAAGCCACTTCCCAAGAAAGGCAGAATGATCCCAAGCGTACCACAAAAAAAGGTTACCTGACCACTAAACGACTGATTTACAACAGCCATTTCAACGCATTGGCAATAATTTGCACTGCTATCTTTTTCAAAATAAATGTATTGCTTAATAAAACTTCTCTGAACAGTCCTATTAGCATGAAAAATCTGTTTCATGGTTGGTCATCTTTATTGTGTATGTGTGTGTATGCGTGTGCGTGTGTGCGTGCGTGCGTGTGTGTGCCTGCCTTACGAAGTGACGGCTTCATGAATTCCGATTATGTTCTCCTGCGTCTCATCCATGTCCAATTTTTCCCCAATCACCAGTGAATGCTCTCAGTTGCTTATAATAATCTGACCCACTTTCCATAAAAGGACAACAGCTTTCCCAGTCCATTTGACCCTCTTAACTTCAGCCCATTTGCCCCCATCAAAATCTCCTCTCCCCCATCTTTGACAGAGGGCTGAAAGAGCCATCAGTGGAGAGTGCAGAGGGAATCACTTATATCCCATTCCCCCAGAGGGTCAACACAATGAAGCAGTTTGGGGAAACATAGGACCTTGGTGTTTATACTGCAAATTAATGTCCTACCTTAATTAGTGATAAAGGTATGGGATTATCCCGGATAACATGCTTTCCAAAGGATAAAAAATGGAAATCCTGCATAATTCTGTACGATTAATATGATGAGCTTTTAGTTTAGTGTTAATTCATTCCGGCAGTCGAATGATTTCATGCACTGATTTGTAATATATAAATGCAAATAAATGGCATAGGGCCTATTTCAAAGATCACTCCAGACACACAGTAATTAAGAGGAGACAGCTGAAATGAGTGCCAATGACAGCATCAGCACTGATTAAGAAGAGAACAAATCACATGAGGCCCATGTAAAGACCCGGAAGAACTGTGAATAATGATTCTTCTTTAATGGGCTAATGCCCGTATCTTATAGCAGCACATCCCAAGAAACCGGGGTCATAGCACTATATTTTTCGCATTTTATACTGAAGAAGACTTCTAGCGAGAATAAAAAAAGGGTTTTATTTACTATAATCACTCAAATGGTGCCAGTTATCCTCACAGGAACTGGGTAACTGAGTAGGGCTTTTTGCTTCCCATTGTCATTCTAGAACAGAACATTATAACAACACTAACCAAAATAATGATAATTTCTATGATTAGCCTTCCAAGCCAGCAAGCAGAAGCCTGGTGTGAGTGTTGCACCATGGATGGCCGCATCATCGCCTGCTGCAGTTTGAACCACAAGCACCCGGGAGCTTCCGCCCAACAGCTGTTTTCAGCAAATCTAGAACAATCCCAGTTTAATCTCTTAAACCTTGCGGTAAATTTCAAATCATATTAGTTTGGTTTAAACTTCAATTTTATCTGATTGGAGGCCACTGCGGTACCAATCCCTTCCAAAGTTCCACAGCTGTCACCGGCACAGCTCGATAACGTGCCGGGATCAGCTGACTGAGCGTCACTAGAGAATCTCCGAAGCCTGGAATCACAGCAGTCACTCAAACGTTCCATAAAACATTGAAAATGACTGATCATGCAGGTTTCAAATGTGCAGCTGCAGTTTGGTAAGAGAAATGGAACGAAAGCTTAACTTACTTCATGGATAAGCTGCTACAACGGTTTCAGTTTACTAAACATACGCATAAGCACAATAAAAGAGAAGGATTTGGAATTGGTTACAGATTAAGGTGATATCACAATCTCATCAGGTACAAGTTAACCATTTTCAATCCAAGTGAAGATAATAATTAGAAAATATGTAACAGCACAGACCAACACACTGGCTAGATAAAGACTGGTGTAAGCGGAGAGACCCATAACTCCCATAGCTTCCCCTAAAGTCCTACCAGGTGATTCAGAGATATAGACTATAAGGCCTGTAACAAAGGATCTAATTTAAACATTGTTATATGAGATAGATTATTATCCTTATATATTAATCTAGTCACTTGAGTCTGTAGAATATCTAGGACAATTGTTGATAGAGCTGATATATGATAGAGCTGTATATATGCTGTCAGTAGCATAGCATGCCAAAACAAAACAGGCAAATAATGCATATACGGGATTATTCAACATACAGCACAGCCTCCTAGAACCCATATATCACAACATAGCATAGGTATATGAACTCATACAATGTTTCCCGTCTCTACACTACCCCTACCCACCCCCACGCCCGTGCAACCTGACGCAGGGGCGTATTCTCTGGGGCCCTGTGGCCATCCGCTGCACACATCAAGAACAAAATGGTGCATAATGGGTCTGGAAGTTTTCATTTGAAATAGCAATGAGGTGTCAAATGCAAGACGTTGATTGAAATGAACCCTCTAGTGGCTCTGGGTGTAAAAACACAGGTTAACCTTATTCCACATGGCACCAAAACTTATTGCTTCATTTAATTGCGACAGACCTCTGTTCTGAACGCATGTGACCTTTAAGTGTTTATAGGAGAACTTAATGAGTTTGCCATAAAAGCATAAAGAATAAAGTCCGCCAGACAGTAGTCCGGTTACCAGCAGTCCCATTAGTGGGTGCAGTCCGACACACCATTCGCAAGCAAAGCTGAGTGAGGTGGGACCGTAAGAACAAGAACAAAGAGACATGTAATCATAACAGTGTATTCAAAAACCAACCAATACCCTTTTTGTCAATATGATGTCAGTTCAAATAGGCAGACCTTTTTATTTTATTCAGATGGATGTGATGAAACACAATGTTTTAGGAACATGGCTTGGCTTTGGTTTGTAACCTCAGGGAACACCTGCCTGGCAAGACTTAGAAGCAGTACATTGTATTTAAAGCAGAACAGCACAGAACAGAACACAACAGAACACACAATTCCACCAGCCTTGAGGCTTCCCAACAAGAGCAATACTAATACTCCAATAAAATGTATGCAATGTGTAATGTATAATGTGTACATTTTATATGTGTGTATGTCTTCCAACATACTTTTTAATTATATAATATTGGGTTGCAATACTCAATTTAAGCAGCAATTTAAAAAAACTCCTTAATCACCAAATGTAATACAACATCCGCACATATAATGCTATATTTTACTTTTTTTTTTTGGTTCATTGACTTAAAATAATGAGTATGCAAAAATGAATGAACCTGGGATGCCATGTTACAAAGTCCAAAAGACAAAGTACCAAAAGCAATCCAGAAAGCAAAACATTTTGGAAATAGATTAAAATGGGGAGGCCTCACCCTAACATTGTCTTCAGCAAAGGAGTTCCAGTGATTTGAGGGAGTGTAGAGTAATCCAGATATCCAGATAGCTAAGCTGTTTTTTTTATTACTTCCAAATAATTGAACTGGAATTTGAGAACCAAAAACAACTCATCCTCACAAACCAAACTGTCCACCATTTTGAAAATTCAAAAGTCTCTGACCTCACATCCTGGTCCCACCCACAAAAGTGCCTGAAATTACCTGAATGAGTGAGCTACAGAAATCCACAGTGGTTTGTGGAAAACCTGGGAGCAAGTGTGATAGTTTACATAAAAAAACATCACAGAAATTGAATTTGGGTATACATTCTTTTCTAAATTTTGAGGACTGTCATTTTAGTAACCAAAATAGGAAGGTGGAATGAAAGCAGAGCATTACAAAGTTGGCACAGGATATAGGCCTATGTTCATTTTAATTATAGAACACGTGTGACATCCCATCTAATTGGGATCTGCTGCACATTTCTGGTAACATTTTATCAATATTGTGATACATTGTGACGTGTATTTCCCACATGTCCATGAAATTCAAATATTTGGAACATTTGATGATATTGTGTGACATCTGTCATCTTAACCATGAAGGATATTTTACTACTTAATAACCCAGAAAATATAATTGTGAAAAATTTTCAACTAAAAGTGGGGAAAGGAACGGCAATAGCAATACCCTTACGTCGAAAATTTACATGAACCCTGGTAAATGTTTGTTCTTTATTCCATGGAAATGGTCATCTTGGGCCAATTCATTCTTAGGACAATCCGATCTGTACTCGCTGTTATGTGAAATGAGAGGATCAGGATCTACCAGGATCTTTGGACAAGCTGCCAGGATGCATTTCTGGCTGTGGTTGCAGGCGGTTTGGCCAAGTGTTATTTTAACGCTTGCACCTCAGGGTTCTTACACAGATCTGCCTGGAAGCCTATATGGTCAAATGTACTTTAACCAGGCTAGCTAATCGGGGCCCACCATTTCAGCATCAGGTTGTAGTTTCTTGTTTGAAATTGAATTATATTTGACAAGATCTTTATTTCATCTTTGTAATAGATCAAAATGCAGGCATGCAAAGGCAAACATCACCAGCCACGCATACAAATGCAAATAATCTGTTTCATTCTGAAATTTAGAAAATCAAATCAGAATTATATACAGTATATATCAAATTATAAGGAAAATATTTTTATTAAAACTGTAATTGCATAATTTGATCACTCAGACCGTGACTTTAACGTTAGTCGCATCTGTGGGATTGTGAATTTTAGAGTTATGTTGTCTTTTTATTTTCTTTATTAAGAGCCAACAGATTAAAATATTTAAAGCAAAATAATATAAAGAAATGAGAGATACAACTTATATTTTATGAGCCTTTTAGACATGATCTTGGGGGTCAATAATATACATACGTGCATTACATATACACTATAGATCACTCATTTTTTTCAGAGTGCTAGCCTGGATATAAAAATCATTGCGAAAAAGGAGAAATAATTCATCTGTACTGACCCAATAACCCTTGCGTCATTAACCCCGCTTTCAGAGTGGCTGTGGGATTTATGGGGTAAAAGCACCCCGTTATTCAGAGCTAGGTGCATCCTCTAGTGCTTAGATTACAAGTGCAAATGGGTCAACCTCACTGTGACACAACAGGCTACAGTGGATGGAGTGTTGCACTATTCTGAGCGTATACCTTATATGTATATCGATACCAAGTTTCTCTCCAAGTCTTATAGTGAAATCTCTGACATGTTCATACATGCCCTCACAACACACAGATAACATGACAGATCCCCCAACCTGCCAAGATGTGTGAAACCTCAACAGTACTGCAATCCAATAGCAGTCAACCATACTTGTGGATGACAATCAAAGGAAGTGCTGGAACAGTGCTTGACTTATTATTAAGAAATGGTCAACAACTGGTGTGGGTCAAACTTTAAAGATGTAATAACCTAATAATAACATTCTGTTCTGCTTCCTGTGATTCAGTGACAATCACTGAAACAATACCACTGACCATCCTTGACATGCAAATAGCTAATTAACCAGCTAATCACGATATGTGTGTGTTTGTTCATTCCTACCAGCTCCAAAGAATGACAAGAACACAGAGTACATACAGTAGCAAGAACACTGAACAGAGAAGGGCACCTAGAGTACACACCTCATTCTCCACAGGCGGTGCATGAAATTGTCACGGCATGGCCAAATACAACAATTACACAATGTCCTGTTCAATCAAACAGTGATTTAATATTGTTCTGTTTACTCTCCTGTGTTTGGAAGGATATGGATATATAATACACTGGATTAAATAGGTCATTGTAGTGTCAGTGTCTTCAGACCAGAGCAGGTAGGATGCATTCACTAACATGTACTCGAGTATGCTAGTATGGAAATAAGAGTGAGGAATTTTTCTGCCAATATAAACCTGCAATGATATGCAAAAGACAAAACGTTAGTTGCAGAATTGAGGACACAGGGCAATGAATGGCTGTAGTTTGTTGTTAAATCTTATTCGATGGGAGTTGGAAATGCACAGCATTTATGTTCCTGGTCGTAACTTAATAAAAACCCATTGGCTGAGTAATGACTCCTTATATGACACTATTTATGCATTAACCTGCTTTAGCTGCAATTGAACTTTACTAACCAAGAAGAAGAGCCCTTGCCTTTCTGGAAGATGAAGTACCCTATATGGAAGCTCTTTGCATTAGTTTAATAAAACACGTATATTCCAGGCGCTATAAAGCTGCTGCATTTACTCATTCAGGGGGGAATATAAATCAAAGGAGTAATTGTAACGGTACCACAAAACCTAATTACCAAATGCAAAAGATGTCAATACCAGCACATATGAAATGTGAAAAAAAAACAGCAATCTGGAATCATTTTATATCGGGTTCTTTGCATCCCACCTTTCAATGAAAATGGAATCTATTTAAATTGCCAAACAACATTTATAGCATGGTCATTGAGTATTTTCCATGGAGAGAATTGATTTATTCTTTTTTTTTTGGTTTGAAAAGCTATATTTTCTCAATCTTTATTACAGTTATTTATGGTGGTACATAATTCCAATGCCTTTGTGGGCTTTTGAATCCATTTGAATCCATCACAATAATGTGCATTTAGCAACCCTCAGATTCAGAAATCTGTATTTCCATGTATACAGTCCATCTCCATGTTGTCAACTCCAAGAATTCTCCCTCCCTCCATTCCTTCTCATCAAGATCTGTTTACCCATCGGGCAGGGAGGGATAATAGGCTCAGAGCACATTAATTGAAAAGCAAACAAAGAGACTACAATCTGGAGATTTCCATTAACGCAGGCACCCTGCGTGTTTTCCTAGTTTTGTGTTTTTTTAAATACAAAACAAAGAGACTGTCACTGCGTTTTAATTGCCTTTTGATGCAACTCTTGTAATATCAGCAACCACATTTGTACAGCACTGTTGCCCGTGGAAAAGCATAGTTACGTTGAATGAAACAGTGATAGGTGGACATTTAATTATCTTCTCTTTGTATAGTCGTCAATTGAGATATCCCCACAGTGGTAGCCCAGGCTTAAATTGTGTATGAATATAGAACATTAAGCATGCATACATATTGGCACCTCAGATTTATGTTCTAAGAATATGGGGCTTGAAGCCTGTAAAAGAAAAGAATAAAGCATTACATAACCATTACAGGACTTGGGCAGAGATGCTTTCATCCTGCATTATAATTTACTGTGTATCACACATCATAAGGTGACAGAGATCGAATTCAGACAATCTGCAGTGGTGGAAGTCCAAGGTCACGGGCAGTGTTTGGTGTGGTTCCTCCCCGTCTCCTCCATTATCAGCCATTACTGTGGGTGCAGAGGTGATGTTTACGAGCACACAATATATTACTGCTCATGTGCATGGTCAGAAATATTTCAGCTCAAGCCTTTTCCGCTAGCTGGTGCAAAGTGTCCTTGATACTATAACTGTAGCACACATTACTAAAAAATGAGAAAATGAGACTGGACTGTGGGTAGCCTATGCATACATTTTGTTATCTTATTCTTTATGATTAAACATATATACTGTATACAGCAAAATATCTCCAAAACATCAATGACTGTCAAATATGGAAATGAGGTGCTTTTCCTTGTATAAATTCCACCTTTGCAACATGTTGGCCAAAACGTTCAATTTTGGTCTCATCTGACCATAGCACATCCGTGATGATAATATGCTACTGCATCCTCTTCATGGCAATTTTGAAACCATACCATATGTTTTACACCTGTTTATTAGAGGATATGTTAATGAATACTCTCCACAGAAGACTTTACAAACATGCAAACCACTGGTACAGTAAGTTGCAAAAACAGGATGCTCAGTTTACAGCTTGCTAAGAAGTGCCTAAAAGAGCCTGCAGAGTTAAAAAAGGTATTGTGGACAGATGAAACCAAGATTGACTTGTGCAACATGGTGGTTGGGACATATAGTTTGGGCATGTATGGCTGCCAAAGGTGCTGATTCACTTGCCTTCATTGATAATGTAATTGCTGATCGCAGCAGCAGAATGAATTCTACAGAAGCATCTTATCTGCTCAAGTTCAATCAAATGCCTCCAATGTCATTGGATGGTGTTTGGTTTGGCCTATGTCGCTGACATTTTTTTATTTATTATTCCTCAGCCTCATAATGGCTTCCTTGACTGTCATTGGCACAACTCGTGTAATAACAGATTCCAAAGGCAATCAAAAGACTAGATACTGAATCTTTTTTTATACCTGCTCTAAGGAAGCAACTGTTCAAACAAATAATTAAATATAGAATTTCACAACAAAAGTGAAACCAAATAAAATGTTAAACATAACCATTGAATTAATAACTCAGATATCTACTTGAGAAATCTTCATGTAGATTTCAGTGTCTGCTGACTGTAATAATAGAGATTTAAAACTATTTTTTACTTCCTATAAGAGTGTGGTTTGTCTATGTGGTATGCAGAAATAACAGAGATGTGGAAATATCATATACGTAAAGTGTGCCAGGCCCTGGAGGGCCAGAACTTGCTCTCAGAGCGCCAGTGGGGCTCTTTGTGATGTTAATCCTGTTTTATCTGCTGGCTCTCTAAAATAAAGCCCAGCTCTGAATGAGCTTTAATCCTAGGGATGAGACTGATGCTCCAAGGCCTGTTATGTCATAGGGGCTAAAAATGCATTTGTGTGTGCATGCGGAGAGAGAGAGAGAGTGAGAGAGAGAGAGAGAGAGAGAGAGAGAGAGTGTGTGTGCATGTGGAGAGAGTGTGTGTGAGAGAGCGAGAGAGAGTGTGTGTGTGTGAGAGAGTGTGTGTGCATGTGTTGAAAGAGTGTGTGTGTGCGAGAGAGGCTTAGAGAGCAAGAGTGTGCGTGAGAGAGTGTGTATGTGCATGTGGAGAGAGTGTGTGTGAGTGAGAGAAAGAGAGATAGTGTGTATGTGAGAGAGTTAGAGAGTGTGTGTGTGTGTGTCAGAGAGAGAGAGAGCGAGAGAGAGACTGTGTGCATGTGGCGAGAGACTGTGTGTGAGAGTGAGAGAAAGAGAGATAGTGAGTGTGTGAGAGAGAGGGTTAGAGAGCAAGAGTGTGTGTGTGAGAGTGTGTATGTGCATGTGGAGAGAGAGTGTGAGAGAGTGAGAGAAAGAGAGATAGTGTGTGCATGAGAGAGCGAGTTGGAGAACGAGAGTGTGTGTGTGTGTGTGTGTGTGTGTGTGAGAGAGAGAGAGAGAGAGAGAGACAGACCTCCTATAACTGAAGTAATTTCAATGCCACTGTAAATCACACTCGGAACACATTCATAACGCCCATTGCTGGGACACAAACCCGTTAGTGTGTGCATTACCCGATTACAGTTAAGAGGTTCCAAGCAGGCCTGTATTATGTGAGCACAATTACTGTATCTGGTGAGAGGGGCAACACATGTACAGTGGTTTTGTTCTACTAGATTCTGCTTCAGTAACCTTGTCGGTTTGAAGCCAGGCCCAGAGGCATTCAAAATGGCACTCAGAATCTGGATTAAATCACCCTGCAGCATGTTGTCTGTACAAAATAATAGTTCATTTTTGTATTATATATTCTTTATATGTTACATGTATACAACCTATAGCAGACGTGTAGTTCACATGGTAACTCAGATGTCTGAATTCCACTATGCATAGCTGGTCAGAAGGAACAGAAATCCATCCTGATGGCAGTCCTACTCTCATAGCTCAGCCAGAGCAAATGACTCTAAGTCAAACAGGCATCTGCAATCTGCTTTTGCCAACTTCTCCACTTACCCCCAGTTGCAGTGACTACATAGCAAAGTTGATGGATTGCAGAGTAACAAAAATCAAGGGCTGGCCACATATATTTTTGGAGAAGTGTTGGATATGGGTGGACATTCAATTTCAGGTGACCATATAATGCATTCTGGGTAATGTTTTGGTCCAAAAGTTTCATCAATGAATGCAGGGCTGTTTTCGCCATTTTGCACAGGGTGTCATGAGACTTAATTATGGACTTGGGTAATGCAATGGCCCGGCAACCCATCAAAATGGGCAAAGGGCGAACACCATGGGCTGAATTTTTCCCCGAGCATCAATTAAACTGTGATTCTGCGTGCCATTAGAGCTGAAAGCCAGCGCTCTCGGAGTATAAATACTATTGGTGCCCTCTAAAGGGGGGACTCACACAAAGTTGAATATTAAACCCACAGAGGATCTTGGCATCCTGCCTTATACCATTAAACCTAGTAATTCAGCTCTGCCTGGCCTTTTTAGAATACTGTTACAGGTAAATCATCGTCTTGTGGACATGCAACCAGAACAGGTCCGGGGCCTGTGGGGGTGGGGGTGGGGGGTTGTGGGAAGTAAACCACAATATTTCCAACCTGACACATAATAAGGATTCTAATCATTATTCATAACCTTGTCAGTTGGAGCCGGCAGATTATTTATCAATATGAGAAAAAAGGCAACAGCTGCCCCATCTTCCCTGCAGTGCAATTTGGAGAGCCAAATGTACATGGACAGCATGGAATTAGATGTATGATATAACATATTTCATGTCTAATGAGGAATTAATATGGGTCCCTTGGGCTCAGGTGAACGCAGAAACACACTGTAGGAGATGCTTTGCTTTCCCAACATTATTTAAATGTGAGGGAGCACTCCTCTAACTTTCCTTAGAGATGTTTCTGTGTCAGTGAAACTTCCTGACTTGTATGCAGACTGCTTCAGTGTCCACCATACTGGTTAACCCAGGCTCCTATAGTCTTGACCCCTCTGCTCCCTCCCAGTTGTTTTTGTGGGTGTTGTACACAGGTCCCATCGATACAGTGGGCTCCAGAATTATTGGCACCCCTAAGTGACAATGAACAAAAAATACTTGTGAAAGTTTGAAAAATACTGCTTCATTAATGTTTCAATGGAACTAACCAAAATCAAATATTAATTTAATAAAACATTTATTTCACCAAAATAAAGGTTACATAATTATTGGCACCCCTCGTTTAGTGCTAGGTGTATCCACCTCTGGCAAAGATAACATGGATTCTTTTGACATGCTTTGGGTCCTTTTCTTGCTGGAAAGTCCACCTACAGCCAAATCTCAGTCTTGTGGTAGAGGCAACCAGATTTTAAGGCAAAATTGCCCAATACTTGGTGGAATCCATTGATTTTAACCAGTGCTCCCAGACCTCTGGAATTAAAACAGCCCCAAAGCCGTGGGTATGATGAGGATCTACTTTTATGCATCTATGTTTCAACGCCATATATACTCACCAAAAAATGGTCTCATCTGACCACAGCACCCTTATTTTGTGCATTACCAGTCAGGGGTGTCAATAATTCTGGAGCCCACTGTATAAGCAATCAATTGCAAATTTGATTCTAGAACATCTGTTGTGATCTAGATGCATGGACATAGACCACATAGGCTTAAGATGGCATCAAGAAGAAAACACAGGCTACATACTGCACTCTTTTTTGGGGTATGTATGCCAATGTAGAATAATAAGGCAAAAAATACAGCATCAGCAATTTTGAAGCCTTCACAGAGTTTAACATCTTTAAATCCAATTTTCCTCTTGAAAATATACCCAATAAGGCTCATTACATTCATGGCATTTGGCACATGCTCTTATCCAGAGTGACGTACAGTTGATTAGACTAAGCAGGAGACAATCCTCCCCTGGAGGAATGCAGGGTTGAGGGCCTTGCTCAAGGGCCCGACGGCTGTGCGGATCTTAATGTGGCTACACTGGGATTCGAACCACCAACCTTGCGGGTCCCACTCATGTGCCTTAACCACTACGCTACAGGCCACCCCAGGCTCACCTTTATTTATTTTTTCAATCAATGTGTAAAACTTAATTTTGATAAAGAACCCGTTTTTTTTCACGTATTCTAACCTTGTCAGATTAGAGTAACACACACCCAAATCCAAAATGATTCATAATGAATCAACTTTGATATGTGCAATGGGGTTTTATTTTATCTTTGATAGGTCAGTGGTATTGTCCTTAAAGTAATTATCATAACATAATGGGAACCCTACTTGACAAACAGAAAATCCAAAAGTGTACATTAACTGCTCCTCAAAACCAAATTATCTTGCATAATGCAAATCTTCTATTTAAAAAACGGTTTGGAAATAAGATAATTAAAATGAAATGATATGCAAGACATGGTATTTTAATTTGTAATTTAATGTTTTCTTTCTCAAGAGTGGATTGTTGATCCAAAAGTAGATCGCCATAGGGTGGTTATTAAGTATATTATTTTATGAGGGATATATACAATTAAAATGAAGGAAATTCATGAAGGGAATAATTGAGCTATAGGGCAAATACGATGCACTGTAAACATGTCATACAAGTGCAAAAAAGAAATTGTTAAGTTATTGACATTGTTAATTGTCTCAAATTAATCAAGTAGCCTATTTGTTCGGTCAACATTTAGAACTCATATTGAATTACATTTATTATCTCCTCTGTGCAATGCGTTTAGACATGTCACCTGGCTTTGCACAAGTAATTCCAGATCTGGCTGTTTCTGGCATCCATTTTTATAACACAGGAAAATGATAACATGTTGTAGATCTAAAAAGACAAATCACAGACAAACTGTCCTGATATCAGTTTAAACCCATTTTGAATGTATTATTTGGAATAATTGACATTAAAGTTAAATTTAAAATAACCGTAAAGAGTGAAAACTAAAATAAAAATGCTTTAAACTTCTGTGTGTATTCAGTATTGTTTTTCATTTTAACTACATTGAACCATTTTGCAAATCTCCCCAAACACACACCACCATAACGCAATAAAATAATGTTTTTTTCGAAACATAATTACATGCGCATTATAAATAGAAATTCATAAACACTTTCATCGCAGGACTGTGATGACATATATCATTGCCACATTGTATTGAAATGGTGAAATATGCATTCCATGTAAACTGATTACAAGCAATACAGAAGGTTAACAGAAGTTATTTTTGAACCGAATGCCCTGCCATACTCAAAAAAAAAAAAAAAAATGAAAACGAGCCAGGTGTTTCTCAACAGTGACCCATGTTAGATGAAATTGCACAGGTTTTCTTTCCAGCAGGGAAAGACTAACAGCGTTATCTCTCACCTTCCTGCTCTGCCCGCATTAACCTTAAACCGCATAACCTGCCCGCAGGCATACGACCCTGCAACTAGATGTGTGAAAACCTCTTCACAGATTGAATATCACACTGAACCTGACTGGCACAAGCTGGGTCCTTGACCTCCCCACCTACATTTAAAAGTCAAAGGTTCACGAATCACATGGCTAGATTGGTGACGGCAATACTCTGCAAATGGCTGACCCTGGAAATGAACGGGATGAAATCTAGTGTAATCGGGCAATAGTGCTGTTATTACAGTATCTAGAAGGGCTCTGACCCTGACGGCTGACATGAACCATTTTATCCTATGATAGCATCTCATGGCCAAGGTAGAGTGTCCAACAAAGGCTAAGGGATATTCTGCATAAAAATGAAACAGAATTCTAACGTTAAAGAGAACTAGAATTTTAAATGTAAGTGTACGGAAATGTATTCTTTCAGTCTCTACCACGTACAAAAATCTATGAAAAACATACAAAGGTCTCAGTTACAATAAGTAAGCGGCTAGCATTGGGTTACAGCTGAAGAGATTCATTGCAAAACGCTATATATATCCATTTTCAGCCCATAAATGGGGCTAAAATGCTACATTTCATAAATGTACAATAAATTATTGAACAATTTCCAATAATATTCCAGTTTCAAATTCACATTGAAATTATTTTTTGGGTAAAATGCTATAAATCCACACATGCAATAAAAATAAATGACAACTGACCTTTTCAAACACCTTTATTCATCAGAATCCTATTATAAGGAGATAAGGGAGCTCTAATAGGGGGTTTTAAGCCAGACATTCTTTTTTTATCTCTGGATAAAAAGTCCATCTCCCCAAGAACCTTGATAAAGGTTGTTTTGCATATTTTCACCTTCCTGGCGTGATCTTCTGTCAATAGTGAATACTTCACGTGAAATTTTCCATTTGTCCTTGCTGCTTCATCTGTGACAGGAATACGATTTCATTTGGGTGGATTCACCTCAAGCTGACTCAAAATAAACAGATCCTGAACAACCTTTTCATGGGTTTTCATAGAACTTGTTATGACTAATAGCCAAATCAGTGGCAGTCTGTAGGTGAACGTGGGGTGACTGGCCATTGTCCCACAGCCAATAGCTGGCATCGTGCCTCTCCCCAATTACCACAATTTCTTCCGTTTTTATTCATGGTACTTACTGACCTTACTTGCTTTTTGGGAGTAGCCACCATATCCTCCAAACTGTCAAAATTGGTAATGTTTTGCGATATTGTATATATATACTGTGCAGATATAACACAATATGCAATAACATGCAAGTGGCTTTATCACTGTTTTGTAATAAAAGACTGTTTTCATGTACCTGCGACATTATATGGTCACCTGTGGGATATCCTTGTTATACATATGCTATATATTCCATAAATCGTATATGTTTTTCAACGGATTTAACTTTTATCACATTTTGCGATGAAACTCTTCATCTACTGGTTGGTGTCTGCTTGTCATGGCTTATATACGCTATACCTTATCAATATACAGGGTGTCAGGTGCAACATTTTCAAAGAATTGTGTCTGTAGCCACTTTAGCCAGTTTCCACAGGCTGTGAATGACTGCCCACAGTCAAGTGAATATTATCACCAAGCAACATGCCAACAGCAAATAGGTTTAGTTTAGAAACCTTTAACCCAAAATGTATTTTATTCATCCACAGACACATACCTTACAAACAGCAAAACAAGCTATGTTGACTCAGGAAAAGCAGTAGTATGGAATTGCCTATTTCATAGCCGCATTGTGACTCAGGATCCAAAATGGACTCTGCATTGTAAAATCTGCATTACATCAGCCTCTTTTTTTAGAACATTACATCATTCCACCCTGACACATTACAGGGTGGAATCAGCACAAGCGAATGTGTGAGTTTGCCGCAGTGTCCTCTGTACAATCCCACCCGATTATGGAATACATTCTGGGCAGAAGCATTAAAATATCATATGTGTTGAACTGCAGACTTTGTAGACAGCCAACAAATTTGAGGACCCTGTGGTACCAATATAGTCTGGGCTTCTGTTCTGACAGGCGGTCACGGTTTTGAAAAATCGTTTTAGTTTTCACACAATAGGCAGCTTTTTAAGCAATGCTTTAAAAGCTTTCAATCTATGTTGGAATTGGTCAATGTTATGAAGAATTCTGTGAAAAACACTGGATGCATTTGATATTGTTTACCTGACAAAAGAATGAAAATGCATCCATTTTTATCTTTTTTTGCAGGATGTTGGTCACTCCTTTGGATGCATGAAACTAGGTTGAGGCTAGTTGAGGCTAGAACCAATGTTTCTGTCAACAGGAAGTTCTCGTACATGGCGTGCATTTTCTGTTTATTATGAAAGGACTGCAGCTGCATCCAATAGAGACCAATAACAAACCCAGCAGATGGGAGAGAATTTAGTTCAGTATTTAAGATTTTGACCCTGGACCTGGTACAGTGTGGACGATTCCACAGTGGGATATTGCTTTGACTCACTCATGAAAGGTGTTTCACCACCGAATAAATTAAAACTGAATCAAACTTTCCTGTGTTTAGAAAGTGTTGGTGGATGACACAATCAGCTGGTAAGCCACAGCCCTCCAGATCAAGATTTCATCTAACAAGCAAAAAGGGATAAAAGGGCGTTAACCCAAAAGCCATCCAATTCTACCATGGATCACAGTACATTGGCCTATTTGCATCAATGGCGTGATATAATACTGCCGTGATATAATACTTTATCCACTCTTTAAAAATGAATACAAATGGCTCTATCAAGATTACATGCTCAGCAGTCATGTCTGACATGCACGGCAGGGTATGATTTAATAATGTAATCAAGTTATTTATATACTGTTCTATTCTTCTTTTTTTTCCTTTTCCATGTCCCTTAATCAAATTTCTAACATCTGGCCCCCTGCAACTGCAAGATCTGTACAGCTTTTTCCAAAGGAAAAAATAGCAATAAAACCAATAAATTTGATAAAAATCTTGAGCAATTAACTAAATGAGCTGTGTTATTTTTCTTTCCTGACAACGGGAAATGCATTAAGGGAGTTAATGCTCCCAGCCAATGAGTAATGACTTCACCGCATAGTGCATGCACGTAATAGATTGTTGACATGTTAACCACTGTAATCAGTGGCGATAATTCTTCGATTTTTATGTGTAATTAACACCACCCATTTGTGATTGAAATCCATTGTTCAGGTGCCCGGTTTCCTGATGGATGTGCTGCTCTCCATTTGCTGCATTTTTATTATCAGGCAAAAAATCACAGCAGGCTCTTAGATTGCTTTGGTCGTGTTTCATGCATTCTAATCAGCCAAAAGGTTGTTGGGATACACTTATTTATCCAGATGATTAAAAATACATCGTTTTCTTGCTCCCACTGAGACTAAAGCACATCTTTACCAGAACACGCATCCATTTGAGCAGCGCTCCCAAAGGTGCAGGCTTTGAGCTTTTGTGTTTGGTGGTAATAACATCGATAATATTTCTCCTCTTCTTTGACCCCAGAGCCTTGGTGGCCTTTTCCTTTTGTTTTCCTAAAATCAATTTCATCCTCACATATGAAGTATACTTCATATATATATATATATATATATATATATATATATTCAAAAGCTGCCTTTTTTGTGAATAACAGTCCTAAGTTGTGGATGCCAGTGGACGATATGGTTTTGAAAAGCATTCCATACCTAAGATTGAAATGAAGGCCAGGCCTCATATGCTGTGATGCATTGCTGTGAATAAAATGAAGCGATTTGCTCTTGAACTTGCAGTACATGACAACGACAATCTATTGCACGTTATCTGAATAATCAGGGCAGAGTATTGATGTTGACCTTGAACGCGGCATCTTGACCTGGAATGACAACTTACCATCGATAACCATCATGAAGCTCTTTTCTGATTCTCGTGTGCGATACATTTTAATGATTAGGAAAGTAGCCTTGGTCATCTGTGCTGTTCCCTCTCATTGCTAAATCCTGGAGACTGGATTATTATATAAATAAATCATGTGTGCTCTCTGTGCACAGCATTATGTACAAATGTGATCAACAATCCCAAAATTAAAAGATGATTTTATCTGCACTGAGAGGGATTCGCAGCCTTGCATTTAGGTTCAGAGTCTTTCTGTTTGACTTTGCGACTAATTACCTGAACATACAGTACTGTGCAGAAGTCTTAGGCACCCTAGACTTTATTATATATATATTATTATATATTATTTATGTTTCTTTTTTGTGTGTCTTAGTATAAAAGAACACATTTGAGATTTCCAAATATTATTTTTCCAAAAGAGACATTTTTGTATTTAATTTAAAACAGTAACATATTACTGTAAGCAATTGACTACTTTTTACATAAAAATTGGATCAAGGCTGTCTGAGATCAGAAGCAAGGAGCCAACCAAAGTCTGTGGCAAGTTCTCCAACATGCTTGGAACAACCTCCCTTCTTATAGAACTGCAGGACAGCCTTGGCTATCTCAGAGAAGTGATGCAGTTTTAACGCCGAAGGGTGGTCACAAAAAATATTGATTTGATTCAGTTTTTAACTATTCTGCCAAATTACTCAAATGTAATGTCATATGTATAGTATGTCTATTTAGGATATACTTATACAGGTGCCTAAGACTTTTGCACAGTACTGTATATCTATGATTTCTGCAATAAGTCTGTGTCTGAAGGAACAGTTACAGATAGAGAGCAGTTGTAGGATCCAAAGTGATCATGCTCTGCTTGCAGGAACGGCATATGCTGCCACTGCAACTGATTGTGATGAAGATGATGATAATGATGATGCAATGTGCATTTATTTTTGACATCGCTCTATGTTGTAATGTGTCAGCAGTAATGCTGAGATTAAGAACAGCATGTGGGTGGGAGAAAGTAAACCTTCACTTAATGATAAACACAACATACTCATGTTTATGCATATTTACCTATGTATTTATGCCCCATTGTATGTGTACGTCTGTAATTCAAGATCGCTGTGCAAAAACCATTTTGCAGCTGACTCCTTCACTGACTGTATGAAAATATGCGAGGTGTTCAACATAGCACTGAAGTTGACAATGGTTTTGTAGTTAAGTCAGATATGTAGTGAAGTCAGATGTGCAAAAAGCCAAAGCTAAGAACTTTGGGTAGAATAAAAAAGATTAAGAAGGAGTTGATATTGACATTTAACTGAGCACCACAAGCAACAGACAGTTGAGCCACTGAAATAAATCTTCCTGCACAAACTACCTAACAAAAAGAAACACATTTTTTTATGACGGTTAATACATAATTTACTATTTATTCCAACCCATAATAAAGTTTATTAAATCAATGCAAGTGAAAGCATGTCATGTTTTGCATGCAATCCTATCACTTCTGTGTATTATATTTAATAAATCATTGCTTTCCCAGTCTCTTCAAAACAATTGCTTTGCTTTTTTCCTTTTCTAATTAAAAACAGGCCATCCATTATTTCAGTGTGTTTCTTACTGATTGAATTACGATTGAATGGCATCAGTTTTTCTGAGTCTTCCTACACAAGGACATTCAATGATATATTGTACTCTGAAAGATAAGATCATTCATGAACGGTCTACTTCTTCTTGGGATGGTCAACACGAGATAGCGTCTCCAAATGGAAAGTGCTGTTAACATTTACAGGATGTTGAGAGATGACCTAACCAGTCGGCGCCATTGTGTTGTGGACTGTGAACCGTGGAAGTACAGCCAATTCAAATATAACACAGATGTTAAAATGTGCTCCAGCAAATACAGAACCCTTTCCTCAAAAAGTCCCATTCATGCCAATCCAATGGCATCTATCCCGAGGGTATGGCGTGGTTACTGCAAACAGGCTTTCTGCTGCTATTGGACAGTCGCCTCACAAGCCAAAGTGACAAATGGGGAAGCCACATGTTGTATTTCCTATATGTTTAAAGGAACTCTGAAATGAAAAGTGGCACATCCACCTGTGCTGCACCCTCCATGTATGACTGTTCCAATGCTCTGGATTTCATACTTCATTATTTCTTATGTGCCCTATGAAATCCTTTCCCATGGAAGCTGGAAGCTGTATGTATTATCCATTAATGTGGGATTGGTATTTTAATTACTCTTTTGGCAACACTCACCACATGGGCACGTAGACTTATGCAGAGACTATATATGCTTCTATAAAATAGCCTGAAGAAATAGTACTCAAAATTGTGGCACATCTTTGAGCAAATAATTGCGTAACACTGCGCAAACACGAGCTGCCAAAACAACCAACCCCATATCGGTTCCAAGAAGTATGCTCTAATCCGAGATCATGGGAACTCAGGTGTAGTCTGAGCTAAAGCAGCCCTTTCACTACATAAGGCACTATACGTTTCCTCATGAAAAATAATCATTGAGCGTTCAATATTGCACATACTGCTACCTTTGAGACAGCAGCTTGAACTTGCAGTTGAGCTGAGGACATTCAGTCCTGAGATATGCATCTCAATCTTAAGCATGTTAAAATGTGTTTTGTTTTCTAATGCCACAGTAGACTAATATTCCACACACTGGCATTTCAGTATTTTTACAATGTAAATGTATATTAGATATGGCTCTTTTATGACCTGGCAAAAAAATGTGCGGTCCTAGCATATACCTTTTTTCAGATATAATATTTTTTTCTGGTTTCTGCAAGTACCTTTGTTTGTAGGCTACACTGAACTGAAAATAGCCAGCCTTATGACTTCCTTATGAGTGAACATCCAGATTGGGTCTTGAACTTTTCTGCAACAGTGAACCTTCTGATCAGAGCATAATGAATGTCACGCAGCTCCCAGACTCCTTTGCTCCAGCGTAAGCCATTGACAAATAATCACAGTAAATAAGTGTCAACATGTACGGCATGAATTCAGTTGGTCTGTATATGTCAAGGGTGTATTTTCTCTCAGAAGGAAAGTGCAATGTTTTTACGGGAAATAAGCAATCGTTGATCTCACAGTGAAAGGCCTTATAAGGCAGTCCTATGGATGTTTACAAGCAATATTGATCCACAGGGAAATTATGGACAGTGCATAGCCCTTGTATTAAAAGTTTAAACAACATCTGATTCTATGATGCATTTTATGATGAAAAATGGTCCATCATATAAAACAAACAGACATCCAATTTTTAGCAAGCTCTGTAGAAACCTGCTTTAGCCTCAGGTTTTTTTCGGCAATATAAAATAGTAATTTCACTGTGCCATTGGACTCCTTGTAACTGACATGAACACCATTGGCAGATGTGCTTTAACATTGTTGCTACATTGAATTTCCCCAACCGTCGTAATTGCCAGAGTCACTCATTTACAAGGCTAAAGCCACAGAGACCTGGAGCGATGCAGGATTGGAAATTAACGAGCTCATAAAAACTGTGCAGCTCGATTAATCTGTATCAGCTGTGTTAATTGTGCAATAAACTTGTATGGAAACGTCACCGGAGGGCCGGAGGGGACTGAGGGAGCGGTGCACACAGGAGCTGGCAGGAATGAATGAGAAACTGCATGCGTATTCACTCAACAAAACAAATGTGGATGCATACTGTACGTGGTCACGTCAGGAAAATGACTGAAAGGGCTGTAGCACAGTGAGAGGTGGCCACATGTAATTAAACATCTTCCAATATGGTTGAGGTTTCCTCATTCTCACTGAGATTTCAATTCAATGCTGTAATATATTTAGATTTTCCATTTGCAGTCAAGTTATCAGTAAGAATTTATATTAAGTAGGCAAGTATGGAAGGTAATAACACCCTATGAACGAGGAAAAAACTGCCAGACAGGGTGGTGCTATGTTTATCACCCTGAAGAGCAGTCATAATGATCCTGATTGCACTTAATAAAACATTGTTTTCAAAAGTCCACTTTGAACAGGCTGTAAACCATTTCGAAATGTGCTCCTGGGAGAGACTCAAAAGAATCTAAAACATTATAATGCCCAGAGGATATTCACACACATTCAGATTCAGTTATTTCATCGACAGTACATGGTCAAGTCAGCTGTTTTGGCATACGCATTCAACAAAGCAATTATTTGTGACGTTTAAAATGTACCAAACTATATGCAGTTTTGCTACTTAAATAAATGAACAAACACAACAAATGTCATTGACCGGTCACTTTCTCCACTGTGCTGAGACCTGAGAAGGTGTTCTATGGAAAAGCACGTGTCCAGCCTTTGACAAAGTTAATCCGGCTGGCTGTAAAAGTGTAAAAGTCTTCGGATGGATTGGCGCTCCGAGAATCAGGTCAGTGCTTAGCTTTTCCCAGATTACCAAGCAGACTCAGAGAGAAGGATCAGCCGCCAAAAAAACCACGGCTTCCAGCAGGGCAGTCTGACAACGTATTGACCCAAAGAATAATCTCCCTTGCTAAAAAGAAATCTGTTTTATACTCCTGTCCATGCTAGTGGTAAAGGTAGATTTTTTTTGTATTGGGGGTAGGGGCTGATTCTTTTCACATCACATAAGAATTGCATGACTTTCATATTGCATACCTAAAAAACAATTGTACAGTTTAATTAATTGTGCCTTACATTCCAACTGATACAGCAATATAATGGATCTGACAAAAGATCCCATCAAAAATGTAACTGCTGTCTTTGTTTCATCTTTACCTACCAGGAAAGAGGCCACAGGAGCATGTGATAGGTAAATCGGGGACAACCAGTTGAGCTCTTTCTGTTTTCCCCTCTTTCCACTGAGCAGGTCAGACTGTGTCTCATCTAAGTGTCCGCCCCTCCCCTGGGGAGCCCAGAACATGATGGAGGACCAAACATGAGAGGGGGCAACATTGGGGATTAAACACCTTTTGATTTGATGGGTTTAAGGAGTATGGGGAAGTGGCATTGATTTGGATCAGATGCAGGAGGGAGTTAAAGTTCATGGAAATAAGGGATTTCTGTATGGTGCTGGCTACAGGGACATCACAGAGTACACTTGCCAAGATTATACAACATTATAATCTGCAAAAGGGTAATGTAGCTAGCCCTAGGGTTAAGCAAGAGTCGGGAGCATCAGTATTCATTGTATGCAACTACTAATACTTGGTGAAATGTAATATATATTCAGTGAGCACTTTATTAGGTATTTATTGGACTTTAGACGTATTGGTCTTTTGCTGCTGTAGCCTATCCACTAAAGAGGTTTCAAGTGTTGTGTGTTCAGAGATGCTCTTCTGTATACCACTGTTGTAATGTGTGCAATGTGTTACTGTCACCTTCCTGCCAGCGTCAAACAGTCTGGCCCTTCTCCTCTGACCTCTCATTAACTGCTCACTGGATGTTTTTAATTTCTTCCCCATTCTGACATTTGGTCTGAAAAACAGCTGAATCTCTTGACCGCATCTGCATGCTTTTATGCATTTAGTTGCTGCCACATGATTCGCTGATTAAATATTTGCATTAACAAGCTGGTGTACAGTTAAACCTAATAAAGTGCTCAGTGAGTGTATATGTTTCTGTTCTGCTGGTCTTAACTGGTGTTCATTTTCTGTGATGGGAGTTTTCTGAGCTAAATTAGCCTTCTGCTGACTGTAAGCCCAACTAACAGCTTCTTTATTCCTTGATAAAGAAACCATAATATATTATTTATTAATCTCCATGTCAGGAGAAACTCTGACTTCCCGGCTTTTCTTTAGTGCTCATACTAATCCAGTCATCAATAAAAATGAAAAAATAAAATAAAAATGCATTAGGATACCACTCTCAAAAAAGATAGCACAATTCTCAAACACCAAAAGAATGAAGGTTTGAGAATGGTATTTTAATTTCCAAATGCAGTAACATGTCAAATAGAGTATGAAGAAGTCTTGTGATCGAATACATTTATGATCATCACTTTAACTGATTGATTTACTAGATTTTCATTTCTAAAGTGAACTCAGCATGTATGCTTGCTTGCATTCAAAAGGACAGTATATATTTTTTATAATGCATTTGATTCTCATGACTTTTGTCCTGGTTTAGAGATCAATCACTGTTTGATCTGTGCATGTTTTGCAGAAATTAGAGTAGTATTTCAGAAAACATCCCCCATGGTATGCCACATTTTTTTTAACCTTGTTTAATATTTTCGTACATGTATTTGCTTTTATTTAATGTGTGTAAGAGTAATTCATGTCTTCGTCAATGTCATTTCATATGACCAAGCATGACATTTGTTTCTGCAGTCTGAAACAATTTTTCATGATAATGCTACATCAATGTGTTTCATAAAGATTACACACCATACAGGAGATTAGTTTCGATTAAAACCTGTTTTATGTTATTACGAGCATGCTCAATATTTTACATTGGAAACCTTATTGATCTCCCCTGACTTTTTTTGATGGGAATCCACCATTTTGAGGTCCCTTCCAGAATAGACAGTATATTGGAAAAAGGTTCAATAGCAGCCTTTCTGGGCCAGGCTAGGGTTTCTAAATGCCTGAGTGATTTTGTGTTACTTATTACAGCCATGAGATCAGCGCATTTCTGAAGGAATGTGCCTCTGGCAATTTCAAGCAAGCTTTTAAACCTCTCCTGCTGAAATACTGTATTGGCATGCAAAATAAATCTGCGGTGCTATAAATTCCACTTGAGATAATGTGCATATCATTTTATTATTGAATTCACAGAAATAATTTACTTATATAGTACGTTATGTTGGGTATACAGAACTTTTAATGACCCTTACATTGTGCCTGAACATTTAAAAAGAACAGTGGACAGCAATAACTAAGCCAATAAGGAGTTGACAAGAATGTATTGCAGATATGTTAGATATAGAAGAACCTCAGAGATCTGAACCTCAGAAACTGAAAGGTCTGATCAACCAAACAGGGTATGGAATTGGAAGTACATTAATAACATTAATACAAAATGATGACTGCAAAACACAAACAAGTAACACTACTAATTGAGAAAATACTTATTATATAAAAATTAGACAAGGGCATAGTGGCTGTTGCTAAAGAGTAGCATACAAGGAAGGTACTGCGTTTGGCATAAGAAATGACCAGGACAAAATTTGCAGTTGGATGGAAGCGAGAATCAGGCGATTAATTTTAAACCCAGCAAAGATCATGTCACACTGATGGCTATGGCAAATCGCCGACTTGCTAGCGCACATGGATTTGTTTTTTCCTTTTTGATACTTTACAAATTTACAATTACTATTTTATTTGGGTGGATGCCATTGAGGTTAGTAGTTCATTTTAACTCAAAATGAACTGTGTATTTCACCATCGCTCCAAAGAGTTCCAAAGATTTCAGTGTTCCAAATGACCTTCATTCCGTCTGAGGTTCTACTTTATGTTGCAATTCTGCCCAGAAATATATCTTTATTTTTTTTGGATGGCAAAGATTTGCTGAATGCATAAAGAATGTGTCTAAAGAAGTTACACCCTATCTATCAGCACAATAGGCCAAAGGCATTTTCTTTTACTGGATCATTTTAGCAATCAGTTTTCATGGGCACCAGTGAACCATGGGTCTTATCACCAGCAGACCATTAAGAATGGTGGGCAGTGTTATTTGGCCCGGGTTTTCTGCAGTATGTGGGCTGTCATTTATGTTACATCAACACCTTATTGAATTAAGTATGATCACATTCACCTATAGAATGAAAAAAAAATTCTACAAGGCCTGTGTGTTGTATCAATGGAGCAGAGAAAATAACTTTCCATCATTCATGGTTAAGAATGGCTGGTCTCCCAGGAATAATGTTACCTACCATTCTGAGTGCACCACTGTGAGCAAGAAGCGGACAATGCCACAAATTGTGCACATCAAATGGAAAAACTATCCACATTCCTCATTTGGATTGTGTTGGCTTCTAACAGTCTTATTTGTCAGCCATTACTTCCTGTCATCCCAAATGGGATTTTTTTTTTGTACTTCATGTGGCTAACATTTTCCAAGCAGCTGCGATGTATTTGCATTAAACATGCCCTGACTTGAGTCCTGAATAGAAACCAGCTTTATTTGTCACCATGCAATGATGATCTTGCCTTTTTTTTTTCTTTCAAAAAATATTTGCATTTTTATTGAAAGTTGTGGGCAGTAATACCAGGAGGTTAAGTGGAATCAAGATTTAACAGGTTGTACATCAGCATTTCTTCTCATGAAGAGACAGCCCTGCATGTTTACATTAACTAGCAGAACTTTTATTTGTGTTCACAGTTACATTACATTATATCTTCAGCACTGCAAGGTGAGCAAATGATAACAATTAAATTTGGTTGCCATTTCACCTTTTGGTAAATCAGAAAGGTTTTATTTATAAAGCTAATAAATAAATAAATGTATAGGTCTATATTTGATGGTGGCTACAATACCTCACTCACAGTACTTGAAGAATAAAAGTCAATTTTATTGACATAAAATATACTTAATTTCTGCCCATTGGTTTGTGTGATAATAATGTTGTTGTATGTATTCAAGAAATTATATAATTTAAATCTGAGATTGAACATAACTTTGAAATGTGATGCCAGGAACAAAGAACATACCTGGAATATTTTATATTATTCTGCAGTATGAACAGATGGCCATATCTACACATGAGAAAACCTCACCCAGGATGTTGGAATCAGACTCACTCCCACTCACCCAACACTGACAAACCACAGATTCGGTTGACCTACTAGACTCTCATGTCCCATATTCCTAACACTGACAGTTCTGTCTCCCGACTGTCTAGAACACTGCAATTAGATGCCTTTGAATATTCATGAGATGCCATGACCAAGGACAATACTTTGGCAATGTATGTTCTATCTTTAGGCATACCATTTCATGAATATGTATACACTGTAGCACATCATTGGATGCTCCTGTTAGCAACTAGAACCTTCTGTAGGTAGGAAGTGCAGGATCTCACTATCTGATTCATTTATATAATCTGTGATACCACTGCCAGAGCCAGCACACCAGCTCACCATCACCATCTTCCTCCACCTCAGCCATGGTGCCCAGATTCAATCAGATAAATGCGCCAGACTCTTCCCCGACAGAATGCCATTCTGTACTCCATCAGTACTTTATGTAGTCATCTCTCCAGCACACAAATGACTCAAATACACCCACTAGCCCACATGGGCCAGTATTAACATGATCTTAAAGATTGTGTGGGCTTTTTTTCCGCATATACATCTCCGTAACATTTGTCATACTTTCATCAAACACAAAGATCACCAGCTAAGCCTGTTGCACTGTTGTACTGTTGCATGGAATTTTTTTGTGTGTATTTAAAATCACACCCAAAATGTGCAGGAAATAAAACAGCTGCAGGCTATGAGGTATGTGGTTAAAAGAGAACTATTACTCCAGTCCACTGCACAGTGTGAAGGTCAGTCTCATGGGGTTTCCTGCTTCTGTTCTACATGCAATGCAGTTTGAAGAAGGATGTGAAGTACTGGTGCCTCTGAAGATGATGGAAATACAACATACATGTTTTTATGACTAGTTTTTTTCACCACTTTTCCCAGGATGAGGGTGGCTATCTCTGCTGTGCTGCAGAGCCAGGTTGCATCAAATAGATATTTACATTGACATTAAGAAAAGAAGACAAAGAAACATCAAGTGAAATAGTCTAATTTTCCAAAGGAGCTTGAAGCTTGTACATGGGAGATCTCCTCTCTCTCTTTCTCTCTCTCACACTATTACTCTCTGCACACAACGGGCACCAGAGCCAGGCCTATTGGCCCAATGCAATCAGCACACCTATGAAAAATGAGGCTTTCAAAAGATCTTGCCCTGTGGTGCAGTAAATTTGAAAGTACTCTTAATAATAATACAAATTGCCATTGACTTTAATGTGCCTCAGAGCCATCCTGTAATTTCATTAGTCCTCCCACCCGCCTACAACCCCCCTGCCTGCTTCTTCGCCCCCCTGACTCCCAGTGCCACTGCAGACATAATGGAGCACGGTGATGTCATTGCTTCTCTCTCCATTGAAACCTGACTCAGATGCCTGAAATAGAAACCAGTTTTACTGCCTTCTTATCGGATTAAACTTCTCGGGGGCGTTTTCTTCCGCTGTCTCCCAAATCAATAGGTGGCTATTGGTGTTAAAAATGCTGAGGAGCGCTTTGTATGCTCCATAAGAAGGGGCGCGTGCAGACAGATCATATGGCCAGCCACTAATCCATACTTACACCCGAGCAGGACTTACTCAGTGAGGGAAAAAAGGCCCAAAATGTGAAGGTCTGAATTAATCAGTTTCTGGGTGCCTAGCCTGAAGTGTGAATATTAGTCTGAGCATGATCAGTAATTCAGCGTGAGAACATTTAGAATCCACTGGCACATCCCCCCATCATACTGCATCCTCCACAGACTCTGAAATTGTTTTAACTTTAGTCTTGTTACATTGGTTACATTCTTGAGCCTGAAATGGGACACACTTGTTAATGTCTTCTTACATACATACATTCAATTATAACTGTATATTGCTTTTTACAGCAGATCGTCCCAAAGGCGCTTTACATAGGAACAGAAGGGAAGAAAAAATGTGAAATACCAGCCCCCAAATAGCATATGAGGTAAATGGCTCCCTAGTGGGAGAGAAACCCTCAAACAGCGGCGAGAAAAAAACTCCCCTATGGGAAGAAATCTCGAGAGAGAATAGGAGGATGCCCATGAGATGGTAACAAGAAACAAAGAATGACGTTAGGCACTGGAAATTTTATCAGGACAGGGTAAAATGTTCTCATGCAGAGAAATAGCAGCCTGACCTGCCAACCATGTCCAAAATGCTAGTACCACACAAACCTCCCCGGTGACTAAGGTTGTAACTAACCCCACTGGCACCATGGATGCATGCCACCAGTTACGTGTGGATTTTTAGAACCTAGAACCACTAGCCTGACCTGCCAACTGCCTCTGAAAATACCAGTACCACATGAACCTCCACATGACTAATCTCTAAGTGATTTGGGACCTTATACAGTCACACACAAACACACACATACAGTCAGTACATACATACCAACAACCTCGATTTATACCAATAGGATAAGACAGCGAGGAAGTTCAAATGGATTGCAAGGCACCAGAAGATCAATACCATAATAGAAAGCAGGTGATAGAAGGTCCTGCTTATATTTCCATTCCAGACTGATTACAACAGTGATATGAATTAATCCAGGTGAAATGAAATGGCTCTAAGGGCAATTTAATTGCGCACAGACCCCCATGGTACAGCATGATGTACAGCAAAATATTTAATTCCTCTACTTATATGAATAATTCATGGCGTGTGTCACTTGCCATGACAGTAAGAGCCGTTATCTACACATTTGCAATTAAAGGTAAATCTGAAAGCAATAGCATACTATATGCTGGAACATGACCGTAGGACTTGACCGATTGCGGAAACAGTGCTACAACCTTTCCATTATGTGAAGCAATGAAATGTTGCGAACAGTGAGTGAAATTTGAGTTACTGTGAACTTGTCAGGATCTGAGAAAAACCATGTCCTATGAAAACACTCTTATCCAGCAGCTTGTACAAAATAGATCAGCAAATACCAGCCAAAATTGCATTACAATTTAAAAAGAAAAAATATAACTTAAAGGGACAGTATGCAATACACTGGAGACAAGTACAATACGCACAGTGAACTCCATAACTAATATGATCATTCCAAACAGTACCCTATGTAAAAATAGGGCGGGTGATTTGTAGAAAAGTGCTGACTCAGAGTTAGAGTTAGAGTCAGGCCAGCGATGACCGGGCAGATGTGCAGGATGAAAAGGGAGATGAGGCACAGTTCACAGGGGGAGACCGAAGGTATTGCGTGACTCTACAGGCCTGACTGCGGGACCACAGATCAGAAAGAGTAGAGGAAATACAGATGAGGGCAGGGACAAAACAGATGTCCAGAATTTGAGGCACGCTTAAGGGTTTCCAGCGACATGGTTTGTGGAGCCAGTGCAGTCGAGTGCACTGCCGCATACCAAAGTTCTGAAATGGATGAAGACGGCATTCTTCTCTGCCAGTGGACACACAGACACTGAAAAAGAATACATATGACTCTGAGCAGCAGAAGTCATTTGTTCCCACTTCAGGCAGAATACAGTATGTGCAGACCAACAAAATACAATAAATAAGGCAGCCATAAAACACAACACATCGCAAATCACTGAGGATAGGTCCTAGGGCCAATCTTATTGCTATGATGAACTCCCACATGAAATCTGAATTAGCTAGTTGTGTTGACTCCTCAGTGGATTCAAAGCCATAAATCCTAATGTATAATGGTTCAAGGGCATGTCAGAGGTTACTAAATGCCACTGAAATAGACTCAAAATGATTAGATATATTAAGAAGCATACTGCATATAAGGATTAAAATGTAAATTCTAATTCCAATGCATTCTTTAGACACCAGCATACAGCTAAAAAGACAACTTTACAGTACATACTGTATGACTGGGAATCTACAGTCCAGTTTTTACATGTTGAATTACTACCAAAAGAGAACTTGCACTAGTTCATACTGAGACTAAGTTATTTGTTTTATCCTCCTCACAACTTTATTTTTCTAAGTGATTCGAAGTGACCACCCAGTTTTCTCTTTCAAACGTCTTCCAATAAGGAAGTCCTCTGTGACTGATACAGTAAAACTACTGCTGTAAATGTTATCATAATGGCCAGTGGGGTGGGGAATAGCAGGGAACCAAGGTATCAAAGTGCCTTGATAATATCATATCAATAAGATATTAACCAACACCTGTGCTTTATCATTCTTTAAATTATTTGTTAGTTAATAGAATCAATGTCTCTTAGGAAAATAAGCTCAAAGGTACTGTACTTTCAAAGCAATTGAGTGTTACAAAGCTCAGTGCTTTGTGTTTTGTGAGCCAAGATTGAGAGGTACAAATCAGCTCAATGCTGCCATCTGCTGATCCTGAGCTTTTTTTATGCACACAAAATATAAAAAGGGAGAGAAAAAATATTACTGAAAACTGCCAATAACACATTCAATTTACAATAACTTTTTTGTTTGTCACATTTTTTTATACATTGGCACATTAGCAACACTATCACAAAACCTTTTCATTCTTTCATATCTTACTGCTTTTTCTCAAATATCACATTCTTTCACAAATTACCACCTAGTTATTTGTAAAACCTGAAGCTTGGCTCTGTTCATTCATAATTCAGGTACCTACATTCCTGGAACTGTTTTTCTACTGTACTGGTGGCTTAAAGCAAAAGAGCAGAGAATACCGAGCATTGCACATCATATGATGATCAATAATAATAAATAAAAACCGCATGGAGAATGAGTGGAAGATGCATAAATAATGCAGGAGTGAGTGCTTCAGCATTGCTCCGTGAACAATTCTGCCTATATTCATATAATGTAGGTGCATTGAGATCAGATTCTCCCATTGGTTTAGCAATCTGACTATAATTTCAGCAGTGCAGACAATGGACAGAGCCATTTTTGTGTGGATACTACCAGTTATCTCTGAGAAATGGCCAGGTATGCAACATGAAAACTGTACACCACTGGACCACACAGTTGAGTCAAACTGGACTGGTGACAGCAGTGATGGATGGCCTGTATCTTAAAACCATTGCCTGTTCAAATTCAAGTTTAAATCATTTAGAGAGAGAATACAAGAGAGCTGTGCAGCAACAGATAACCACTAGTATAATCACTAGTTTATCACGTATCACTTTAAAACAATGAATGAAATGAAATACATCTGCAAATATCTGCACCTTTTTAAATGCATTTCTCACCATTTGCCACAAAAGCAAGGGTAGAATATCATGGTGGAAGTACCCATGAAAGATGATCATAAAATCAAGAAAACGGAGCCGCTATCTCTGTCACGATGCAGCACTGGAATGCCTTGAGTAGAGTGCACTATATCTAGCCTAGTGCAGGGTATGGATTTATGGCCTGCTCTCGGGGAGAGGAAGGGAAATTCCATTACATTTAATGGAGATCATAGACATTTACTGGGAGGAAAAAGCAGCAACATCACCTTTCTGTAAAACATCATCAAACCTATCTTGACAACTGCCAGTTTGGATATATAGCTGTGAGCCAGCAATGGCCAACAACACACATCTGAATTTTAGCTTCTTCTTACATTTTATTGTGGATGCGACACCTCAAAGCAAACTGTAATAACATTAGCATTTCTGCAGCATGTGGAGCATTTTCACAAACACACACTCAAACACGCACACACACACACTAAATGGTAGAATATAGCAATAATACAACATCAAACACGTCATTTAGACACTTTAACTGTCCCTCCAGTTTAAAATGGGTTTCAAGTCCTGTTTATAGATTATCATGAGGCGCGGCCCTTCCTTCAGCGTTATTACGATATTCCATCATTGTAATGTCACAATGAAGAAATTGAGCTGATAAGATTTCACTTTGTTACCTTATTGAAGGATTAAACTGTCTTTACGGGATTCCAATATTTCACACCTTAACAGATTTTAATAAACTGGGTGTGTGACAAATTAAACCATTACAACCCTTAATGGGACCATGTTAATGATGTTTCAGTTGATTCTATTGCAGGAGTGTTCGCAATAAGTACTTTATGTCAAGAGAAAGCCTACCCCGCAGTGATCCCATGTAATAAATGAGGATCCCACATGAAGCAATGTGTTAGAGATTAAGTAGTTTATCAGACTCATGCTGAAGTGCCTGGGGGGTCTATGAGAATGATTTAGATTACACAAACCATTAATGCTGTTGCCCCTTATAGGTCCGAGAAAATGCAGCAAACTGTAGCCCTACTCACAACTTGTGCATCACAGAACTGGTTGACAACCAGCTTCTTTGTCAACAATGGGATTACAATGACACGTGTGGATTAGCTTGCTTGAGCATATTGCTGATTGGAATACAAATAAAGGCATCAGAATCGTTGCTAGTCAGTCAGTGGTAGAAATGGTGAACGAGCCATTGCAACAGAAGGTAACTTCTTCAATTACATTTTTTTCTAAAAAGAAATGAACCGTTTTGTTCTGCAGTGCTTTTTTTAGAATAGAAATCCATGGGAAAATAAACCATTATGAGAGAGCTCTATAGAACAAAGGGTTCTTGGTGCACTGATGATCATATTATAACAGTACTCAACACAAATGAAACTCCTTCTCAGTGATAAGAGCAGAGTAGAGTACATCTACATTAAGGGTGATTGATAACCACAGAGGCTTAATGGCGGGGCACACTAGATTGACCCGGACTGTCGCAACAAATTATGAAGACTTATTTGAGGAACATTAGAGGGTGCCAGGGCCAGGGTACACCATTAGACACTTCCCCTACGTTGGATCATCCATTATCTAGAGGCCCTGTCACCATGAGAGATTGAGAGTCAAGAAGGGGTCTTTGTCACAAAACAAAGGAACAAGGAGTTGGAAAATGGCTCAGACACAAGGACTCGTGAAGGTGATGCTGACCTTGCTGTTGAACTCGTATATTCTCAAATTCTTTGAGAGAAGAGGTACACAACTGCAATATGCCATATTTAAATAAATCTAGTCCAGTGTTCCACATACTTTCCTGTTGTTTACTTGCAACCGTGTTATTGTCGGTCATACTAATCCTCTTGTTTCTGTTCTGTATCACTTTATGATGTGTTATCGCTGTCTGCAACACCTGGTCATTCGTATTACGTGTATGCAAAGAGAGATTAATTTATCATTAATAATAGAATAACATAATGCAGTTATAGTAATGATTTAATAACTAGATTTTTTATCACTCCTACCTTACTGCACCTTGCATTGTGACAGTTTAATTGTGAAGGGGTCGATGCAGTTTTTTATGATTTATTGATTAACTGACTGCCTGATTGATAGGCTGGTTGATGTGCAGGCAGTGGTGCTCACTACGGTATCATAAAAATTATAGAGTACCAAGATCCAGAGAAATTAGTCTCTTTTATTGTCTTTTTTCTGTCAAGAGGAGCTAAATGGGATGTAAATGGGATGTAGGGGTGTCCCCTGAATAAAGTGTACCCTTACTGGAGCGTAACCTACTTTGGTCCATTATGATAGGTTGTCTGACTATGATTGCGATCCATGACATTATATTGGGTGTAATATCATGATGAGGTGTCAATTCCTCTTCAATGATTAATTGGTTGATTCTCATGTTCTTACGTTTGCGCTCAACTCTCGCCATGGAAAAGAAAAAACTCCTCTGCCACTCAGTGCATCACCGGTGCCAATCTTTCTGGGGTTGAGCTCCTTCCAAATAAAGATGAAACTGGTCTTATCTATACGCATTACACAGCCTAACCAAGACGGCCATGGGACCACAAAATGCAAAACAGCAATCAGGACAATAATAAAAATAATCATGTGTGTGGATTCTCGACTGCGGGAGAGACGGGCCAAGAAATGGGTGCCACATAGACTAGCCCATCTCATGGCAGTCTTCACCCCACACTCCAGTGACCAAGCCCTTGTCACTCCTTCAGCACCGGAACCGATGCACTTCAACTGTAGCCATTTGTCTACACAAGAGACAGAGACGTTTGGACTGTGCATCCTCTGCCTCCTGCTCCATGTTGTATGCCGAGATTTCCTGGACAGGAGCCCAGCAATAAGTACAGGTTCAACTCCGGGGTCCTTCCTTGGTCAGCCGGGTCAGCCCACTTCCCATCTGACGACGGCTCTCCGAACCCTGCACTCACTGGCGCTCCCCTAGCAGAAGTCGACTACGTCACCGCCTCTGTGGAGATTCTGGTTTCTGGGAATCACCGCCACCACATTCCCTGGTGTTGGGCAGACCCTAGCTTCTACGAGAAACCGCAGATTTACTGGGTCCAAGGGACGATTATTGGCTGGAGTCCTAGCTGTCACGTTTCCTGCCTCCACTCTACTTCCGGTCATTTTACTCCTGCTCTGCCCGCCAAGGAGGAGGCCTCTGACCTGTCCAACATGCCATCCCTGTAACACAACCTCCATCAAGTATTCAACAAGTCCTGAGCCTATACCCCATCACTCCTACTATTGTGTTATCGACCTGTTCCCAGGCACCATGCCCACCAGAGGCCTCTGGCCTCATTCGTCCCTCGTCTTCCCATACCAGAGCCTGTATCGACTGTCCCTGCAGCCCTGTATCGACTATTGAGGTTGTAATGACATCACAGTTAAGAACTGCTACCCGATTCCATTTCCCCGATTCACACCATGCCAGACCTCGAAAGACAGTTCACTCTAGCCTACAATTCAGAGGTCGCTCTGAACGGTGTCCCTTCTATCTCGTTGGTTCTAGTGGAAAATGATAAAGCAAGATGCCACATGTGTCCGAGGAAAATCCAGTAGCCAGCGTCTGCAAGGCTTGTTTCAGCGCCTTTCCATTCCTCGCCGCCCTTGGTCCCATGTGGCATTGGACTTCGTCACCGGGGTACCTGTCTCTAAGAGCAATTACCGTTGGCCTAACTATTGTTGACCAATTTCGAAGTTCGAAGCATTCGCCACGAAGAAACAGCGGATCTCCTTTTCCTGCCAGTCTTCCGGCTTTCATCTCCGGACCAATGGCAGAACTATAACGATGAACCAGGAGGTAGAGAAAACCCTGCGCTGCTTGGTGAAAAAGTCCCCCATGTCTTGGGTCAACTCGCTCCCCTGGGTCCAATATGCCTATAACTCTCTGCCTATTTTCTCTATGGGGCTGTCCCCATTCGTCTGCTGCCTGGGTTAACAGTGGTCCCACTTTCCAGAGGAAGAGAAAGAGGTTGAGCTCCCGCCGCACAGCTCCTAGTTCAGTGCAAACACCAGCATGGAGAACAGTGCATGCCACATTGTTGCGGCATGTCAAAGAAATGAAAAGGTTTGCGGACCGTTGCCAACACCCCACTCCCCGGTACACTGTGTGGAAAAACGTCTGGTTGTCATCTCGGGACACAAAACTCGCCCCCAGATTCATTGGTCCAGTCACTATCACCAGTGTCATCACCCCCTCTGCCATCAGACTTAATTTCCCACCTCCCAGTACAGCACTACAGTGAGCATGGAGGAACCTGCTCAGGCAAACATTGAACAGGGGCAAGTGCCTACTCATCCAAGAGGAAGAGGAAGAGGATGGAAGAGATGGAAGAGCACACAGGCAAATGGTTGTGTCACAATCATTCCATTGAGAAAGCGCTCAATTGTGAAGTAATTCTTCATGCCATTTCTGCATATTTGAAGTTCATAAAGAAAACATGAACTGTGAACTGTGTAGGTGATTTCTAACTGATTTCCCTCCATTGTTTTGTTTTCTGTGTACTGTATTGCACTGCGTCACAGCATCAATAAAATGATTCTCAACAAGTAATATTGTTATTAACGCTCTTCCAGGCTTCATTGTCATAATGACAATATTCATTCATTCATTATCCTAACCCGCTTATCCTGAACAAGGTCGCAGGGGGGCTGGAGCCTATCCCAACATATATTGGGCGAAAGGCAGGAATACACCCTGGACAGGTCGCCAGTCCATCGCAGGGCACACACACCATTCACTCACACACACACCAACGGGCAATTTAGACTCTCCATTCAGCCTAACATGCATGTCTTTGGTCTGGGAGGAAACCGTAGTACCCAGAGGAAACCCACACAAACACGGGGAGAACATGCACACAGAGAGGCCCCGGCCGACGGGGATTCGAACCCAGGACCTCCTTGCTGTGAGGCGGCAGTGCTACCCACTGCACCATCCATGCCGCTATAATGACAATATGTCTAACAATTTTGACTATTTTCAAACTCAGCACAGAGAGGCCCCGGGTATTATTATTATTATTATTATTATTATTATTATTATTATTATTATTATTATTATTAAAACCTGCAGACCTCAATTTAACATACAGTACTGTAAAAGTCTTAATGCTTGGAAATCACAAAATTGCAATTTTCTACTGACAAATGAAAAAATGAAAAATAAACATTGCCATTGGTGTCTTCCATACCTGATGGACCATAATTTAGCAACCGTTAGCGAACATGCCAACTCACAAATTAACTCAAAAACGTTATCGATTGCTGGTTGCATAGAAACGTAGCCTACCTACCTTGATGACTGGAAAGCATTTTGGGGTTTCCGAAAGCAATAATGCGTTCCCTGCAGCACTTTTCCTTTCAGGTTCACAGTAACCATAACAACGTTTATAGAAGAAAAATAAACAACTAACTAAGGTGTTAGCGACATTCCTCCTCCTCCATCCAAGTTGGATGATTATATTTGAAAATATAGGCTACGAGTGAAATTCCCTCGGTACTGGCAGTACCACAAATTACGGTTTTCGAAACGTTTTCGACAAAGAAATTTAAACGAAAACGTTTCCTAACGTCCACCCCGTGGACATCCACCCCGTCATAGTGTGGATTTTACAGTTTTATGGAGATTTACAGTTTTATGGAGTTTCTGTTTTCGTGTTAATGTGTAGGAGGCATTCGATAATTAAGCAATGCCAATACGTCGTTCTAATATCTAGCAAGATAGCAGGTTAACTATCTATTTAACTATACGTTAGGAGGAGGCCTCACCTGTCCATTGACGGCTTCTTGACCTGGTGGAGCATGACACGATCGGACAGGAATCAATGGACCACATCGTACTGAGATAGGCTACTTACCACTTGTTTCACCTTCCAGAATTAAGATTAAGGCCACAAATGACTTCTTATATAGGCTAGTATGTGTTTCCTATATCGTCATAAAGGTACTTATTATGTGTCGTGACATCACAAGACAGCATATTCCGTCAGCGGGTACAACTGACAATCTTCTTGAATGACTTCCAACGGAGGCGTTTGCTGGGTGACTGCCTTTAGTTTGTAAATAAAATGCTAGCAATGTGTTGCACTGTAGGTTGCCAATTATTCACTGCATTTTAGGTGGCACTTAAAACTAACGGATTAGCTTGTAACAGAATGACACCATACCTCTTATGTCCTTATAATCCTTATAATACAGGTATGAAACAGGTTGGAAAAGCACTTTATTTTATAGGATTATTATTAATTTACACCTTTGAATAAAATGCTAATTGGTGGAATCCAAATTTGCTATGTTCACTGCATAGGGTTCAGATAAAATAATGTCAATGTTGATGAATGTTTCCAACATTCAATGTGTAGCAAAGGTGTCCCAGTTTCCGATTCAAACATGGGGAATCCAAATAAATGCATGGAATCGTGGGACCAAACAATCCCTACTGCAGGGCCACCACAACCGCTATGTAGTTCTCTATTTCCAGAGTTTTAGGAAGGAACATTTTATTTATTTATTTAGTATTAAATACTTTAACGATTCATTACTCAACAAGAAAGTGATAAAGACCGAAATTATGCACTTTAATATTTCATTTTTGCACGTATTGAACATTATACCTTCCAGGCGTCACTAAAGGAAGGAAAGTACCATGGGCGATTTAGTGAAACTGTAAGGCACTGTACTGATAGATTTAGACCCACAGAGGGAGCTACTCAGATTATACAGATACAGGATATAGGGACCATTCTGGTATACCACAGAATACTTGGTAGTGAATTTAATGGCAGGGATAGGTGCATGTTTAATCGCTCTTTTAGAAATACGCCAGTGATATCATAAAAACCAGGGTTTTTCTGTGCATCATGATTCATAAAGACAAAGTGTTGCTGTCGGTAAATCGATACATTGCTAGACCTAATTAAAAATCAGAGAACGTGACGTGGCCATATTTGCCGGTGTGCAGTACAGACTGAACTGTCCCGACTCGAGCTAGCTACCAAGTGCTAGCTAATATCCGGAAGCAAATATGTATAGCTAGGTAGCATTGATTAGGGTACGACAAAATTTCGTGAACTTTATGTGTGCGATCTCTGACTAAATTATCTGATTGGTCGTCGGGTAAATTAAACTGATGTATTACGTATTTTGCCGTGTACTGACCTGCTGGTGTTTGTAAACACGTAAGCTAACATTAGCAGGCTGCTAGCTTGCTTTCCAGTCAACCAGGTAGCTAGCTAGCTTGTAGCTAATATGGATTAAGTAAAAATTGTTCCTTGGTTGCTGGATGCGAATTTGTCAGGTATGGATGAAAAATACAGCAGCAATGTAATTTCCAGTGGGAAGTTGGGACCAGTTGAAGTTCCGAATGCCAGGTAAATAACTCTGGGTTTACTTTAGCTATTGTTAGCTATCTGTTTAGCAATGTTTAACAACCCGACAATGCATTTGCTATTGCTAGCATAGTCTGTTGAATATAACTCGGATATTCTGACACGCATATCCAAGTTAAAGAGGAATATGACACTGTCGACAAAACGTAGCTAACTAGTTATTGTGAATCCATATGGTGTTCACATTTTCAATCTTTTTTAAGGTAGGCTATATTACATTGGGTAACAACAAATATTGAATGCCACTAATATTTGTTGTTGATTTAGGAACATGTTTTATTCGATAAAAGAATACGTTGCTCTATTATAGAGCTATTATTCTCCCATCTTGCATTGTTGCATTTGGGTTCTTTTTGTTGTGTTTCTGTTGTGTGGATCTATTATTCCCCTTGCCCCTACTGCCTTTGTAATTTTATTGTTTAAGTGGTTTTGAATTTAAATTATCTTATACAGGACTCCCCCCCCATGGGAAGCACAGTACGTTTACGTGGAGACTGTGTAGTTTCTCTACATTGATGAATAAAGTATATTGTTTATGTATTTTTCGCCTTTAGGCTCACCAGGTACATAGTATTATTGTGTGTCACCAAGCTCTTGAAGGCTCTAGGAATCTTCGAGTCCTATGACCTACTCAAAGTGGTTCACATCGTTCAGTTCATCTTCATACTTAAATTGGGGTAAGTGTTTTTCTTTTTAAGCAAATACTGCATGTGCGCCATGCTTAATTTTATGAGTGAATAGCCTACATTATTTATATATTTGACCTAAAGATAAATCGTTTTCTTTTCTCTCCATAGGTGTTCATTGTTCTTGGTTTTCTTCCAAAAGCCATTCTCCTCTGGAAAAGTTATTACAAAGCGTCAGGTATCTTTCTTATTATTTAGGCATTTTATGTATTGGTCCACTGTTGCATCAGTGCAGTGATCAGACTTTGACTTACCAGTTAGTCTAAAAACAATGTGTAGTAAGGTGATATTCCTGCTTTAAATGGGTAGGTTTGCATTGCAGTTTAATCTGTCAGTCAGTTTTGACATTGCATTACATTATTGGCATTTGGCAGACACTCTTATCCAGAGCGACGAACAGTTGATTAGACTAAGCAGGAGACAGTCCGCCCCTGGAGCGATGCAGGGTTAAGGGCCTTGCTCAAGGGCCCAACAGCTGTGCGGATCTTATTGTGGCTACACTGGGATTCGAACCCCAAACCTTGCCTGTCCCAGTCATTTACCTTAACCACTACCCCACTAACCACTAACTTTGTATAGCGCTTTTCACCGCAGACTGTCTCAAAGACACTTTATATCATATCAGAAGGGAAGAAAATGGGAATGAATTAATGTAATGTAACGGGATGCTGTGAAGTGAGAATGCACTGTTCTGTTCTCTCGCCTTGTTTCAGTGGGTCCGGATCCTCAAGCATGCCGTAATCAGCTGTGTAATATCACTCCTGGGATTCTTCGGTCTCACGCTCTGTGGGCCTTTACGGTAAAGCAGTTTTCAGAAAATGTTTCAACCTCTTCTACAGGGCCTTGGTGGCCTATTTGACCAGTTGTGACATTTTCCCATTTTTTGTTGTAAATGTAACAGTTTTTTGGGGTTTCTTTGGTAAATGGTATGCAAATGTAAGCCAGATATTTGTATTGCTTTCCAAAGTAATTCATAAAATATATTTCTTACTCATTAGAAAATTAATAAATTGCTATGTCGCAGTTATACTGTTTGACAGCTCTCATTACCTTGTGAACATAAGCGCTGTGATGTGGTCTGTACAGGACGCTGCTGCTGTTTGAACACAGTGACTTGGTGGTCATCTCCTTCCTCAGTGTTCTTTTCACAAGCTCTGGAGGTGGGCCCTCCAAGGTACAGAACGGCCTGTGTGCAAAAATACATTTGACAGGTTTTTATTTTCATACAAATCTAGGAAACAAATAATCTTTACACATAAACACCATTTATTTGTTGCTGAAAATGCTTTAAATTGGTGAACATAATAATCAATGTTGGCCCATATTGCAGACAGATGGACAGAATTTTGCTGTTGGTTATTTTGCCTGGTTATTTTAATGTTCTCATGTTTCTGTTTTAGACGAGAGGAGCTGCTTTCTTCATTATTGCTGTGATCTGTCTTCTGCTCTTCGATAATGATGACCTCATGGCAAAGATGGCAGAGCACCGTATCTTTTTCAGTCTAAGCTGCACAGCTGTCGGGAAAAATATGGCTCACTTTTTTTGTCATTTCATGTCTTTGGGGGGTTTGTTTGCTATAATATTGGATCTATTGGAATAGAGCATGCCGTTCTAAACTGGTTGTTTACGTTACTATAACAGGTCTAAACAGTGTCCCATCCTAGGAATTAAATTGAATTGTACCAAACAAAGTGAATGAAGAATTAGGGGTTCACATATTTGACTGCTGCTAATAGTAGTATTAGTACATAGTATACCATTAGACATTTTCTTGGATCATTTAGTGGTGGAGTAATCTGTTTGCATCATATTGAGTGTAGTAGACTTAACACTCCTGACTGCAGCTGAAGGACACCATGACAGTGCCCTCACTCACGCCCTCTACACAGCCATCGCGTTTTTGGGCGTGGCTGACCACAAGGTAAGCCAGTCACATAGCAAGTCTCCACATGCTGGTGTTTTGGCCACTGTTGCCGTACTGGTGGGAATCAGCGGCAGGTCTTCACTTTGCCCCATAATCTTCTTCCTTACAAAACATTGTTTATGAGCCACATAAGCTGGTGGAGATGAGCACCTCATGAGTGTCCTCCAATGTGAGGAACATGCTATCAGTGTGTCATTGAGTCAGTTATAGAGAACTGTAGCCCTACTCATTACGCATGAAGTCTGCAATCGCTAGTATTCACTTGTCACTTCCCTTCCTTTTTCTTTCTGTCCCTCAGGGTGGGGTTGTCTTGCTGGTGGCCTCTCTCTGTTTAAAAGTGGGCTTCAACACAGTGTCCAGGAAGCTGTCTGTGGAGATTGGGGGAGCCAAGCGCCTCTATGCCCTGTCTAACCTGGCCTCCACTGTGGTCCTGCTGCCCTGGGTCATCGTTCTTTCTGCCACCACAGAGGTAGGATACAGGGCATGCTCCTCACAAAACCAGAAACGTGTTGGCTACTCCATAGCCAATAAAAATATCTATTTCCCATAATCCAGTAGGTCGGCTGAAGCAGTATGTCTTCAGAGTCTAGACAAATAATGTGGAGAGGATATACCTTTGTGTTGACCATTGGCAGTTTTAAAAAGTATACACACGTACAGCAACAAATGCATCCAAATAAAGATATGGTTCTTAGTATTGATTCCACATTGTATACAGGCAGAAGGGTTGTACAGTTCCACAGCGCCTGCTTATATGAAGTGGAACATGTTTCCTTGTCTTTCATCTTGAGTGCTGCTGAACAGTGTCAGAAGATAGGATGTGTCTTAAAATGACAAAAGTGTTCTGTGCACGTTTTTGTGATTCCTTCCTAAAACACCTGGGCTGATTTGGCGTTCCATGTTCGCAGAGCAAGGTGGAGTCCTGGTCATCTCTGGTCATGCCGTTTGGCATGATCGTGTTCTCTGTGATGATTCTGGACTTCTACGTGGAGTCCATCTGCGTCACCAAGATGGAGGCGCCCAGGTGCGCCAGCTATGGCTCGCTCTTCCTGTTCCTCAGCGGACTGCTGCTGGCCAACTTCTGGACCCACCCGCTGACCGACCAGCTCCGCGCCGTCAGCAGCCCCGCCCAGCACGACAGCACCGAGCACGTGCTCTCCGGAGGGGTGGTGGTCAGCGCCATCTTCTTCATCCTGTGTGAGTCAGACGAACGCCAACCTTTATTTTACTGTGAAATCACGTAGGGATTAAAAGCATACGGAGAGGAGTGTAAGTAGGCCAGAAGCACTAACGGCAGTTTAGGATGAAGTAACTACAAATATAGAGTTGCTTGAAAACACAAGTACATAGTTGGGGTGGGACATTTTATGATTTTTTCTCTAAAGGATTGCAAGCTGTTTTGTCCTTTTACTTGTGTATTTACAGTTTTCTTTTTTTTTCTTTTTTTACTGCTGGCAAGTTTTTGTTTACTCTAGTAAACTGCCCTGCCCATAGTACATACCATACTGAATTAGCATGAATTTGGTCCTGTTTTTCTTGTTTTGCAGCTGACAGTATTTTGTCCTCCCCGTCTAAGAAGGGCCAGAAGGGGACTCTGGTGGGGTACTCTCCTGAAGGGACACCGCTCTATAACTTCATGGGAGACGCTCTGCAGCACACCTCCCACTCCCTGCCCCGCTTCATTAAAGACTCCCTCAAACAGATTCTGGAGGAGCATGACTCACGCCACATCTTCTACTTTCTCTGCCTCAACCTGGTCAGAATGCTACAGCTTTATCTCATGAATATATTAGCATTTCGGCTTCACAATGCAAAACACAGCGCTTTTAAAATGGGCAACGATACAAAACCTACTTTGAAAAAACGTAACGTCCAGTAAAAGACAGATAGCCGGTGTGCTGTTTGCTGTAGTTTTTAAGCATACTGTACTGTGGTACGATTTATACCTTACAGCTCCATTCAGGGCCAGGATCCACTATGAAAGCAGAAAGTGATTTTAAAGTGGCACAGCCTTTTAGATGTGCGTTCATCAATCAGGCCTTTATTTTACACCAGTCACATATACAAAATGAAGAAAACAATGTTCTTTGACATGCTGCAGTTTTCTTTATTTTGTATATGTGACTACTGAGAAGAGTTGATTGAAATGTGTGGATCTGAAATTTGTTCTTTAAAGTTTGTCATAGAAGTGCAGAAATAAGAGATGAAATTGCACTTTGGTTTTCTTTTTCCCCTTTGTTGTTCTCGAAAGCATAAATTGTGTCTAATTGTTGCTGTTTGGAATCTGCAGGCGTTCACATTTGTGGAACTGTTCTATGGGGTTTGGACCAACAGCCTGGGTCTGATCTCGGACGGATTCCACATGCTTTTCGACTGCTCAGCCCTGGTCCTGGGGCTGTTCGCCGCCCTGATGACTCGCTGGAAAGCCACGCGGATCTACTCTTACGGGTAGCTCCATTTTTAATGCCACCGGGGGCATCGCGTTTGGTTGTGTGGAGTGACGAGTTCCTGCTGATGTGAATCTTTGTGTCTGTTTTTGTATGCTTAGATATGGCCGTGTTGAGATTCTCTCTGGATTCATCAATGGCCTCTTCCTCATGGTCATAGCTTTCTTTGTCTTCATGGAGTCCGTCACTCGACTTGTAGATCCACCCAACATTAATACAGACATGCTAACTGTAAGTATATAGCTCATGTTATAGCCTGTTAATGGGATCTACCAGAACAGGCTGCATGCCGGTATGTATGTATGTATGTATGTGGAATTTATTGGTGGTGGTCATTTCAGTGCATAATGCATCAGTGGCTATGTACAATTTGACTTAGCTAACGGATGTCATTTATGGTTGTTAAATCGTCCCCAAACCTGTATCGTCCTTTACACATCTTCATTGCCCACTACTAACCATTTCCTATCTGTTATTCTGGATTTTCTTTTTTCATATTCCATTACGATTATGAAGACTTGTAGTGATGCGTTGTAGTGTAATGGCTTTCCAATGCCATGTCTGAAAGCAGTTCTGTCCAGCTGACAAGAGTTCTCAGTTTGCGTGCAGTCGTTTATTCACAGTCATAACAGAGACCAATACTATTCATGTATTGAATGAACCTACCTTGGAATCACAGTGCTGTTTTTCTAGCCAAAAAAACCCCAAATTGCCAACTTGGTATGGATCGACGATGGACATAATCAATCGTCAGTTTACGATAGGATGGATTATTTTTTCATCCCTTTTCACGTGTGACCAGTCTCATATATCCTTGCATCTTTTAAACGTTGTGGCCCATCTGTCCCCCACAGCCCGTCTCAGTCGGGGGCCTCATCGTCAACCTGGTGGGCATCTGCGCCTTCAGCCACGCCCACTCGCACGGCGCGTCCAAGGGGAGCTGCTCGTCACATGACCACGGCCACTCCCACCACGGACATAGTGACCACGGCCACGGGGGACACGGGCACGGGGGACACGGGCACAGCCACGGCGGACATGGCCACGCCCACGGCGGGCACGGCCACGCCCACAGTCACGGGCACTCCCACGGCTCGACGGGGGGTGGCATGAACGCTAACATGAGAGGTGCGGAGATCTTAGTTTTGAGCGACACGCAAGGGTCCGGAGTCCAGTATGTTTTGATGTCCTGGTGAAATGTCCTCAAGACGAGATGTCTACTTATGACCAAGTAATCATCCCCCTGCTTCTGTTTGGCTGAACTGTCTCTTGCAGTCTGTAGCAACTGATTCTTCAGGTTGGCACTGCAAATTAATGCCCAGTTTTCAATTGACCTATCTGGGCATATTTATGGACTCGGTAGATTACCCAGAGCAAAACAAAGTGCATGTATACATTGCAATAGTGTAAATAATACACTGAAGGATAATTAATAATCCTCACTTTTTGCATAGCCAATTATCTTCAACGTATCCAACGTATTACAACAGGAATGGATTGCATGCTAATGTTATGTGTGAATAGAAGTGCCAGAGAAGAGGTTGAAAGTTGAGACAGCATGGATGTAGGTGCTGTCTTAAGTCTGTTTTGGGAAATGCTCAACGTCTCTGCTGTCATGAGCTTTACCCTGGGAAGAGATGGATGACATGTGGGTCTGCAGGCCCTGGCTGGACCAGCTTCCCGACCTGATTTGAAAGTGTCCCAAAGCTCATGTGGCTATGGGTCCCATCACTGATCCTTTCCCTTCTGCGTCCTCCCAGGTGTCTTCCTGCACGTCCTGGCCGACACCCTGGGCAGTGTGGGGGTCATCATATCCACCATCCTCATCAGGCAGTTTGGGTGGCTGATTGCAGACCCCATCTGCTCCCTGTTCATCGCTGTGCTGATATTCCTCAGCGTCATCCCTCTGCTGAAGGACGCCTGCGAGGTCCTCCTCCTGCGGATTCCCCCCGAGCACGAGAAGGACCTCAACACTGCGCTGGAGAAGGTGGGCCGGTTCACCCTCTCCGTTCACACTGACCTCGATCACTGCTTAACATACTTTCCTGGGCCAAAATGGCAGTGGATTTGTTCAGTTTAAACTGTTTAGTGAGGGCGATACGCTGATGTTAAGACAGTGGTCCCAACTCCTGGTCCTGGAGAGCTGCGACATTTTTGTTTCCGCCTTAATATCAGCAACCGATTCAGACCCAAGAAACCAGGTGAGGTGAGTTCATTGGTCAATTAAAGCAGTTAATTACAGTTAAGTGCTGAGTATCAACAAAAGCCAGCACACACTGCAGCTCTCCAGGAGCAGGAGTGAGGACCACTGCGTTAAATAGAGCAGCCCTGTACCACTCTCTGATATTGTTGTGTGCATGTGTCCCTCAGATCCAGAAAATTGAGGGTGTGCTGTCTTACCGTGACCCCCATTTCTGGAGGCACTCTGCTAGTGTCATAGCAGGAACCATTCACCTGCAGCTGATGTCTGATGTTGTGGAGCAGAGAATCATACAGCAGGCAAGCTCTCTCATACACTCACCCAGCACTTTATTAGGAATATTTGTACTTTATTACTCCTACTTATTCATACGATTATCTTATCAGCCAATTGTGTGGCAGCAGTGCAATGCATACATTCATGTAGATATGGGTCAGGAGCTTCAGTTAATGTTCACATCAACCATCAGAATGGGGGGGGGAAATGTGATCTAAGTGACTTTGACCGTGGAATGATTGTTGGTGGCAGAGAGGTGGTTTGAGTATCTCAGAAACTGCTGATCTCCTGGGATTTTCACACACACTAGTCTCTAGAGTTTGCAAAGAATGGTGCAAAAAACCGAAATAAATCCAGTGAGCAGCTGTTTTGCAGACAGAAACGCCTTGTTAATGAGAGGTTTGAGCATAAGGGCCAGACTGATTAAAGCTGACAGGAAGGTGACAGTAACACAGCCACGTATTACAACAGTGGTATGCGGAAGAGCATCACTGAACACATAATGCATCAAAACCTTTAAGTGGATAGGCTACTGCAGCAGAAGACCAATAAGTGCTCAATAACACTATGTTCTGCCCATTTGTAATGTATGGAACCCTGTTTTGCGAGACGCATTTTCAACAAGGGACAATACATTTATATCTCAGAGTTGTTTTTTTTTATCTCAATCCTGGCAGGTCTTGTAACAGAAACATTGTAAGAAGAGGGACTGGGACAGGCAAATTGTTCTGTTCACTAATTAACTGTGACATTTTTATTTTCAGTAGCAGTGTTTAGATGAATTAGGGTCAAATTTTTTATGAAAATTGGCACAAGCTAAGTGTTATTGAAAGCTTTTCTGATCACTTCGGATTTCCCCCCTCTTAGGTGACCGCAGTGCTTAAAGATGCAGGAGTGAACAATCTCTCTGTCCAGGTTGAAAAGGAAGCCTACTTTCAGCACATGTCTGGCCTCAGTACTGGATTCCATGAAGTTCTCGCTATGACCAAGCAGATGGAATCCATGAAGTACCTGAAAGACGGGACTTGTATCATGTGAATGGTTTCTGTGGGAACAAATGAACCGTAATGCATAGGAATAAATGAAAAAAATACATAAATATTGGGATCTTATATTCCCATTTTAAAATATTTTTGCATATTGATGTATAAATATACTTGCATATTTTGTAATTTGAATGAACCTTCTGGGTGCTGTTTCGCTCTAAACAGGAGTGAAGGAAGTTATTTAAATGGAAATATTACATTGTTATTGGAGAGGTTTTGCTTGATATGGGCCAACCCTACTTATGTGAACAGGCATTAAATGTTCATACATCATGTGCGGTGTTTTCATATTCAGTCATTGCACTACTTGGATAATTTCACACCAACGTGTTTTTACCCCAATTGATTTAGGCTCTATTGGGTTACCTGCTGATATTTCTGATTACCAAATGAATATCCCTTTGTTACATTCTGCATTAATAAAGACTGAGTGAATGTACATTGATTACAGCACTTGTGAGTTCAGTAGGGCAAGCAAGAAGATGCTGTCTGGTCAATGCTAAACCCATCCTCTTAATTTTACTCAGTACTGATGTGGCACACAAAATTTAGTAGACTTTGTATTTGGCAGGATTATCCACTGTAAAATGACAGGCCAGTGCTATTGTGGGGTATACTTTGCCTCATCCCTGAATATATTTCCTTGGAAAGAAGTGTGGAGTTCTGACACTAATTGCACCCTATTATATTAGTCCCGAAATATTGTTTCAAAATCACTTATGATCACCCTGAACTAGCACAACTGGCTATGATGCAGCAGTGAAGATGTTTCCGTCCAAAATACGCCCTATAGTGAAGCCTAGAAGGCAGCAGATTCAGCTCCGCCAATCACAGATCATGTGTACATACTTCTTCACAGGCAGGTTTTGATTAGCCTATTTTTTATTTTCTTTTAATGTATCAGTTACTGAGCTAGCTAGTTTAATAATCTGAAGATACTAAATTTTGTAGTTCTAAAAGCTGCTGCCTTGCAGGCTTCACTGAGGAAGTAAAGTACCTTCGGCCCAAAATACCGGAAATGCATCCTGACCCGCCCCATTCGTCGCAAAAAGAATGGAAAAGATACGCCCAACCAGAAAACTAACGCGCCAGTAAACTATAGTCGATTATGAAGTCGGTATGAAGTAGTGAGTAGTTGCTTATTATGGTTGTTTAACACATTCAAATAATGCGTTTCTAGTTTCACTGAACACCCAATCTCGCCGTACGAGACAAGAAATATGACGGCTTTGGAGCCGCAATGTTAACATTAACATTGGTTCATATAAGGTGTTGCAAATTGTGTAAAAAATATTTTCCGACCACGCAGGTAAAATAGTAAAGCATATTATCCCATTATGTAACGAACAGTGCAACTTCATGACGAATAAGGAATTACTTCCAGCTTTTGTTGTGTGTATGTGTGCAGTCCTATGTGTACAAACCCCCGCTTTCTACAATAAATACCAAGAGTGACAACATTTACGCTATAGGGGGTTTTATGGATATATTTTGCCCCTGTACTTCTGAAATGATTCCGACATCCCTGCTTTATTGTCGTGCAAATTTTCAAATACGTATTGCCAATGCAACTGAAAATGAAACAGACATAATTATCTCGCCACATTTTATATTCCAGAACAGAGAATAACAATCATGCTTCCAAATTATTAAATTGATACAATGTTGCGCGTGTGAATGTTACGACACTGTTCGAAAGTTTCCTTGGAAAATAACCGTCACGTGACCAACGTTGCCCTAGAAACGCATTCTAAGACAATGCACGTCATCCAATGAGATCCGGGCTCACTTAAATCCCAGCGAATGAGATTTGACTGAGTGTGGATTTAAACTGAAGCATAGCGAGTTTGTGAGTATCTTGCTCTTGTGTTGCAGAGGAATTATACAGCAGTCTTTCTTGTGAGCAGCGGTACGGTTTGAAATGGCTAATCGTTTGACCAGGGTGAGTGTGGGTTTCCCTAATATTTATTGTTTTCTTGTTTTCATGCATGTATTGTTTAAGTATAGTTTACTTTGCGATGATATGGTCCGATTGTGGGGGTATTTTATTGAGGCTTTATTGTCCAGCTTTTTTTGAAGGTGTAGGCCGCCGGTTCGGCTATTCAAGTTAGTTTTGGTGCCCTTCATTTTGAGTGACTCATTTTGCCCGTTTTGGGCATATTTTAAACCCCTTATGGATTTCTCCCTTTAAACTATCCGTATAATCTGGATAATCGCAGTACCACTGGTAACATTACATTAGTTGCTTGTTACTGCCCTCCTGTAAAAGTAATGTTTAAGGTTGTAGCGATTGTGCTTTCAAGAGCCAACGAGAGCGCTTACCAATCGAATGCTCTCCAGAATTCTCAGATTGCAGCTGAGAACCGAACTGCGCTGGCTGGTAAAGCCATGGTGTCCAAGCCTACGCTGAGGCCAAGGGCCGTGTTGGGGGAGATCGGAAACAAAACCGCAGCTCCTAGACTACTTAAAAAGGTGAGTGACTTTTAAAAACAAGGTTGCTGGATCAATTTAATCCCTCGATGCAAATGTGTCCTTACGTCGTGCGTTTTTTTTGGCGGTCCAGGAAACCAAGCCCGAGATAACGAAAGTCGTTCAGCGGAAGCCAATTAAGGTGGAGAAGGCTCCTGAGGTGCAGCTGCCCAAACGAAATGCGATCAAGAAACTTGAAGAGAAAGTAACGCTACCGGTAAGCTTGCTTTGAATGTGCCTTCAAAGTCCTGCCTTGAACCTCAAACTGTATCCATAGCCACATGTGACCTAGCTAAACCCTAGTTTCTGGCGTTTGTGTATTTGGTCAACAGCTACCAGAACTGTTCTTGCATGCCCCCCCCCGGAAATGCAGTTGCGAATAAACTTCATGTGGTGTCATTTCTTCTTGCTTGTTCATTGTCCTTGCACAGGCGATCCCTGAGCCTGCATCTCCTACGCCCATGGAGACCTCTGGCTGTGCTCCAGAAGATCTTTGCCAGGCTTTCTCTGACGTGCTCCTCAACATCAAGGATGTGGACGCAGATGACTATGACAATCCCATGCTCTGTAGTGAATACATCAAGGATATCTACAAATACCTCCGTCAACTTGAGGTCAGTTTCGACGTGTTGCTGTTCCCCTTGCATGAGCTGAAGGTTGTCTAGTGTGACCTACAGTATTTGGTCTAGATTTTGATGCCTTCAAGTCTTGTGGTGGTCAACTGCCTCCAGTTTAATGTGGGGGTAGTTCTTTAACCATCAAGCCTTTAGGCTTTGTGCCCTTGCCCATAGTTTTATTGCATGTGTTCCTAGGAAGGATACTACTGCTAATGTACTGTTTCTCTTCGTATTTTGATTGTGCCATAAACTGACTGCTATAGTAACTTCCTGACTGGTCTAAAGTGCATGCTGGTGCTATTAGAATTGCCAATTGTGCTGTTCTCCTTTCCAGGTTGACCAGGCAGTCAGACCCAGGTACTTGGATGGACGGGAAGTGACTGGGACTATGCGTGCCATCCTTATTGACTGGTTGGTCCAGGTGCAAGTCAAGTTCCGCTTGCTGCAGGAGACTATGTATATGACTGTTGGCATCATTGACCGCTTCCTTCAGGTCAGTTGACACCTGTTGGCTAAAGCTTTCCCTTTGAATTTTGTCCTGGGCTAGTCTAACTGGTCTCCTCTACCCACCCTACCTTAGGATAACCCTGTGCCAAAAAAGCAGCTCCAGCTTGTTGGTGTAACTGCCATGTTCATCGCCTCCAAATATGAAGAAATGTACCCACCAGAGATCGCAGACTTTGCCTTTGTCACTGACCGGGCATACACCACTGCCCAAATCCGGGAAATGGAGATGAAGATCCTGCGGGTACTGAATTTTAGCTTTGGTCGACCTCTCCCCCTACAGTTCCTGCGCAGAGCTTCAAAGGTTGGAGAGGTAAGTTGTAAAGGGGTTTAAAAATGGAAAACGCAAAATGGAATGCAACTTTACTTCTATGGGAAATGGCTGCATTGGTGACCATCTGAATATTGCATTTGTCCAGGTCACTGCAGAACATCACACCCTGGCAAAGTACTTGATGGAGCTCACAATGGTCGACTATGATATGATCCACTTTCCTCCCTCCCTGGTGGCTTCTGCTGCGTTTGCCCTCTCTCTGAAGGTTTTCGACTATGGCGAATGGGTAAGTCTTGCTGCATGTACACCCTCTCTGTTGTGCTGAGGGCCCTGTCTTAAATCTCTTTTTGCCCACAGACCCCTACTCTACAGCACTACATGGATTACACTGAGGCCTGCCTGGTCCCAGCGATGCAGCACATTGCCAAGAATGTTGTGAAGGTCAATGACGGACTCACAAAGCACATGGTGAGCCCTGGGACACAGTTGCTCTGTCTGCATGACCGTTTCAAAAGCTTGCTGATTCAGCCTTTGCTGCATGGAATTGACGTGTGTGTGTTCTTTCCAGGCGGTCAAGAATAAGTATGGTAGCCAGAAGCAGATGAGGATCAGCAGTCTTGCTCAGCTGAAGTCTTCAGTTATCAAGGACCTGGCAAAACAATTGTCTTGAGCCATTTATTGGGCACTGTGTGCTCTTTGTATAAACTGTAATTTTGTGTGCTTGTTTCTTTTAAATAAAGATTTTTACTCCCTTTTAGCCTTGTCTTGTGTAAAATTTTCCTGTAGTGTGATTCCACATTTTAGATGGTCTCCTAAAAGCCAAATGTTCCCTACTTGCCAATGGCTCAGTTGTAATTTTTAGTGATTGGTTGAAATTGGCTCCTGCATATGTACACCCAGACTTCCCAGATTTTAGGCTGGCCACTTCAATTTTACACTTGCCCAAATTCTTGTAAATTGGGCAGGCAGAAGGGGTGGAGGTGTTCCCAGCCTTTGACTGTATCTTTAAAGGCCTGCTTTAGAGCTTAACTTTTCAATAGGGTGTCTTGGTTCTAGTTGACAACCTGTCCTGCTAGGGCTTTGGCTGGGATAAGTACCCTTTACTTGGCCTAGTCTTGGTCTTGTTGTTCTATGCGAAGATGTAGTGTGCACATTGACTGAAGTGATTAATGGCTGATCTAATGTGAACTACTGCTTTCCTTAGTCTACTCTGGTAAGTTGCATTTACGTTTGGTACTTTTTCATGCGACTCCCAAAGATGCATTGCATGGAAGGGAAATGTGGGAAATCCTGCCCTTGGCTCCCAAATGACAGTACTTGGATTGTACAGCTCCATATTCTGCATTTTGAATCTGCTCAAATCGCCATGCCTTGGATAAATTTTAAATGGGCTCGTTTCTGTTGTAAAGCTGTCGACGTAGCTGCTTATTGCAGTTTATGCCCCCTGAAACTAACTTGAATGGACTCTGGCTTCAAGGCATACTGTGCCTGGGATTGCATGGATTTATTTTCCTGTCTTTGTGCCCTGCTGAACATTGATAGTTCTCCTGGGGTAGCTGTAGCTTGGATTGATCGCTGGTTCTATTCATTTCAGGGTCCTTTTCATTTGAACCCTTCTCTTTTGGTGTGACTATTTGATCCTAAAATTGGCTGTCTGAGCTGTCTGGACCTATACCATTGGCTGGAAGTCCATTACATTTTCTGCATGCAAACTGCTATTGATTTAAATGGAATATTTCAGTGCTCATGGGGAGGGGAAGAACATTCCTTGCATTCAGGAAGGTGGAATATGCCTGCTGTTTTAGGTTGAGCTGCAAGTTTGTCTTTTTTTGTGAGTCGGCCGCTTTTGTGCTCACTAAGGAATAACCCAACATTTTGGGAAATTACCTCTTTCTGACTTCCCCAGATTTAGACAACCTGTTAAATTATATTTTCATTTTTGTGCTTTGTTTCCTTGTTAGCATAACGTATTAGCTAAGCATAAAGACTTGAAGCCTATTGGAGTCAGTAGCCTACCACCTTCAAAGTAAAGAAATGCACATTACAGCAACTCTGAAGTTGTCTTTACACAAGGTATTGTGTATTTGAAATGCGCATGCTGGAAAATGTTTTTTAAAACTAGATGTTTTCGGAGAAGATAGAACTATAATTGCTGAACACCCATGTATCCTTCCATCTTTCGCTGGTTGAGCATGCACCTTCTGAAGGTAGAGCTAGATCCTGCACAAGAGCTAGTTATCTTCAGAAGGTGTGTGGAAGACTGAAGGATATATGTGTTCAGCGGTTATAGTTCCAAACATATAACTTAAAAAATGCTTTTCCCACTCCTGCATTTAAAATGCCTGATACCTTGTTTAAATAAGACCACTTTGGAATTGCTGTAAGGTGTATTTCTTCACTTTGACCTCCTATAGGCTTAAAGCCTTTATGCTAACTGACACATTAAGCTAACATGGAAACCGAGCCAGTGAATGCACAAAAATCTAACATTTTGTCTAAGTCTGGTTAAGTTGGGGGGAAAAAGGTATATTCCCCAAAATGTTGGTGTATTCCTTTAAGGAATAAAATGCTGCATTTGCATGTCCTCAAAGCAGCGTGGCTGAGCAGGACATTTTTGTGATGGACTGAAATATCATGTAATGTGCACACCTTTGGGTAATGGTAAATAGTATGCAGAAGAATTTGTTGGATACCAAGCATTTACACATTCAGTCTTTCTCTACAGTCCTATATAAGCAATCAGTGTTGACTTTATTTCAGCCCTCATTTCCCCATTTAGCCCACTAGAGGTAGCTAGAACCCAAGTTCTGGAGAGTGGCATCTGATTTCAATACAGCTTTGACATGTTGTACAATTTGTATTGCATTAACAAGGTTGCCAACACCTCTGTTGTGATGTACACATAGTCAAAACCACAAAATTATCAGTCATGACCGAGGAACATTTGACACAACCAAAAGACCTCACTGAAAAATGACGGGGGTGATGTTTCCTTATAATCCGACTCCTAGACAAACAACAAACCCTGTTCTGTGCAGCAAATGGCACATACAGACGGTTTCTCAGGAGCTGTCTTCACAATGCATTTTAAGGGCTGAGCCTCTGCTTACAGCGCATTTATATGCGCTTATTGTCGCTAATGGAAATCTCGCAGCTGTGAAAATCGCCGGCATATGCTGCCAAAGTGGTGTAAAGGGCAAGTACTGCACTGCCTGAGGGCTCCTCTTACCATAGAGCTACAGGAAACATCTGTGCAGACATCCAGGTCAGAGGTCAAATGTCTGCACCATTCCCTATTCCAGTAATTTACTGTTAGAATTTGAAAAACACCTGCGTCTTTAGCAAAACCTCTCAGAGGACAGCTTCTCTGCCCACATATGCCTTGCCCCATAAAATATGTGAAATGTTAAGAACGTGTTTTTAAAAGTGTTTTGTGCAGCCCTTAACGTAACATTCTTCAGGATCTATTAATTTGCTTGGTTCAATGTTTTTGTAATGGCTTTAATTATGATTTACTTGGACTGAAATTAGTTAATTTCCTCCTTTTAACCCAACAGAAAATAATTTGATTTGGTGTCTTATATGGCCAACAGATGGCAACGTGGAGTCATAACTCCTTACACTTCGCTAATAAACCTTCTTGTCTAAATTTTGTCCATTACATAGTCAGGCAGGAAGTTGAGGCGTAGGTGAAGGTATGTTCATCTCCGGGCTGAAGAGGTGTGAGATTGCCCTTGTGTGTTTGATCCTGCCGATAGATGTGGAAAGTCGGTGCTTTTGAATGCTAATGGTGCAGCAGTGGAGAAGTCCTCACTCAACTGATCCACAGCTTTCACCTTTTAGAACTGCCAGGTCCTGAGGGAGGTGATTTCCACTGGGCTCTCCAGGGACTCAGCATATGCTTTCTGTGTCTCCCCCACTCTGTCCGTGTTCCCTTCTCCACTAGCGTGTGCACAAACTTCACAACGCACATGTGAATGTGGATTGTGAAGCAAATGGATTTTAAGTAAAAATGTGATGGCTGGCACAATATTCTATTCTTCATACAGGTCTTATAAAAAAAAAAAGAAAAACATTGTAAAATGAGTTTGGATGTTCAAACTCAAAACAATTTATGCTAAAGATCTGAGAAAGTGCTATGACTTCTGTTTCAGGCAGCACCCGCTGAGTTGTTGCATGCAATACTGATGGGGCTAGTTGATAACAAATCACAGATACCCCTCCTTAATATGAAAAAGATAGGAAAATAAGTTTGTTTCTGTAGCCATATCACCACAGTTATGTAGCAGAATAATATTAAAGTATTGTTTTAATACAGCAAACAAATGGAAGGTGCTTTCTGTGGGTGGCAAATCACTTATCTTTTAAGGGCAATTTTCTTAAATGGGAACCAGATTCTTGCACTCACATTGCAAGACTCCAGAGGAGAGGGGAAAAAAAACAAAAGAAGAAACAGCCTGCAGGCCTGCGACAGGGGCATGCCTGCATGGTGTTAACAAATCACACCTTGTTTTCTGTGCATTGCTGATGATTCTGTTCTGTACAATAATGGCATTCAGCTGACTCCTATCCAGAGTGACTTACAGTGTAGAATGTAAGTGTTTTTCACCTGATTTATATGATTAAAACTGGCAAACCTGGCAGACCTTTCCCAGGTTCATTTCCCACTTTCCTACTGTAGCTCAGCAAGGCCATATGTAATGCCACTTAAGCACTAATGGCAAAATGCCAAATGCTGAATACATACAGATTACATCTAGCAAGCCATAAACAGAAAAACCTAAAGCAGGGGAAAAAAAAAAACCTTAACCAATGATGTTCTGTGAGCAGTGCTTATCTTTTCTGCTCTACCTTGTGCTCCTCCCCCCAGGGACAGATTATAATTATTCTGGGTTACTTTGGAGAGCTGTGCTTCTTTAAACCCAGGCCCACGCTGAGAACTCATGCTTGAAGGCTGAGATCATGATTGGGCAGGCATATCGGTTTACAAGACTGATTCCTTCTGGAAAAAGGGGAAAGAGTGAAGCCTGAATGCTGTCTGGTTAAGGCAAGAGCCATTGCTGGGACTGAATTACATTTAAGGGGCAGGATTGAGATTTCGGAAAAGTCGTGCAAGTCCGGGGATGGATAGGTGCTTCAGCCAGTAGGAGAAATGTACTGCTCGGGATTGCGCAGATCTCGAGTGAGAATGTGAAGTTCCGGATCGGCTACATCGCAACAATAACATGGTGAAATACGCGTACTCAAAGAGCCTCCGTTTAGCAGTCTGCTCTAAACTACTCGTCAGTTTTCACCACTGGAACATGATGCATTTTACGAGTAAAGCGAGTGCCGCACTGGGGTTAAGCCAGCACATATCTTCGCCCCCGCCCGTTCGCTAGCCACGTTTGAATTCCGTAAAGACGAATTCAAGCAAACACGGTGCTGAAGTTAATATTAAGGTTTCGTTGGGGTGCTAATAGGCGACCGGACCAAATTCTCCCGACTTGAAACTCAAGCATTAGTAGCATTAGGCACAATTTATAAATTTTCAGATACAACCCCAGTGTGCTTCCTGAACTTGACAGACCTCTGGTGCCCAATGGCACACGAAGAAAATAAAGGGCCCTATTGTAGCCCAAACACTGCTCTGTTTCAGCCAGGTGTGAAAAGGCACCGCTCCTTGGTTCATTCCAATTAAGTGAGCTTAGCCATCCTCGAACAGTGTGACCTTTCTATGCGTCAGGTGGTGCGTAGTTTCCTATCGTCTATTCCATATTTATCTTTGACTATATATTTTATTTCTATTTCGCAAATTATTCAGAAGTCAAATGTGTTGAGGACTTATATAAACCCCACGGACCTTCTGCTTTGAAAAGTTTGATAGCTTAGGCTTTTATCCAAAGCAACTTACAATTGATTAACGGGTTTTTTGCTAGTAGTCCTACATTGTGATTAGTTTGTTCTTAGCTTTCATTTCTCAGTTCATGACATGAAATGGTCTTTGTTTTTGTATAGAACAAGCTGATGGCTTAGTGCAGTATTTTCCTTTTATTCATGAGCACACATTTATGGTAAGAAATTCCCAGAAACCATGTTGCCAAATGGCAATGATTATGCAAGTTTTCCTATATCAGTCAGGGATTGGTCAAATTGATCAAATCTAGCAGATGTCTATGAATCATCCTTAGCCAAGCCATGGTATTGCTGTTCAAGTGGGGTTTATTTGCAACACTTTATCTTCCTGGAAATTCTGTCATTAAGTTTTATTTCAGATAAAGTGACCCGTAACAAAGTTCACTTGGTTTAATAGAAGGTTGAAAGTGCAATGGGCCTTCCCTAGAAAGTTTTTTAAAACTACATATATGATATACAATACAAGCTTATTTTACTGACCTTGGTCAAAGGTGTGTAAAAGAAAAAATGAATATATTTTCAGTCAACTTAAATTATTGCAACATTTTCAGTTTCCACATCAATGTAAATGCGTCAGAGTTAGCTAATGAGCAAATTTTCAGTAATTCTGTAGTCCATGACGTGCATGTCTTTGGACTGTGGGAGAAAACCTTAGTACCCGGAGGAATGTCTCATAAAATAATAATGGAATGCAGAAGTATGATTTATACATCATTGGTAATATTAGTACTATGCATGCCGACACATACAGTGAGCTCCACAAGTATTGGGACAAAGCTGATGCTTTGAATAAAAGCGTCAGGTAAATAACTAATGTAACAAATCCTTTTTTTCTTGATTTGGCTCTGTACTCTACTATGTTGGGTTTGTAATCAAACAATTCACATGTGATTATACACATTTATACATTTCGGTTTCACCATATAGAAATGATAGCACATTTATATGGTTCCCCTATTTCAGGCCACCATAATATTTGGGACAAATGGATTCAGAGGTATTTCTGAGTGGTCAGGTGTGTTCAGTCGCTACCTTCGTGCAGGTATAAGAGCGCTTTCAGTATCCAGTCTCGGTTCTAGGCTTTTGATTACCTTTGGAGCCTGTTATTGGTATTTGTCAACAATATTTTTGACCAATGAAAGTCAAGGAAGCCATTATGTATTCCTTCTCTCAAATAAGAGAAGGGATACAAAGGCTAAACAGTAGGCTTACGGAAATAGAATGTGTCCCAACATGTATGGTGCTCACTGTAGTTACAGATACACTCCTAATTTGTTCAGCCTATGATTGGTACTTATAATGAGTATTGTATTTGCAGTAAAGCAATTAATTTTTATTGAGTTATGGCCTTTAGCTAGATGGAGGCCATTTTGGCCAAAAAAAGTTGGCAGTCCCGATTTACCATTTTCTACCTAGAGTGAGGTGATCTGCCTGAAAATAGTTTTAGGTTGGTGAGGAATATGTACTCAGCTTTTGGTTGTCAAGGGAGTGCTTCCATTTTGGCACCTCAATTGAAGCTAAAAAATAAACCTGTCATACCCCACAGCTCCCATTCTGAAAACGCAGAACTTTTGTCAAAAACCTCCAAAATTACCAAAATTACTGGTGTGCGAATTCATAAATGAGATTCAGTGGTCTGCAAGGTGACTTACAGATAGATAGTCTGAAAAGGTAATGCTACTGTGGTCTTACAGAACAAATTTGTCATAGCCCAGTATTGTTTCTATGGCAACTACAGTAACCGTGCTTGTCAGATGTGCTCAAGAGTAGGTACACAAGGTGAAGCTGACTTTTACCAGTGTGATAGACACTAGCTTGTTTTCTCCTTCTCTCCATTAACATTTTACATGCATGCATGGTCATTAAGCAATCGTCAAACTGTATCTTCAGAAAGCAATTGAAGGGGGTGAAGGGTACCTGTACAGATTGGTGTGGGGGTGGGTAAAGCTCAAGAAATGGTGGGGGATTTTCTCTTTATGTAACTGAATTTTACACAAATAAGTAAAGAGAACAACAGTAAATTCATGAAATAATAATCATTATGATAATTATGTATTATCAAATGCCAGTCAGAATAATCTTTTAAACAATCCAACAATTATTTGCAAATAAAGAGTTCTCATGAAGACATGCTTTTTTGTTGCTAAGAGACTAGCCTGTTGAGGGAATCGGGATCACCATGGCTACCATGGACAGTAGGAATGAATCGTAAAGTGATGGAATTTAACACAATGACATGTAAATGCCTGGACTGCTTCAAGAAAATGAGATGAATCATAAACTGTATCTACAGGACTGTGGCTATAAATGTACATCACCTGAAACAATAAATTAATCCTTGTTTTTACACCACATTCCAGAAATATCACTGTCAATGTGATTAAATACTGCCTTTAACCTTAAAAGGACTCTAACCTAGAATATGTGGCGTTTTCCCCAAATAGATATGCAAGACACGGAAATGTTTCTGTTTCAAATCACAAATCACTGGATGTTGAAAAGAAACTACTTAAAATGAAACTTCAAAAAAAATAAATCCTTAAAGGAAGCAAATTGAGTAGTAGATCATTTTGGTGTTTGAAAACCTGGAAACGCATTAAAGAAGAGTGCATTAGTATTTCATAATTTTTTTCTCAGTCATGAAATGTCACCAGCCCACAGAACCAGAAAAGAATGCTCTCCATGGCAACCCTTGTGGATTTTAATACCAAGAACTTATCATGCCCATGGTCATGGCCAGCAAAACCAACATTCATAAACTATCATTAAGAATATTATCGCCTATAGTATTTAGCCACATTTTCAACGGTGATTCTCCTTTCTACAATAAAGTTTCACTTGGTTTATTATAGGAACTACAGAGGGTTTTTGGGTTCCATTATACTCTGCAGCGGGAGCAGCCCATTGTTCTACCAGATAACCCTGGTGTGTTCTTTGGACGGGTGGGTCATTCTCATCATATTGTTGTCATTATCTGTAAAATAATAATTTTCCGTGTTACCTTTGCTATCTTTCCCCAGACACGTATAGTATGCAAAATGCTATCGCAAACGTATGGCAAAAAATACATTTGGAAGCATTTCTCTATTGTCTTTTAGTAATAAATAACTAGCAGGGGTAGAGTTGGGGACAGTTGACCTCGGACACCAGTGGAATGAATATGATGCTAGACACGCTACTGTAAATTAAAAACACATATGACTATTATAATGGCCCCGAGATGCCATTCATTAATTTAAGTTAATTACAATAAATATTACAGTTTAGATAATTATATGTTTTGTTCATATAATGTGTGCATTCTACTGGAAGTGAAATAGAGAAATATGCTGAATTATTGCTATATGAGGGCTGTTCTTTTAAAAAACCTCAAATTTGGGAAGTAAAGACTGGAACAGAATTTAGGTTTGGTAAGTCTTTCCTTTCCGGTAATAGAAGCTGTCCTTTTTGGTGGTTAGCAAGAAATGCTATAAGTGAAAGCAAAATGCACTTCACAATGACCATTTATGCAAATTACATATTGTCTTTCAGCTTTTTGACAAATTTCTGCAAAACGACTTGATTTTCAGAAAACGATATTCTGATATTCAGGTTATCACAACTACAAGATTCTTATATGTGTGGAAAAAATTCAGGCACAGGGTGCTTCACATGAGGCTAGCTAGCTAACATTTTTATAAATGCTGCAGTATGATAGGATTAATTTACAGAAGAATATTCCCGATGGGATCAGCTTTCCAAGAATAGAGGCACAATCAATGCAGTGATTCGAGGCACAAAAATGCATTAGATAAACCACAGTGACTGCTCTCCAGTCCGAACTGCATAAATATATAATCTACAGTAATACTGTTCAGGTCAAAAGTCAACAATGCATGAGAAGTGGGTGGAGCCTAAATTCCCAAAAGGAAAACAAATATACACTTGAGTGAATGAATGAATGAATGAATGAATGAATGAATGAATGAATGAATGAAAACAGCAGAATGGTGGGTTTGCCTTTTGAAACGGAAGATGCAGTGAATATTGCATTTTAAAGACTGGTATGGTCTGTGATATTATTTTGCTTGCCGGTTCATTTTGTGCATGTATTATACAGTAGATATGCAAATGTGAATAAAATGTGTATCTATGATGACAAATTGAAACATAGAAAATACCCTGTAACAGTAGTATAGCATTGTATTAATGTTGCAAAGGTGATATCTCAAGTAAGCTGTAAAACTAAATGAGTATACCAATGCTTGCATGCTTCAAAACAGTGTAAATGGAGGTGGACACTGCATGGATGAATCCCATGTATTTGACTTCCAAAGCCTCAGGCACAATGCTAATGATAATATTTGCCTTGAAAAAGTCAATTTATCCTTGTGTTTCTATATTGGATTCAACATTAAGTCTTATTACATTTCAACTGGATATAAAATCCAGCTATACCCCCAATTGCATAAAAGAACACTATATGCTCTCTTCATCATGTACTGTATTACATTTTTAGAACAGGAACTGGAATGACATTTTGAATGAACAGATTGATATGATGCATATAGTACAACCACGTCATTTACAGATAAAGGAATAACGCCTTTTTTTCTTCTTTGTTTAAATACAGTGCAGTTGGCATGTATTAACACTATGACACAAACAGACAAATGAGAAGTTAAATAAGAATAACCATCTTATTTTGCCTGAACAAGTAAAGAGCGGCATCACACAGAAACAACAACAACAACAACAACAACAACAGAAATCTACACTTTTGATGAATACCACTGTAGGATGCAAAATGAAAATCAGAAGGCTTCCTTTCATGGTTTCAATCTGTTTTTGACAGGCTACGAGTTTAAAAAATTTCAACTGTACAGTTTTGGAAGTCAAGGACAGAGCTTAGATATTCTTCTGGGCAGGTGGAGAGGTCACGTCTGTGAGTCTGGCTGGCCCTTTGTAGTTATTTCGTGCAGTTTATTCCAGTGCATCAATGTGAAACCTGCAGTCTACACTCGTTCTGATCTTCATCAATCTGCACTGTAGCATTATCAGGGGACAAATGGCCATTATTAATTCTCCTTTATCTTTGAATTGTTTGAACAAATACATCACTCGCTATCATGCCCATCTAAATCCACGCGTGTGTTTCTTTCCACACAAAAGCATTGGCAGCATCCATGGTGGCTTATGTAGAGAACCCCCTTTTTTTAGCGCTATGATGTCCCTGGATGGGATCCTGACTGCACTAGGGTCGAGGGTGGTGAAGAACACCAGGGAGCTAGAGAGTATATCGGTTGTGGTGTCGTTATCGGGATGGAGGTATTCATTTGGCCAGGTATTCCCTGATTCATCGCTCAACAGTGACCCCTGTGGTCAAGCGAGGCCCTGCTATCTGCCTGCAGCGGCTCAGCACAGTCTGCTTGTTAATAAGCAGCAGCTGTCTATGCATCTTGGAGGACCTACATTCTATTCCTTGCCCTCCTGATTACATTGCAGCGATTGTAGCCATTGTGAATTGAGGAGGAAATGAAAAATAATTCATTAAAAAAAACAGTGTACAGAAAATGTGTATTTTAATTATTCGGCTGGCCCATTTAAACACATGCCATTTCATTTTATTAACCCCTCCACCCCCCGTGAGAGAATAGTGTGAAAATGAATTTTTATAACAAGAGGTTATTTCACTTCATTTGGACAACCTACTACAAATTAGAATCTCTTATTTGAAACATAGCTGTTATGACCAATACTGTTGTTTTCCTCTCAGGAAAATAAAGATTTTTCAGACTGAGTCTAGTCAGAAAAGGATTTGTTTGGTATGAATCAATATTACCCCATCTTTCCACTAACCTACTTCTTATAACTTCAGAATTTTAAATCGGTTTCATTTCCTTTGTTGGCCTATAGTCCAGAAATTCAATGACGTGATCTGTCAGTTTAAAGCGGGGACCTTTTTTCCCCTTTCACGCTATTGCCATTGCTTTTTCGACCTCGCCTACTGCCCTGTCTGTGTAAGCTGACAGATGGGACCGTAAAAGGCTCGTCATTGTAACTGGATACAAGAAATATGGGGCCCATGGGTGTCAGCCATTCTGTTTCTTCCTGTGGATATTGGTACTGCACAGTATGATGAGCAGTAAACAATGAGGGGGAGCAATATATCTATTACTTTTCCAAACAATAAAAGTAAATATCTAAATATCTAAATTTGTGCGCTTGATTTGGTGCTGCTATCAAAAACATTTTCTTCTTGTTTTCACATAATTACCCAATGTTAAGGATAAATGGCTTTCACTTTTTTGATTGCTATTGTTAGAAAAGGCCCTGGAAATGTGAAATTGTTGGCTGTAATTTTATGATGCTTTCAGCTTTTCACAACATAAATCTCTCAATTGACTGAATAGGGGAATGTTTGAAAATAAGACGACGCATATCAGATGTACGGGGGCTAATTATATTTGGATGAAGCTGCATACTACACCATGATGATGCACAAATCTGAAATGTGTAAAAATGCAAGTCTAGCTTTAACACTCAAATTAGGGGGTTCAGTCACAGGTGCAGCTCACTGTATTTAAATGTATCTGTCAATACATCCAATATGCCCTTGCTTTTTGACCAGAAATGGCTAAGTTACTATTGATCCTAAATGTCAATAGGGGCTTGTTTCCACCAATATTATACTAATGCACTTAGGGCAGGTTTCTCTGCCGCACAGGCCCGGTAATAAAGTGCAGCAGGGCTCCTAAATTATTCACGAGCCCTCCGACAGGCAAGCTCTCCATTAGAGAGCAGCGTTGATGATGTCACACAACCCCACGGAGCCAGATTGGGCCCCCCTGGGACTGTGTGATTGAGCCAGGATGCAGCAGGGCACGACAGCATCCAGGCCAGCGAGTTTACTGAGAGAAGGAAAATCTCTGTCCTCCATCATTCATCCACTAGATGGTACCCTAAGCACTGACATGGTTCACAGATGCGTACTGTTTGAAAAAAAAAAACGAAAGGCATTTTTTGTCCGAGTCCACAAGATGTTTGCTTTTTGCCCAAGATGAACGCTGAGTGAGGTTGGGGCGGTAAAAAGTCACTGTGCTGCTTAAAAAAGCGTAATAGTGCTCAGAGGAGCTCCCACTGTGCTGTACCTCCACGGCTGCTCTCTCTGACTGTTTCCAGTGGTTACCAGCCGCAGCCCACATCGACTGCAATGCCACATCTCGCGTTCCCAGTCGCGCTGCCGATACAGCGTGCAATCCCAACTCCTGCCCCTCTGTTGCTGGCCTCCAGCCAACGGCCGTGAACTCACCGTCCAGCAGATCCAGCTCTGAGTCATCCACCCGTATCCCCTCTTTCAGTCTGCATTCACCTCCGCAGCGTCAGTCTGTCAGTAATCATCAATGTAAAAGGATACATGAAGCCAATAAAAAGGCAAAATCTCTTGAAAAATGCATTTTGCAAGCTTTCCTTCAACATTTAACAAAGTCATTTAGCAGCAAACATATACAGTAGAAGTTAATGTACCTGCAAATGTAATGTGACCAAATGGCCGACACTGAATACAGCGACAGGCACTTCTATTCTCTCAATTGGCCGGGAGCACTGAACAAGTACGCCCACGTTAAAATCAGTGCCTACAGCTCCTCTCTCTCCTCTGTGAGTAAAAACTGAGCAAATATTCATTTTATATTGCTGTTTTATATTTGTCTTAGCAGCCATATGCTGTGTGTATGACCTACAACGCATGTTGTGGATTTATCTCCATGAATGCATACATTACAAATTACAGTGCATTTATATACAATATACACCATTTTCAGTTGTACAGTCATATTTTCTGAAGTATATTCATAAGTGTCGGCAAAAATGTATTTAAAAAATATTAATATGAAGAGAAGAAGACTGAAAAAGCACATGTATGCGTGCTGTTTGCCCTGTAGGCCAGGCAAACTGTCCTGTAGGTCTACCTAAGCTTCAGCTAATCAAGGAATGACAACTTCAATAAATTGGGACTAATTAAAACGGAAAGCAATTTCGAAAAATAAATTGAGCCAAGGGCTGTAAAGCTAACTAAAGGTGCACATGGGCTGAGAACAAGCTGAACTTTATTAACAAGACTTAAATTGTCTGCTTTGCCCCATGGTTATCTTCTCAAGACCAACAAAAATAAGATTAGTGTGAGGAAGTGAGATTAGGGAGTAGGCTATAGATTCAAGTCTTAGGTGTGATATTGCAGTTTTAACCAAGAGAAAATATCCAGGTATATGAACAAATAATTTGAAAGACATTTCAACTGATCTAGATCAGGGTAGTTGATGGGCAAATAAAAAATTGTGTGAATTATAGATTTACACTGTTTTGAATGCAGAGGGTGAGTTTTGAAATTGGATTACTGTTAGCGGATCCTTCCTTGAAATAATTTTAGCAGCCACCTAGTGACATCCCTTTTCTAATATTATTTTAGTGAGTATTATTTAGTCTGTAGTGAGTACAGAAATGTGTGGGTATGAAACTACTTCTGTGTACAACACAAAAGACCAAAACAATATGTTGGCATACCTATACTGTCAGCTAAATCAGGATTGGGAATTCAGCAGCAAATTGACACAAAAGAAGGAAGCATCAAATTAAAAAGTAATGCGGGTAAATTGTAGACAAAACATGAGCAATGTATCAAATCAGAAACAATGTTCTTTATCTAACAAATGTAAATGTTTTATTCCTGAGCGTGGAAAACATGTCAAAAGCATAAAAGCAGTAAGGTTTAAAAATAGTTCTAGTGTTTCTCAGAGATGGCGATATTCTCCTTTTCATGGAAAAAAAATATTCAATTTACTGTAAACCGAAACAACTATAAAACATTTACTGTGTATATATAGACAAAAATTGAGAGCATTTAGGACTCCTTGCTGGTTCTCTTTTCCCTCGTTTCTGGGAAGTGATGGTGAACGTGTGCTCAGTAGACACACCGTGGAAAATCAACATATAATCTTTGGCAGTGAAACCTAGAAAAGCGCAGTGTGGTGCCAAGGGTGCAGCACTGAGCTTGGTGGGTTGTTCCTCTAAAATGCTGGCTCAGATGAGCATCCAAGCAGCCATTGCTCAAAAGTCTATTTGGTTTTTTATTTTAAGGTGCTTGGCCCTCCTCTGCTCTTTCAATTTAAGCCCCATACCCACCTTTACTAAATCACACTGAAGGCCTCGATCCCAAACTCCTAGACTGGGGACTGGGGAGTGACTTTGGGTACACTTGATATTGTTCCTGAGTACGTTGGCGTTTCCTTCCTGATGAATGGTGAGTTCGATTAATGAGAAACCATCAGATGGCTGGGCCCACGTGCCTGTTGTGTAGCTCCAAAGACGCCAGGAGCTAATAACCAGGGAGTCTAATGGAGGGTAACCCAGTTATCTGGAAGTACGACCGCCGGCTTAATTATTGGTGAATGTCTTTGAAAATCCACCCTAATTCTATTTACGCCAAAATTATACATGGAGCAGGTCACTCTAGATAAGCAAAGCTATTAATTTATTATCTGCAGGACAGAAAAGGGGTTAAAACTAAAATTCATTCCTGTTACAAATAACAACAGCACATTCATGTAGTAAACATCCTTGTCACTGCTTGTGAGCGCATCTCTTTTACATTGTTCATTCAATTATTTAATCGCAGGTGAGAACAATGTTACCTGTATATCACCTATATCCAAAGTGAAACTTGGACCATGGACAAATCTGGAACATGGACTCCAGATAAACATAGCGGATCTGGGTTTTACTTTGTGCAGTTATCCAGTTAACTCAGTAGTCCTGCTTCGTGCAACATGCCCCTGATATTACAAACCATCTCAGTGACTTTGACCATGGAATGATCTTTGGTGCCAGGGTGGTTTGAGTATCTCAGAAACTGCTGTTCTCCTGGGATTTTCACACACAGCTGTCTCTAGGGTTTGCAGAGAATGGTGCAAAAAACAAAAAACATCCAGGGAGCAAGGATAAGGATAGGTTAGACAAGGTAAGGTAGGTAAGGTAGATAAGGTTAGAAAAGGATAGGGATATCAGAAAGGAGGGGTAGGGGAAATCAGGAGGGAGGACTAAGGTAGAGTTTGAAAAGGTGGGTTTTGAGTCTGTGTCGAAATAGGGGGAGGGCTGTTCTGACAATGGTAGGCAAGTCATTCCACCACTGAGGAACCAGAACGGAAAACAGGCGTGAACGTGCAGCTCGACCGCCAGGTGCACGTAGAGAGGGAACCGTAAGGCGACCAGAGCTGGCAGACCGGAGTGGTCTAGCTGGGGAGTAGGGAGTGATCAGGGATTGTATGTAAGGTGGGGCAGTCCCCTTAGCAGCTTGAAATGCCAACACTAGGGCCTTGAAACTGATGCATGTGGCAATAGGAAGCCAGTGGAGGCCAATGAGAAGCGGGGTGACATGAGCCGACCTGGGCTGACTGGTGATCAGGCGGGCTGCAGCATTCTGGACCAGCTGGAGGGGCTTGATGGCACATGCTGGGAGACCGGCGAGGAGGGAGTTGCAGTAATCCAGGCGGGAAATGACGAGCGCCTGGACTAGGAGCTGGGTGGCTTTCTCAGTCGGGAGATGATGGATACGGCGTATATTATACAGAAAGAACCTGCAGGTTCTGGCAGTGGAGGATACTTGTGGAGCCAGGGTGAGGCAGTTATCAAGAGTCACCCCAAGATTCTTTGCCGTACGGGAGGAGGAAACTACAAAGTCCTCAACAGTCAATGAGAGGTCGATTGACGGAGAGGACTTAGCAGGGATGTAGAGAAGCTCAGTTTTGGCAAGGTTGAGCTTCAGGTGTTGGGAAGTCATCCACGCAGAGATATCAGCCAAGCAGGCAGAGATCCGTGTGGTGACTTGGGTGTCGGGGGGGAAAGAAATGAAGAGTTGGGTGTCATCAGCGTAGGAATGATAAGAAAAGCCATGGGAAGAGATAACAGAACCAAGAGACATGGTGTATAGCGAGAAGAGGAGAGGCCCAAGAACCGAGCCCTGAGGGACTCCAGTTCGTAGGGGGTGAGGGTCAGAGACAGAGCCCCTCCAAGTCACCTGGTAGGAGCGACCAGAGAGGTAGGAGGAAAACCAAGTGAGTGCAGAACCTGTGACACCCATCCCAGACAGCGATGAGAGCAGAATCTCATGGTTGACTGTATCGAAGGCGGCCGACAGGTCGAGGAAGATGAGGACAGAGGAGAGGGATTTTGCTTTAGCAGAGTGGAGTGCCTCAGGGCGGTTTCAGTGGAGTGGCCACTCTTGAAGCCAGACTGGTTGGGGTCATGGAGATTGTTTGGAGAAGATAAGTGGACAGTTGGGAGCAGACCGCCCGTTCCAGAGTTTTAGCGAGAAAGGGAAGAAGAGAGAAGAGAGGTAGTTGTTGTTCAGGGCAGAGGGGTCAAGAGTTTCACTGAATCTAAATAAACACCACTTGTAATAGCTAACAAACAAACAAATACACAGCAGAACACTGTAATGACAACTAAACTGAATTTAGAATCAGCAAGCAAACAAATAATACTTAACTAATCCAGGAGAAAATGCAACCAACCCACTGCAGAACACTAATGCACACTGAAGTGAGTTCAGGTGTGCCAGTAATTATACCCTGAGCAGGGTGCAAAGTATTGGCTCCTCCTACAACAAAAGCTGTGGCCTGCCAGCCAGTAAAACAATAGCCTAACTTAATAGCCTAGCTCACCAGAGAGAAACAAACACCTAACCCAGTTTCACTGAATCTAAATAAACACCACTTGTAATAGCTAACAAACAAACAAACAAATACACAGCAGAACACTATAATGACAACTAAACTGAATTTAGAATCAGCAAGCAAACAAATAATACTTAACTAATCCAGGAGAAAATGCAACCAACCCACTGCAGAACACTAATGCACACTGAGCCTGCACTACTGAGTAGGGATCTCTCTTCAGCCACCTATAGCTAGTTTACACTTGTTACATGAATCTTGTTCTCGTTAACTAGGAACTAAAGTCAGTGAATAAGAGTTTGAAGTCAGAACCAGTCACTGCATGACTCTTGTTCTTGTTCACAGGTGTCTGAACGAATAAGAGAACGATCCATGAACGAATCCTTTCGGGAAACTGAGTCGAATGATTTGTTTCCCTGAAAAGAACTGTAACGCCTACCATTTTAAGATTCTATGGATTATGAGTTCAAGTTTTTAAGTAACCATGGCATTTCTGTTGCACACTAATGTAATGTGACAGAGCAAAAAGATGACCCCAATGACAAGAAAACAATTCATTAGAGACCCAATATTAAATTAGGAAAGACCAAAGGGGAACCACAGAAACAGACCCCACAGACAAGGGGCTGAAACTGTAGGAACCATTGATTCGCTTCCTTACTTACTGTAATGAGACCCTTAATCCACCAGCAGACTGTTGTAAACAGGGGCCCCAGGGCCTTGCAATGCTGGTACAGTTGTATAAATAAAAGATTGTGAACCTGTTCTGGCCTAGAGTTTACATAATTTCTTCACTCTGGATTCCTGGGCCATTTTGACTTTGCAGACTACTTAACCTTAGAGTTCCTGACATTTAGCAATGGCTATGTGGGATTGCTATGACGCCCAGCATAACACCGATCTATGGTTAGTAAAAAGTGCCGACACAAAGCTTGATCTGGCTGCAGTTCCTCTATGTCTAGTGTTCGGAGGTATCATTCTTCTACACATTAACTGTTTTGCTTTCAGTGGGCAGACACATTTTGACAAAGAACACGCACAGCATGACTTAGCTATGATTCCTGCATTTGTGTCCCACTTCTGAGAAACTAAACTTTCCTTAAGTGAAATGGCTGCTCTTATAAACATGGCAGATGCAGTGCTTTTAAACAGAGAAAATGGATAAGATTGAAGTAATTCTAAATCAGGCTAGGCTGAAATGCCCAAATAAGCGTTCATCAAAAGTTTAGCCTTGATCCCCATGCTATTTTTAGAAAATGACTCATAATAATGTAAAAATTGTTATCCAACAAATCTGATATTCTTTAAAAAAAAGTTATTGTTATTAAGAACTATTGAACTATATTTTAAATATCTAAAGATAAAATGCTCTTATATGAAACACCAAATGATTGGACACAAGGTACATTGATGTTTTATGCTGGCATTACAAAAACCTATACCAAAATATTTATTTTAATTTCGTTATCGATTTATCTCTTTTATAAAAATTCTCATTCAAAAAGTCTGTTTAATTATCTTTCCCAGTTTTGGGCCATCATACAAAATTAATAAAGGAACTTCTGCTCATCCATGATTTAATGACTCAGGTTTGGGGTCAACAGGTCTGTTGTCATGACTAGTAATGGATTTCACTTTATTTTTCCAAGATTAGTTCATATGTGGAGTTCAAGGCTTCTTTAACAAAAAAATCTCTTCTGGTAATAACTTCACATTTAATATGTTTGCCAACTCAAAGATTTTATTGGAAATAAACTAAAGATGCTAAATACAGCTAAATAAAGCCAAAGACATGGGGCCGTTATATTCATTCATACTGGAACTTATTTATTGAATGTTAGTGGAGTAAACACATTTAGCCATTTTATAAAAAAAACCCCATTACATTTCAATGACTAAATGATTCAGTCATAATCACCTTCACTCTGCCATGATGTGCCAACTACATGCGCCAAATTATAACTGATGAAACAGACCAATGATTGTTTTGAAGCAATAAACAATAAACGTTCCAAGAGAAAATTGAGAAACCAATATTTACGTATGCTGCCCACCTTTGCTTTGTCGATATGGTCTTGGTCTGCACCTCTACCATTATACGACAAGCTCCAAAAACGGAAAAACGCTGGCCAATGCAGAGGTTTTGTGGTGGAGTGAGTGTAAAAAACCATGACGAGTGATATGAGTATTTAGAAAGTTAAATGATAAAAGAAAGATTGTCTTGAACGTTGATGAAGATACTCTTATTTTTGAATGCCAGAGACAGAGAATCACGGTCTAATTATTCTTTCGCAATGTACTACAAAGCCTGCCGAATCCCATTTTCATATGGTTTTACAACACACGGCACACATTTTATTTTTACGATAAAATGTTCGTACCGTGAGCCAACATATTTACAGTTTTTTCTTCTTCTAAACACTGTCTAAGTCACATAGAACTATCATTATTTAGCGGTACATTTGCATTTAATTCTTGGAGCAATTTAGATTAGCTACAATTAAACAAATATCGTCACCGTCACATCTTGATCAATAGCAGTTTTGTCGCAATCTGCAGTCTCACTGGATATGAAAGCACAATATCTCTGGCCACAAATACCGAGCAGCAACTGGTTCCTTTCAGTGAGCCTTAAATTGGCCAATTTTCCTTCCTGAGCAATTTCGCTAATGACCTGTAATTTTAAACACAGACTATGTGACAAGACCTCTACTGAAACCACAGCATCTCACAGACTTGCAGATACTCCAACAACAGAATATGCATTTGCCAAATTATCTTTAACTGTGATTTTACTTTTAATTGTGAATTGCTGTCGTGAGCTATCCATGAAACTGCGTATATATGACACGTGCATTCAGGAGGTGGCAGGGCCGTCTATTGAGATTGCGTCAAAAGAAAGGGCCATGGAGCTGTTTGACACAGCTGGATAATGCACTCATTTAGACAACTTCAATGGACAGCTAACCTTTCCCCTGCTGTTCCTTTGCTATTTATAGCACCACACTTAGAGGACAGACATAAATTGCAAGCACGCGTTCACTCTATGAACCTCCTTGCACTCACTAGCAAAGAAGTCATGCCTCTTCCCCAAAGCCTTTCAAGCAGTTATTGGAGGCATAAACTATGATTTATGGTGAAAAAGGGAAGAGACTGGAACAATAACACAAAGGATTGGTATTCACAAGAATGGGGAATGGGGCTTACAGCCAGACGAGTGAGTATTACAATGAACTAAGTAAGACACCATACCATCAAAAGGTAGGCTATGGTATACTTAAAGTCGGGGATACTTTGATAACAACATGAAAGGCAGTCTCACAGGAATGCATGCTATCAATTAAATTATTACAGTACTATGTACACACAATGTTTGTGTGTCTGTGCTTTGTGCCCACAGAATAAGCATTGTTCTGTGCACTGGCAACAATATCATAAACAAATGGAGCAAATCTTTCTCTACAGCATAAAGTCTGTGTGTACATGAAGCATGTGAACATGAGCAGTATGATGGCTGTAATTGCATTCTACAGTCATTTCTGTGCAACGTTGTAATATGATTTGTGCTTTTTAGGCATTCATTCAAATGTGTTGCCCATCAACAATGCTGAGTTTGGTATGCTCTTCACTTTATGTGACATAATATATAAAACAGGAAGATAAAATCAATAGCTGGTCTTTAAAATGGTTTAAAATTATTTGAGCAACAGGACAATATTAGGCTAAACTATCTTATGTGATATTAGACTAACTAGCATATTTCTTTGCAGATCATGTTACATTTGGAGATGTGTTGTAGAATGTCAAACCCCATAGGATATAATAATATACTATTATATTATGAACACCAAATTTTGAGATTAAGTTGTGTTGCATTCCTCTCATGTTTCCACAAAAACGCTATCATCAAAGTTGAGTACACCAGAGTATGTGAATTCCATTTCAAGGCAGTAGCAGATTAATTTGGCAAGGAAGCCTTAATCACACAAATATCCATAAATAATCTTGACAGGTAATAATAGTCTTGACATATCTCGCATCCAGACTAATAAAAGTCTGGAGAGGTGGAGGAAGGCCATAGCAGGATAAAGAATGAGAATCCGCAGAGCACTTTGGCCAAGCGTGACTTTTTGCCAGGAGTTGAATTTGAAAGGGCACAGCAAAGGTCTGAAATGACATACAGTGATCAATGTTTTGGGTTATAGCATCTCAGAAACAAAGAGGAAACCTTGGCATGGTGGGCAATGCAGTGGGGTTCTGTCTGGCCAGCAGGTCTCATCTAAGAGGGTATGCACAAGGCTTGGCCATTTGGAAACATGTCTGATTACTAAACGTAAGAAAGAAGTACTTGAATGCCATGGGGATGCCTTGGTGGATATGGAAGGATAGCCTCCATGATGCATATGAAAGTGTGGCTGGGAATAGAGATGTGGAAAGTTATGACAACAAAAGTAAAAGGCATGGAAGAACAGGAGGGAGACACACAGTAGAAGTAGAAGAGGAATATATGCATTTTCAGACCTTTTTTCTTCATTTCATCATGTGTATACAGAGTATGTAAAATAGTAAAACAACAATCTCAAGTTTGTTTAAGCTGCTCAGCTGTTGATTTCTGGAGAGGAGGAGCCTTACTTTAGTCAATTACCGTGCTTCTCACAAACCGTTTGATGTTAACTTTGTGATTGCTGAATCTGCACAAAACAAATCCAAGCATCAAAGTTTTTAAAATGTGAATAATGATCTTCTTCACCTGGGACAATATTTTAGAAAAACAGCTCCAGGTTTGCTAAAGGTTCTAATGCAGTGGGAGTCTTTTTCACAAAGCATTATAATTTCTGCAAACCCAGTAATGGTTTGATCACACCCTCAGTACGTAAAATGAAACAAAAATAGATGCAAATATTCCACGAAAAGTGGTCATTTCTGCCTCGAGTGCAACAGTTGTTTCCAGATGTTGCCCAAGGAAAAATACACTATACTCTATATTTCACAGGGTAAAGCTGATCTGCTCTCACGATATGCCTATGAGGCATGTAAATGTCAAAAATGTGTCCAGGGTTCCAGTATGCCTTTGGCAAGTGCAGAACCATTGTAATTAAATCCGGGACCCTGGCTGCCATTGCAGACAGTATTGAAATGGCAAATTGCAGTGTGCGTGCAAAATGTGACACCAGTTCCAACAGCCTTCACAAACTCAAGTACAAGGGTCAAGAAAGGGCCACTGAATCCAACCACTCTACTTTGAACAGTTTTAAAGGTGGTATTACATAACTGAGATTCTTTCATTTTCTCACCATTTTGGCTATTTCTGAAATTATGGCAGTCTTGTTTAACATTATCATATGTACCAAAAACAGATACTAGGTTAAATTCCTGCTGGTAACTGTTTTAACACTCGATGATGAGCGTCACGCACGGAATGTGCAGAGCAAATTTGGTCAGGGAATGTGACCAATCACATTCACACGCATCATAAAATCAACTAATCATAGTAACACAACTCATTTCATCCAATCACATGCACACATCACCTGGGAGTGCATTTCTTAAGACCTTCCCCATGCTGCTCATTGCCTGCTTGCTCACTTTCTTTGACCACTGTGCTCCCCCTCCCCCACCCCAGCTACAGCCTGTTGCTTGGATCTGAATGTGAGTTGTCCTGACTGAAATGATACTATGTCATCTTCTCCTGTAGTGCATTACATTTCTCAGGAGAGAAGCTACCTGCAGTTAAACAAAGTTATTGACATGTAGCAAAAACACATAGTGCCATATAACTCAAGACACAACTAAATATGTGCCCAAATATTTAATTGTGTCTAAAGTAGCCCATGCCTGAAAGAACAAGTATTAATTGTAATGAAAGGATATTTGAAATCAGATCAGATTTCAGAACACTTTATTTTGTGTGAGAATGTGCATCATCTGTGAAAATGTTCCCTCTATAAAAATATCACTGTTGATCACACTGCTATCAAACTCACCATTCAAATTGTCTCAAGTTACTTTTTTCATTTCGTTTTCTCTATTCTGTTAACTCTATACTGTTTTCTCTATACAGTGTCTCTAAATAGTACTGATGCTCTCTTCGATACAGTAGATCCACAGTTTTTTCTGTTATGAGCGAGGATTTGTAATTAAACTGTGTTGCTATTCATGCTATACTTTGTTCAGTAAAGCTTTCTATGAATAACAAATGCTTATGTCAATAAGGCATATAGACATATAGGGCAATATTAATTAAGCATACCACACATTACCATCGGGCCGCATTTTTAATGTATTTACTTATTAAGACTGGTAATCAAAGCACAGTCGCTGCAAGTGCATTTCAATTAACTGGTGGTAGTTAAGAAGTGTCTTGTCCATAGCAGGAATGCAACATTGTTTTGGAAAGGTGTCAGGATCCATGGATGCAATAAAAAGTCACCTTTAAATCTACAGAGAGAATGTTCACACGTCTCATTAGTATGAACTTCAGAACACAGTTTTAATATTTCAAGTGGTTTAATTCCATGCCCAATAGCCAACCATTTCCATAGTCACCACCTCTAAACTTATCTTAGTGACTATTCCTTCAGATAAAGAACTGATGTGTACCCCAAGTATTTTTCAACCACATGTGATGATGTTTTGGTCATCGCACACAACCTGGACACACATAGAATGTATGAGCTTTCTCACTTCTGTAATATACATGCACTTTTGCTAATGGGGATGTCCACTGAACATGTGTGCATTCAGTTGCACCAAGCACATTTGGGAAATTAGCAGTGGTATAAAAGTTTTGCAGCAGCGACATTGTGGAAAATATGACCTGCAAAATGGCAGCTAACGTTGTGACTACGCTGGAATGAGTGGGAAGACAGGACACGCAGCGTGGAGAGGAGTCACTGCAGGGATGGTGTGGTTTTGTTTTGTTGTTGGCTCCAAATCATCTCCAAGATCATCTCACATTCTCCTCTGACATGCCAAAGAGCGATATTCCTTTTGAAAGATTCCCCTTTCACAAACACACCACGCTGAGGATGTCTCCTCCTATGAATGACCATGCTGATCTTGTGCTTGGTGCTTTTCCCAGACATTAAAAAGCAGATGCAACTACCTTTGCCATGATACTGTAAATCAGCTGTAGCAGGTCATATGCATACATTTACATTCTCTATGCCAATTTCTTTGAGGCCCAACTCAGAATGCCCTAAAACATTTACCCAAACACCAAAATCGCAGGGATGCTGCTTTTCTCTCATTTTACCAATGGACATCTCCAGTGTGGCAGCTTAGTAAATATGGGCAAACACTTTTTGCCTCGTTAGCACCCATAAAAATCCCACAAATACTTAGTAAATATGGCCCATGGTGTGTTACACCATCAGTGATGTGACATGTGATAAACATAATAATTTCTGTTATTTCTTGTGCTGATAGAAGTGCTATGCATTGCTTATGAGGAGTTATATAGCTCATATAAGCATTCACAGAACGTGTTACCCTTTGTTATAGAACAGAATTCAGTACCCCCCCTTCCAGGAGACGGTTACAGTGCAGTTACAGATGGCCCAGGGCCTGCAGCAGTGCCTATTGACCTTGCTTAATTATTCAGCACTTTTAATTCTGATAAAGCAATAGCGAAACAGGCCCCTCTCTCCCAGACAAAATGTGTGCGTCAGGATGCGGAGCTGCCAGGGGGAGGTGGGGGAGATGAACAAGCGAAAACAAAGAGCGCAGAGTAACTGGGGTTGATGTGGTTTGTCGACAGGCCTGACATCTCCCTGCTGCAGGCTCCACGAAAGCTGCATGCTGCCAACTGTATGTGCCAGCACCGCCCCTGTCTATTCATTTACACTGTCATGCTCACAATGTGGCTTCAGTAGAGGGCAGTCCTGCATTGACACACGTTATTAATAAACTGTTTAGCAGACAGACACTTGTCATATGCATCTGACAGCTAATGTTCCAGAACGTTCCAAAAAATGGGTTTTGTTTGTTTTGTCAGGGGTAAGTACTAGTGCTAATAATAAATACTAAATAAAACAATAAGGTATCATCTGTCATTGCACATCATTGCATACTGTATAGCCTGCCCCGGCACTGTCCAGTTTTCCCATGTAATGAGCATGTCACTTCACCTTTTCTTGCATTGTTCTTTGGTTCCCCTCTAATTCTTTATGACACTTCTTGTTTTCGTCATTATGCCGATTCAGATTTTAATGTGTAGGTGTGGAGCTCACAACACAATGTGTGACAATAATAGACATTGGAAGGTGGAAGAAGCATTTGTCAGCCGATACAATATAAAGTTGTAATGTTCAATAAAAATAAGGTGTTTGCGCCTTCTTTAAAGGGTATAGAATATATTAAGAGTGGCACATTTAGGGATAGTGTTTGTTATACAGTAAATACGTATGCAGTTTTTAGATTAGCACATTTATAGAACGGGGATAATATTGATGGGTGGGTAAAAGCAGGGTAATTAGAATAGGAGTGCTTTTATATCAGGAAAGCACTAGATGAAAGACAGATTTCAACATATAAAAGTTCAATCAAGTGATCTTGTTTTGATCATTTGTCTTCTGAGTCATAAAAAATGTATTTGTCCCAAACATTATGGAGTTCAGCAACTAACCCAGGTTTAGTTGACAGGTTTACTATGTTCCTTCGCTGCACAGTCTTACAGTTCATTTGTAATTTGCTTAGCTGGTATGAGTTCCCAGTATAATGTTCCTGCTGAACAAGAGTATCAGGAGATGTTCCACTATAACAGTATTTCCTAACCCTGGTCCTTTCCCCTCAAAACTGACAGCTACAAATGAAAACCCAATGTACCAGGTGAAGTGAGTCCTCTGCTTAAGCAGTTGCTTTATGTCATCAAATACATGTTAAGAGACAACAAAAACCATCAGTCACTGTGGCAGCCCAAACCCAGGAACCATTGCTTTGCATCGAAAAATGCCCACAAGTCACATCTACTTGCTGCATCTGTTTTAGCTGCATTTGTGCTCTCCAGGGCTATCAGGTCTTTGATAGGTTAGTATGGTACCTGTTTTTAGAATTAATAGTGTACTTACTGTTCACTGCTCAATACTTGAAGGTGGTGATTATGGTGTTTTAGACGTGGTATTAGGTGTTAATGAAATTAGCATTATTGCATAAGTAATAGTTGGTCATTATGGCATCATCACTGCAATGTTTTTGTTTTGTATTTCACTGGTTTGGCAGCTTGCTATGAAAATGTTTCTTTCATTAGATTTAAAATTGCTTTAGGTTATAACTTTGTTGCTGGGAAGGCTATATTGAAGGAGTGTTAACAGTAGGTCCTGCCATGACTTGGCATCTCAGTTTGAATTACATTTGCACATGATACTTCTGAAGCTATGTTTCAATGAAAGTTATTTAACATGTGTTCCATTTTATGGTAACATTTTATAACAATGAATATTTTTCTCGTCAAATATCTCTACCACAAGAAAAATAATTGAATCCTCCCCCTGCCCATACCACATCCCAGACAATCCCAGACATTCCATTACTGTTCTCCACACTACAAACAGAAAAATAACAAATGAGCTTTTGAATAAAGCAAAACTCTAACAGTAAAACAATCCTAATTAAGTATCCTTTCTGCTCAATTAAAGCACAAAAAAAATCTAAAGATTCATTTAAGTATTTTAAGTTCTCTTGCAAGGTCATTGAACAAGCAGATCAAAGCACCAATTAAGTCTAATGATTATGCAATCTGGTTAAATCTGTTTGAGTGCTAATCAATACTTTGAAAGGCTATAATTGCTCTGTCTTCAAACAGGAGACAAGATCTTCATTTGCATCTGAGCTTGACAGGAAGGGGACACATAAAAATGCACGGATGTGGTTTTGTTCCACTTATGACAGCAGCCAATTAATTAGGGCTTCCTAATGGGAATGGCTAATTATCTGCTTAATTGATCTATAAACCATTGATGCCATTGTCAGTTGGTATATCCCTGAATAGCAGAGAAACCTATTTAGTGACAGCAAGCTGTTTATATTATTTTGTCATACCATGTTGGTTCCTATTATTATTATTATTATTATTTATTTTATTATTATTATTATTATTATTATTTACAATTGTATGGCTTATTAGCAATGTATCAATTTAAAATTGTGTGCAAAGAACAAATTAAGAATTATAAACATGTATGACTAGTTCAACAGATAAAGGTGAAGTGATGGTTATGACCCAAACATAAGTCAAAGAGCACACTTTCTAGCATTTCATTGTGTCTCAGCTCAGACTTGGAGCGTCTAATTGGGCTTCATAATATAGGAATTTGCAATGAGTATGGATCTGGTCCTGTATCAGTGTCAGTGTGGTATTTGTCAAAATAAGGACAATGGAGTTAGTGAAAAGCAGCAGCAGCTCTGACATTTCTTTATGCCCAGAGGAGAAACCATTACAGTGAAAACGTAGCCACAGAGTACAAAGTGAGAAATCAACCAGTAAAATGTGTTTTTTCCTCTCTTCCTTTGCCACTCAAATTGGTTCAATTGTGTTCCTACAAGTCATCCCTGTCCCACCAGCTCCCAATGCATTTAGCAATGCATTTATCTCAATGCCAATGACAGCTTTACACTCTACAGGCCACACATTACTACAAGATAGATAACACTGAGAATTGAATGGGAGAGAACCATGCATTTTGCCCTGATTTTTGAAAAGATGAGTTAACCTTTGAGCGACCTTAAGTAGGATTTAGTTTGGGGACCCCCCAACCCAAATACGTGATATGTATTTTAGAGTAATTAGGGGCCCGATGGCAGTCACAGGCCCCTAAACAGCTGGTTATGTTGCTTATTTGGTTTGGTCAGCTCTGCCTGGCTCACTCAATCTCACCCTGTCTCTGGCAGGATGAGGCCAGCTTTGTCATCTGCTCTGAATGTTTGGTTATAGCTGGTGAGACACATTGCCCGGCTCAAACCTCTGACAGTAAAGCCCAGTGTGCGTGGGGGAAATGGGTCTTGATTGATAATGATTTGCTAGTGAACTCATATCCAGATTTTTTTAAATTTGTATTCATGATGTTGCAAATCTACATTTGATGTGTATCTATGAATCTACGATTTTCTTCTTTTCTTGATTCTCTTGATTGATTCTTCCACTCCACAGTCTCTGCTTGATATTTCTTGAAAAAAACGACATAAAATGCCTTATCCATACATCCATCCATACATACAAGAGATTCTAAATGTCTCATTTTGAAATGATGTCGACCAAAGGAACGTTCTGGAGAGCATCTTCATGGGATTTGTTTGTGTGCACTAGCCGCGCCTTGATTACGAGCCCCCATGGGGCTCTCTGAGCAACCATCATAAAACACTCTTGTATGAAAAAGTAAACATCTTTCCATCACTGAAGCCTTGCCTCACGGGCAAACATTAGTAGCTCCTCAGTGTGCCATACATATTTTAGGTTGATTTGAGATCATTTCATTTCATTTCAGGAAAATGAAGTGGCATTATTTTACATGAGAAGGGACATAATGGTAATACAACCAGATGTCTCCTAATTTCCCAAATTCTTCATGTAATTTTGTTAAAACATCCTTATGCTGTGTGAGAGAGGCTTTTGGATCAAAGTTATGCTTAATTAAGTGTGGTTTAAAAAGCATAATTTTGAACACTTTACCCTTTGCAGTTCACATTCCTATGTCTTATTGACACTTTGGGATGTATCCCAGGAAACTAACAATTATGAAATAGGCGTTTTGTACTTATGTGAAGAGAGTGACTTTTCCTAATTAACTCCTGCATGCCGGTATTACTCAGATTGGCTCCCAGGTTTTTTTCTTTCTAGCAAATCAAATTAGACTTCACTGAGGTATTCATTGCATACAGAACTCCAAGCTTTTTTTGGAATAGGTCCAGACCCTTAATGAAGAGACACAGCAGTGTGGTGTGCAGTGGATCCAAATATATGCTTCAAGAGACAAAAATACATTGTTTTAGATTATTATAAATATTTTCAGTGCAACAAAATATTATTAAACTGCATATATATTTATACATGGAAAGTATACAGCCCCTAACCAACCTTTCCAAATACATATTTATAAGTTATAACTCAGAAAAACCCTTTGCGCAAAATGAAAGCACGACAAGTTTGATACGTTTTCTCTTGTCTTTTATTCTAAATTTCTATAGATATAAGTACATATTTTTACATGAGATCCAGGATGCCTTACAATAAAACAAACACCAATAGACATGAGCTTAATGTCACCACATAGAATACGGTTGGTTGGTTGGAGGATTCTTCTGTCCGCCTACACTTCCCAGCAAGGTCGGTACACCCTTCCCACCATGCACCTCATTGTGTCTCTCCTGGCGATCGCTATGCCGGACCTCAGGTCTTGGTCTGCTCCCCTTTGTTCCTGTGTCAGGATGTTCTCAGGTGTCTGTGCGACTTCTGGATCTTGAAGGTTGTAAAGCTTGAGTCCTCGAGCCAGAGCTCTGGCACCCATTGAAATGCCAGTGTCAACGACGATGATCTTTAAGTTCCCTCCCTTAGTAGTCTTGCCAACACCCAGCATCATGTAGCGATTCAGTGATGCAGGATTTAGGCCATTATCCACTGCCTCTTCACTCTGGAACGAGTTGAGGACATCTTGCTCGGAGCTGCTGTCTTCCATCTTGGTGGTGGCCATCGCCCTTGAGCCAACAAAGCTCTCTGACAGCAGAGTCATGATGAACAGGACGCAGTAAGAGGAAGGCTTCATTTTGTTGGTGTTCAAATTTCGACGGTTCTTCAAGAATATTAATCTGTATGCCTCTGGCTTTCCTTTGCTCGCTTGTGTCTCAGAACTGACTTTCGAACGGTCAGTTGGCTCTTTTTATTTGCTCAAATTTCCAAAAGCAGCCATGTTTAAAGGTTAAGAGCTTCATCATGTTTGCTGTTCTTTTGTGATCCAGGATATCAGACAACAGTCCAGAATACGTGGATGAACAGGCCTCAAGCTGAGCATGAGGGGTTTGTTTGGTGGAAAGTCAATTATACGTGCCTGCAATGTGCCTGCTTTTCTTAAGTCAGTGCAGGTGGCACAGCAGGGAGGCATTGAATGGAGGATTAAGTTGTGGATCTAATGCTGAAGACTTTGCTCCTTGAAACAAAAGAGAGGATTATACTCCTGCTTATGGTGACAGCAACAAAAATAAGATGTTGTCTTCCACCCCATGTGTCCGACTGGTATGAGAGATTTCCTGCATGGCCCCATAATACACATGACCATGTGTCCATGTGGCATTTTGACCTCATAAAGATGAAAGTGACTTGGGAAACCTTTGTGAGTTGGCAGGAAATGTACTGAAAATACTCATTATTAATAACAACAGGGCTGCTGGGTGACTCATCCTGTTGCGGCATTGTTCTAGTGCATGGATGGGTCTCCAACCCCAACCTTACCAGTGCTGAGTATGGATAAGCTTCACAGAGTGTCAGACAAATGGCATGAGTGAGCCTAGGGAAGGGAGGGTTGAATGTGTTAAGCCACGGCACTGAAAAATAACCTTCCACCTAGGATAAATTCAACATTCTGATTGGTTGAGACGTGTCACGTGGGTGGTGATTAATTTTGGACAACCTTGCTAACTAGAACAGATCAAACAGGTGTGGATAATGTTTTCACAGCTGATGTAACTGAGTGTTTAACTTAGGCAGTAATAATGAAATAACTTACAACACACAAGTGGGTGAGGAGCGAATGATCAAAGTTTTACTGGCTGTAATTCACCACAAAAAACAACAGACAGTGTAGAGGAATATACTTATACGCAATGCCCCAACAGGCTAAAATATATTCAGTATGCTGATATTCTCTGTAAACTACTACATTGTGTAATAATGTAAAAAATTAATTATGGCAAGTGTGATGCAGGGCCGCAGCTAGACAGGACTGGCTGCAAAATCTGAGACATGATTCCAGCTGATTTTGACAGCTATGGTGCTGTAAAACTCGAAAACAAAATATTGAGCTCTTTCTATGCTTCAGTTCAAAATGGGAATGGCCAGCCATACTCTGTTCAGTTGCAGGCACTGCAATATAGCTTCACATTTATATAAATTGCTTACCATTATTTTGCAAGCTAACATTAGTGACATTATTATTATATATATATTTTTTGTCATTTTAATTAATAGGCAAATGTTATCTCCTTCCAGCAATAATAATCTACTTCTTCAGCGATGGAGCAGTTAGCTTTTAGTCACAGCAGGCAATTTTAGGAGAAAAATTTGTTAAAATGTATAAATAACAATAATACATTTAATAAATATTTATTTATGTATTTATTATCTTTTGTGTTTGCCACATCACATTTGCTTCACATTTCTTGGATATGTGCAATTGATTCAACTGTATATTGTTAGAATATTGTTTGTCATTATTTTTTGTTCACGACTATATGGTCTCAGAAGTAATACATTTTTCCAATGCAAAATGAACACACACATTCATATTATTGAACAATTTCCAGCGATATGATATTTTTTTATAGTTTGTGTTCCCTTCCCTTAACAATCCTGGTATTAATAACTTTCTTTAATGAAGAAAAATAAAGTTACAGGACAGTGAAGGTTGTGAGAAAAATCTTTTGATTTTGATTCATATTGGTTCATGCTGAGCAGTCACGGCAGAACAGTGGTGTTTTTCCATAATGAAAACCAAGGCCAGGGACACTGAACCGAAAACACAAACTGAGCAGGTGACGGGCTCCATGTTCATGTTTCCACTGCATTTCTCTTCCCTGGCTACTCCCACCCACAACCAGGGCCAGCCAATCAAAGGAGAGGGAGAGGTATTCTATTACTGTTTTAACCAGAAATGTCCCAATCTCTCTGCAGAAAAGAAAAGTAAACAGTTATTCTTGGAGAATTGGCAGTCATATATAGCCAACTATATGAAATATTTATCTTCATCCTGTCTTGGGATTAAGCTGAAATATGTAGTCATAACTTACTGGAATAGCCATGAAAATATCCATGTGTGGTCATTGCTTACTATAGACCTAGTGATTAAACTCCCCACTCACTCAAGTGGTGAAATACTGAGGGCACTTTTTTCATTCCAGCAAACTGAATGCCTGCTTAGTGCCTATTGTTTTATTAGCAAGTCAAAATCACAGTTTTTTCTGAATGGCTTAAGCTTTTACGTCTAGGGTGAGCACAGATTCTTTATACACTTACAGTGTGGAACAGAGCAATCAAGACAGAATGAGACCATTACTTTGGCACACAGAAAGGGGCTGGGAAAACACAGTTATTCTTGCTACAATTTCTATTTTCTCTCACAATTTAGAACATCCAGTCATATTTAATGAATGTCCCATGGTACCCTTCATGATGTGGGAGAGGGGCAGGTACGTGCTGCCAAATGCCCCTTCCATTCACTCTCGAGTCTGCTGAATTTACAGTCTGTGCATCGGATGGCTACATCTGCAGGGACCTGACTGGACACCTCTGTGTCCCCGTCTGTTTGATGCAATGGCTAATTGTTCATCATCCCTTAGTCACACATCACTGCACTGAAAACGCTGGGAGCACAATCTCAGAAGCCCCAAGACAAGATTTCTGGAACACGATGGGTGAGAATGGAGCAAAGGCAATAAAAAAGACAAATAGAAGGTGCTTTTGCTTTTATGCTGCTCAAAATTAAAATGCAAAGGGAAAACAAAAGACAAACATGGCTGCAAGCAGCAGTTACAGGGTTCCAGGCACACATAACTGAGAGAACCGAGAAAACATTATGGAGCCCTGACACGATAGACAGACAGACAAATAAGCAAAGCGTTTGTGAATCAAGGACATTAAATACATTTTGTGTGGCATCATAGTTAGTGTGACAATTGAATTTCCACATGGGGGATCATAAAAATCATCCTGATAGCACTGACAGCTTCTTGTTGGCTGACTGGTCATGTCTTGGACATGGCAGCTTTGGGATTTAAACCGACCATTATGCTTGAACCCCTAATGAAACCCCCATGCAGAAATGGAGTGGGTGTCAATTGATATGATGCAAAGCACAATCCAAGACAACATTAGGCTCTTATGAACAAAGATATCATAATTTAGCTCCCTTTCTGGTGAATTGTAATCAGATGTCAGTCATTGGCAAGGTCAAAGTACTAGATAGAAGCTCTCATGATTTTCCTTGCACAATGTCAATCACTAATTGGACTGATGTCAGACACATCCATCCATCCATCCATCCATTATCTTAACCCGCTTATCCTGAACAGGGTCGCAGGGGGGCTGGAGCCTATCCCAGCATACATTGGGCGAAAGGCAGGAATACACCCTGGACAGGTCGCCAGTCCATCGCAGGGCTGTCAGACACATGCATTTCTTAAATAGTGTATATGCAAATATTCTCTATCTTTTGTAACAAGTAAAAATCAGGAATAAATGTTATTTCTTGAGATGTCTCTATTATATTCTTACTTATTCTCACATGTACAAACACCCAAGTTCTTGGCACAAGCTAGTCCTTTGACCAATTAATGTATGAAACAGAATGTACTCAATCTTTGACATTCATTATTGCCTTATATCATGCCCAGAGGCCCATTATTATTATGGTCAATTCAAGCTAGCTAAAAATAATCATACATTTTACACTCTCATCCAGGGAGGTTTATACAGCTTATGATTTCCCCATAAATCAATTTCTAAAGGTAGACATTCACTTAAGCATGTTAATGGCAACTTAAACTACATGATTGTAGTGAGAGTATATGATAGAGTGGAGGGACCAGGGATTTGTTAGTAGTTGAAGTCAACAGTATTTGTGAAGGCAAAGGTACCTGGCTACTTATCTTCTTATCCAAATTCAACTTGGATATTCTCATAATTTCAAGTGTTGAACTCAAAATGGTGTACAGTAAAAAAAAGTACTGTAAGGGATAAATCTGCAACAATGAGTGGTATAATGGAGTGTAACAAGAGCCATAAAGTCCCCTATGTGATTTCATTATTTTAACGTTTTCACTTGTAATGATTAGCTTTCTATTCTTGGAGACCCTTGCATTAATTGCTGCACACCTGCTTGTCTATACCTCTCCAGGGTTTATCAAGGCTCTAGTTGAAGGAATGAGATTGGATATTTAAAAGTCCCCCTACCAGGACTTATCCGATTCAAAGCAGAACCTTGAATGGGGTGAGCTCTGAAGTCTGACACATGCAACAATGGACCTTCTCCATTGCTCTCTATTTCCCTTTCAGAATGAAAAATAGTTTAAAGAATGGCTGAGAAGGGGATTTGACTGTTCACATCCACGCTCTCAGCAATTAAAGAACTCGACCCCAGTGCATTGTGGGGAAATATTAAAATGTCAAAAATAATTGGGAGCAAAGCAGCAAGCTGAAAGGCTATGGGGCTACTGTGAATGTGCTGTTAAAGATAGACATGTCAAAGGGGGTCTATTTCTGTCACATCAAATGCATGATGAAAGAGGGTACTGCATGCTAAAGGCTATGCAAGAGAATATTCAAGGGAAAACAATTAATTGGAACTTGTGAAGGTCTGCCATATTTCCAATTATGTTGACTGGTTTTCCATGTCAGCTGATTTAGTGATGCATGGGTGGGTGCAATTAGCTTCCTTGCCAGAATTATGTGACAAATGGAATCTGTATGCTTCACATTTACATATCAATATGTTCCAGTGCATTAACATAATAATCTTTTATTATTATTATTATTATTATTATTATTATTATTATTAATGATGATGTGAAGCCTGTGGACCTAGTTCGGGCAGACAACTGGAGAAGTGCCACCCCCTCACATGATGCTGATCTAATGGGAGGGGCTATATAAAGCACCAACCATAGCACAGCCTGACTCATTCTGCATGCTAAAGCCATAGCGCTGCCTGGCTCATTCTCCAAGCTAAAGCCATAGCGCTGCCTAGCTCATTCTCCATGCTAAAGCCATAACGCTGCCTGGCTCATTCTCCATGCTAAAGTCATAGCGCTGCCTGGCTCATTCTGCATGCTAAAGCCATAGCGCTGCCTGGCTCATTCTGCATGCTAAAGCCATAGCACAGCCTGACTCATTCTGCATGCTAAAGCCATAGCACTGCCTGGTTCATTCTCCAAGCTAAAGCCATAGCGCTGCCTAGCTCATTCTCCATGCTAAAGCCATAGCGCTGCCTGGCTCATTCTCCATGCTAAAGCCATAGCGCTGCCTGGCTCATTCTCCATGCTAAAGCCATAGCACAGCCTGACTCATTCTGCATGCTAAAGCCATAGCACTGCCTGGTTCATTCTCCAAGCTAAAGCCATAGTGCTGCCTAGCTCATTCTCCATGCTAAAGCCATAGCGCTGCCTGGCTCATTCTCCATGCTAAAGCCATAGCGCTGCCTGGCTCTTTCTGCATGCTAAAGCCATAGCGCTGCCTGGCTCATTCTGCATGCTAAAGCCATAGCACTGCCTGGCTCATGCTCCATGCTAAAGCCGTATAGCTGCCTGCCACATTCTCCATGCTAAAGCCATAGCACTGCCTGGCTCTTTCTGCTGCATTGCTTGTTTTGGTACACTGCCACTCCTATGCTGCTGTTGCACATATTGCATGCCATTGCTGCATTTGCTGGCTGCGTTCACTTGACTTATCCTGCTTATTCCTGAATCATGCCTTCAGAAATATTATTGCACTCCCACCACCACCCCAGCATCCACCGGTGAGCTCTGCTTCTCAAGATCCCCATGAGGGGGGATTTGTAGTCACTCCCTATTGTTTCAGATGGCTTACAACAGGGAGTGAGCCTTGACGCCAAAGTTTGAACCTCAATAAATACTACTTAATTCATCATGAGTTGTCTGATATATTATTATATTATTATAACAAACAGACAAAGTTAGACTGATCAATATGAAAGTCACCACGTTTTTAATGTAATTATTGCAGTCACTCTTACCACATTTCGAATCTGCATCAAATGATCTATTTGATGAGCCCAGGGCGAGTCCAAGTGATGTGCCAGAAATCCTTATATATGAATCAAACAGAATCTTTTATAGTAGACTACATAACTGTCCTCAGTGGTCATGCTTTACATACATTTTCCTTCAATAAATTAATAGCTTGATGTGTCTAATTTTTAAGGAAATTAAATGAGGAAATACACAAATGGAATTTCATCACACATTTTCCTTTACTCCTTCCAAAGTAATGTTGCCTCTGATGATGTCAGACCAGGGCTTGGTTCTAAATACAAAGACAAAAGAGCAAAAAAAGAAGAAACTTCCCTAGCCTAATTTATTTGTTGGCAGGCCTAGCAAACTGCTCTTTTTGTTGATTTTGAACAAAGATCAGGTTGTTAGATTTCCATAGTCCTGAGTTTTCAGAGGCTCCCGTACATTAATGACGTGTTCCTTTTTTTACTGTGCCCTTTGTATTCTAGCAAAAAAAGTATTGTATTCAGCCTTGCCTCAGCAATCACACAGTGCGAGGCAAAGCTGGATGGGTCAGTAGACAGCATACAGACACCTGGTGTACAATCTCAAGGTGTGAAATCAACATAGGTGCATCGACCAGAAGTGAATGATGAAATTAAGCAAAGTTTCCAGGCCTCACCCTGGCAATGAGGCATTTACATTTACATTTACATTTTAGTCATTTAGCAGACGCTTTTAATCCAAAGCGACTTACAAGTGCATAGGTTCTACCATAAGTCAGAGCATCACATCCAGAAACTAGCAAAATACACAGGAAATGCTGTTCTAAACAGTTGTCATCAGAAGTGTTTTTTTTTTTTTTTTTTTGGGGGGGGGGTTAGACAAGGATAGGGATATCAGAAAGGAGGGGCCAGTGGAGGCCAATGAGAAACCGATGGCAGAGGCAATGGCAGTACTGTTGATGCATGCTTCCCTTCACAAATCACGGCGCAATTAATCAAATTAAATGATATTGAAACTATTCTCATCCTGTAGGTAATCAAGGGGGAAAGGCCATGTGCAATTCCAAAATGATGATCTACATACCAAACACCGCGTGTCCATTTAATTTCCACAAAATGAGGGCTAATAGGTTACGTAAATTAAAACTTTTTTTTTTTTGGTGCACCCTGAAATTCAAAGGCAAACACAATATAAATGAAAATTGCATGCAAATTTGCTCAAATTGCCCTGCTCTAGAAATCATGCAAAGCTGCCCTGCTGCCTGGCTCATTCGGCATGCTAAAGCCATAGCGCTGCCTCACTCTTTCTGTTGCATTGCTTGTTTTGGTATATTGTCGCTCTTGTGTTGCCATTGCCACATTTGCTAGCCACATTTGCTTGAGTTATCTTGCTAAGTCTTGAATCATGCCTTCAGAATATGTTTCCCACTACCACCCCATCATCCACCTGTGAGCTCTGCTTCTCAGGACCCCCATGGTGGCTTGTAGTCATATTTTTTTCATATACCCGAGATACTTTTTCCATATGCCATTTTTCTATATATTGAGAGATGTTTCCCTTCAACCAAGAGCTATTTTTCATAAACCAAGGGCCGTTTTCCAAACACCCACAAACTGACAGCCGTTTTCCATGAACTGACAGACGATTTCCATGAACTGACGGACGTGTTACTGAGATGTCATCTGAGGTCCATGAACTTATTTAAACGTAGTCCTGCTGTCCTGCTACCTATGACCAAGTCTCAGCTTCCTAGAAGAGGCAAACATATTTTCTGCCAAGATTTCCTGGTACATAGTTGAATTCAGTGTGCCATTGATCCCAAATAGGAAGCAAAACATCTCCAAAATATCAATGACCCACCTCCATATTTGACAGTAGGTTTGAGGTGCTTTTTGTATGTCATGTTGATGGTGTGGATGGCCAAAACGTTCAATTTTGGTCTCATCTGAACATCCAACTTCCAGTCATAATTCCAATGAGGTTTGGCAAACTCAGGATGCTTGGTTTTGGTTATTATGCTCAGTAAGGGTTATCTTCGTGCCACCCTTCTAAAGAGTTTGTTTGTGTGGAGGTGCTTTTTTGAGACGAGATAACCCCGAGTCACAACCAATCTCTGCAATTCTGTGATCCTTGGGTTACATATGGCTTCTTCCTTACAGTCTGTGGGGATAATATGCACTTGCATCCTCTGCCTGGCAAGTTTGCTACCATTCCATGTGTTTCATGCCTTTTATTATTGCTTTTACAGTGCTACATGATATGTTTAACCGTTTATGTATTTTTCTGTACCCATTACCCAACTTGTAACAGGAAGTGATGGAATGGCAAAATATAGTTCCTTTAGACTGAGATTAACTATATATAAAGTAAAATTGTATTGCCAATTTCAATTTGTTTGATCTTATTTACAATAATTGTTAGGGGTGCAAATCATTTTGGTTTAAAAAAAAAAATGAGATTGCTAAATAAAAAACATTGAATCATGAGAGTAAATGTATTGAAATAAAAGTGTGTTGTTTTCCTGTTTGTTTGAACGTAAAATATGTATTATTTATTATCTATGTAGCTTATTATATGCAGCTTTTTTCTAAATTCTTATTAACAGGGCCAGTAATTCTGGAGTCCACTATATGTGTATAAATGTATGGCCCCTTAGTGCTGCCAGGTTGCAAAGCCTGTTCTTTATAAATCGTCTGGATTTAATCATTGTGTTTTCCCTAGAGTGATGACACTGAAGAAAATAGAATGGACGGTCCGAACCTTTACCATGGGGCACTTGTCTATCTTTGGTGCTTTGATGTACTAAAAACAACAGCAAGAAACACTTTTCAGAACACTATATCGCATTACTTGGTGGTAATCCATCAAATCTGAAGTCTTTTATCAATGAAAAAGTAAGAGGGCTGTGTAATGATTGCAGCTTACAAATACGCCACATCCTTTCTGTTACCCTTGTTTCTGATGTGATGAAAAGGCACTTGTTTTACCTTTTGCATTTACTGCCCTGTGATTGCTAGAAACATCAATCGTATATTTATAGAAAGAACCTTGGTGAGGAAGTGCATTTTCCTTCCTTTCTCCATGAAAGCATTTCAGTTTTTTTTGGTGCCTTCTCAGTAAACAGTAATGCAAAGGCAATAAGGCTCTCTGCACCACAACACCCGCCCCCTCCAAAAGAAAGTGATACACATACGTATACTTGGTTGAGGGAAAGACTGCGGGAAAAGGACAACACATTAATTAGAGAAATGACATATCTTTTTAGGGCCTTGCTGACTCTTTTTTTTTTCTTTCTAGTTTTCTTTTAAAAGCAATCTAATATGTTGTCTGCTTGAATTTAGGAATGCATAAATGATGTTGGAGCTCATTATTTTGCTTAAGTGAAACAGAATGTTGTTTCATTTTGGAATCAAAATAAATATGTATTCATAATAACAAATGTATTCTATCACTCCGGTTTTACGGCTCCCATGTGGGCTTTTAAAAATCGCTGTGCCTTTTAATTAATCGGTAAGAAAATAATTAATCATGGATTTGTAAACATGTGTGCGTATTTTAGCAGTAGCACATGTTTCTTCAGCTGCAGGATCTTGATTTTTAATGGGTTTATTGAGGGGTCATAAAAGTGAGGACACTTTCCAGAATGCATTTACAACACAATGTGTCGGTAGACCCGGCTCTTCAGGATGACCACTACCAATCAAATGGCTCCAGGCATTTGACAGCTGTGTATATTCTACATGCAAAAGGGGTCTATATGCTGGTTGTTTCCCACCATATGCCTCCACGGTACTGCTCTAAACTGGGACCTTCTTCTTTCTGGGGATTTTTGGTATCTGATCTATGAGGGGTGAAAAAGTGAAGCCCCTTGAGGGGACAGTGAAACCTGAGTCTCTCTGTTTACCCCCGGTCCCCTGGAAGACCACAGACTTCCTCTGACTAATGCTCTAAACAGTAAACAGCTGTGACTTCACCAGAGGACGTGGTAGATTGTGATATTATCATTTATTCAGGGCACAGTTACTTATATAGCTGATTTAAGTATCCATTTGTGTAGCTGAATACTGTATGTATTGCGACGGTTCACATCAGGTAAACTGGACAAAGGCACTGCATCACTGCCTTTAGCTTGGTGTTACTGAAGCATTAGGATTGTGGGATGGCAATGGAGCATAATGGTTAGGCAGCAGGACTTCTGGTTTTCTGATTTATGTTTGTTTTCCAAGTGAGGCACCCTTGAGCCACCCATTAACGTAACGTGAATTGCTTCAGTATACAGTATATCCAGCCTCTTTAATGGATTTAATATAAAACAAGCTGGATAACAGCATCTACTAAATGCCCAAATCGACATTAAATGTAAAGTAATTAATGTAAATTTAAACAGGGCTTCTCCTGGAAATGCAGTCAAAAGCTATTGCAAAATTCCCCAGCATTTGCACATTTTGTATTTAAAAATATCATCCTGAAAATCTTTTGTGACATTTCCAGTCAGTCTAGCCTCTGAGCATTAACTGTGAATGTATCACACAGTTTATCCTTCAGCCAGCCACTCGTAAATAATTTGAGACCTCACAGTGGCCTCTGATTGTGACCCTGACTTAATTGTTTCTGCCTATCTTCAGAAAATAATACACTTTAGATTTTATCAAGGTATGTCTTGTTTGTGTGTACTGTACAGTACGAGATGTCTCCATTACCAATATATACATATATACATATATAATTAGCATCTATTTTAGACATTTTAAGTAAAATATCCAAATATAAGCTAGCCTTCAGTCTTGTTTTCATGTTAGTGAAATCCAGGCCCCATGGGCCACAGTGTCTGCAGGTATTTGCTCCAATCATGCGCTACACCACCTGATCTTATTAATGAGCTTTCTTCATGCCACAGCTGGGCACAAATTATATAAATATAAACATAATCTAACATTTATAAAATTTATGTCATTTGCAAAAATATTCTTCAATTTTAACTTAAAGGTAAACGTAAGATCATTACACAAGTACACAAGTGTTTCTGTATCTTCTCACCTTTGATACATAAATCTCAAATTAATGCATTTCAACATTTCATGCACTCTTCATTCCTAGAATTGATTATCAATGTCATTCTTAAAGCACAAACGCAGAGCGCTTCTGGGATGTGTGCAGCCCTCAAACATGCAGTACCTCCCCATTTCCAGCAAATAATTTACTTAATTAATGTTATGTAGGGAAATTATCATACCCACATCGAAGGGGATATAACTACTCAGTAGGTTTTCTGCATTTCTGCATAATCCACTAAGATTTAAAACAAGTTGATTGTAAGACCATTTAATATGAAGCCCTAGATGGATAACTGTGATTCTACCATTGCTCTTATTTAACATCAATTTCAACTGATGTGATAAAACATTTCATGAATGATCGTTCTTTTACCAGCAATGTTTTATATCAAATTAATGGAAATAGTTTATATAAGGAGAGTCAACAACAACAACAACAACAACAACAACAAACTTAATACGAGCAAAACAACTTCCTTCTCTTTCCCCATTTTTCAATTTTCCCTGCATATATCATTGCCATATTCTGTAATATTTTAAAAATGGCATTTAGATAGTAGAAGGCAGGTTTGACACCTTTATACAATATAATTCCAATATAACATATGTTTTTTAATAAGTGATACTTCCGACAGATGGTCACGTCAGGTAATGTGTGTGTCTAATTTCGAAGAGCATTATCTTTAATGGCTCTTGATCCAGAACAAATGACCCAGGTTTTTTTGTGCTCTGCAGTGAGCTCTTTATGCAGATGGAACCTGCCACAGGCCATTATCTATTTAAAATATCTCTGTGTTATGCTTGGCCAGTGACAGCAAAGATTATGATGGCTTGTATTTCAAAGCAAACCTGCACAAGGATTAATCAGCTACATTTAAAAAAAATATTTTTGGTCAGTCTTTGCTTTTAATGAATAAAATATAAAAAATATATCTTTACATGGTTTACATTGACACAATGGAATGTTGTTTATAGAATATGCTGTATGCTGTGATTATATTGTATGTTCTTAATGACAGGTTTCTGTTGAGAAGGTTTATAGAGTGAAAAGGAAAATGGTTTCTACCAAAACATGTGATCTGAAAATGGTTCCAACAAGCTTTAACAAATATTGTGTTGGCTTAAATTGCTAATGTTGAATGCCTTTCAATTCAATTATTGTTCTTCCAAGATCATGACCTGTCAGAATAAATAAACTATAAATATGTTAGTAGTAAAACACATCATTGGAGTTGGGTGAACCTGTGTCACCCTGATGGGACACAACCTACTCCTTCTTGCAGTGGCAATCACAGTGAATATTCTGCTATTAGCCAATCCAGGGCTGTCTTTGACTGGGTGTCCGGCAGAAAGACACACAAGTGTTGCCCAGGGGGTGAGCAGGGTTGAGGACAAAAATGAGAAGGCAGCAGTCTCACTCCTCGTGGCATTGCTGAGCCGTCAGGAGAGCTGGCATCAGTCAGGGCACAGGAATGACTTCCTGAGGACAGCTGGCAGCCAGTGGACAGCTTGCACATTTTTCGGAGTCACAGCAATCATCTTAGAAACCCAGCCTACATCCAGTGCGATGAAACCAATTGCATCCACCACTGCAGGCTCCAGTCACAGGTTGCCTATAAACATATGTCGTCGTCTCCACTCTAGGGAGTCTCCCAGTCGGCACTTGTGGCACTGCATGAAAGGGCTTTAATTTTGACTGAATTTGATAGGACTGAATTTGATAATACCAAATTATCTAAACAAAGGTGTTTATTCAAGATGATTAAGTTAGCTGTATCACTCAGCATTACCCCTCCATAGATAAGTGATCTTCTTAATTAAGTATAATTATTTGCGAAATCATGTAATTACGATTTAAATAGAGGGAACTGATCACAACTATTTCCTCATTCATCCACAGTTATTAATGCATGCTGAGAAAATATGGAAGAGTGGCAGTCTTTGAAAAAGACCACGAACGTTCTTTGTTTAAAACATTCACACAGTAGATTGCTGATGCCTTCCGCCACATACAGACAGTGTTGGATATTGAATGTAGGACTGCAGGACAACACAACATCAGACTAATTTAATTAAATGGAAACACAAACACCTCTTAAACCTGTTCACTCATTGTCATTTAATAGGCATTTGCTGATTCAGATGAAAGCAGATGTAATTAAATGGGTGTACTGTATGGATGAAGAGAAGGTTCAGACGCAGATCGTTGTCTTTTTCAATTAGCCCACTGGACTGAAAGCTGGGGAAATAAGATGGAAATGGGGTGACTGGTATAGAAATAACCACTATAAATCTTATTTTGCTTGCTTACCGGAAAAGCAGTCATGGTTTCGGGGAAAGATGAGTGAACAGCTGGCATCAAGTCAAGACGACAAACAAAGGTCTTGGACAAAGAACACTGCGTAACTCAACGTGACTCTCTGAGCAAAAAAATGTTATGACTGTGGCTGACTTGGAGCACAATAGGCAAATGAGATCAGCAAATAATCTATAGAAAGACAAATTGTGCCAGTTACAGCCCTGTTTGCAAAAGGTATGCCTTAATGTACACTGTTATATCTAGTAGTCTCAACTTAAAAGAGGTCATTATTACTCAATTACAGTTAATGAGTAAAATGATTTTAGTTTTATTTAAACGTTAAAGACCAGAATAGTTAATCAGATTTAGTTGCCCTTACAAAATGGTTGCAGGCCATTGGTTTCCTCAACCCGTTTCAGCAAACTTAACTCTCAGCTTTTACACAGAAGAGAAGAATGCATAGGAATGTGTGAGGAAGTTGCATGTGAGAACTATAACTTTTTACAGGAGAAGGCTGCCATCATTTTCCTGTATACAAACAAAGATGACACATGTAATATTTTTAGTAGATGCCACTTACACAGTATAACCAGAATATAACTTTTGCTCAAGGGTTGTTTGGGTCTTTCTTGTGCCCGCTTTCAAGTTTGTTAACTGTAGACCTTCTGGCCTTCTAGAAATCATCGGTTTTCAGTGTACACTATGTAATGCATAAAAACACATTCTAATAAAATAATGCATATGCAATGAACTCCTTTATAATCATTTGCAAGACCACGTTGAAATAAAAAAAAGAACATATGTACTTTATTGCTTGTATTAATGAGTCATTGTCCCCACAGACTGTAACATCACCGGGGGAAAATATAGTGTAATTCCTGTTACTTTATCTTCAGTGTGAAGAGGCCTTGACCTCTGTATGTGGCCAGGGGTGCTGTGGATACTGTTGTTATAACAGACCAGAGGCTTCTGGGTAGTCTGTGCCTGGCGTTGCGGTCCCCTGCAGGTCTTTTTTTGGTGAATTGGGTTCCCTGATGCCAGCTGTATGCCATATGCTCATAATGACATTTTATTGAAAAAGATCGGGTTAGGTTAGGTTAGGTTTCTTTTACAACATTCACTTTGTTTAATTGTTTTTTCATGCACTCTATAACATACCACGTAAGATTTATATGCCATACCTCCTCTGGTATTTTGCTTTTTCTATTCTATTTTTATTAATTTGAATATTAATTTGAGGCTTTTTGCTTGATTTCATAATGATATATCAACTGTAAGATGCATGATATACGACAATGACCTAATGCTCCCTTTATTTTAAAATCCATGAAAATGCACACTTGAGATTTTTGACTTTGCTTTTAAATGGAAAAATAATAATGCTCAAACCAAAGGGGGAAAACGGGACCTTTCTCAAAAATAGCAATCAAAAAACTGAAAACAGATGAAATGGCTGTTCTCCCGTTTCAAAAAATGTTCCTGCTCTATTATTTCTGGATGTGCATCGGTGCTAATAAACTGAAGAATGTGACAGGGTGTTTTAAGTAGCAGGCTGGATCTGCAGACAAAGCAAGTGTGGCTAATCTTGTGAAATACCTGTGGTGTTAGTACAGACTGGGATATAATAGTTAGTAATGCAGCCTAGGTTCCCTCATCAAGGACAGCAGTGAGAGGCAGCATCCATGCTGTGGGAAGGGTACCTAAGCACAGACCATCATTAGCACACATGGCCAGTTGCACACCACTGCATATCCATGTTCCACAATGATTTGTTTTCATGCTCATGCTCAGTGGACAGCTGTCCGTTATGTACAGAGGCAAGGCTCCATAATCAACACATTTCCCATGCTGTGAGCAGGATGAAGGTTAAACATGCAAGAATGGAGGCTTGAGTGGGGAAGAGACCACACCTTCATCAGGAAGGACACCCATCCAATCATTCAGCCATGTCATTCATACATAAGACCATGTTAAGTCCCTTTGAAATCACTTTGTGCTAGGACCTAAATGGATTGATTTCCGACTCCTAACATCAGCGTTGCCCAAACCCAGTTCCTGGATATATATCGTCTTGTATTTTTCATTGCAACCCTAACAGAGCACACCTCATTCAACAGCTAGAGATCTAATTGCCCTGCTAATTAGTAGAATCATGAGTGACAAATGATGGTTGAAATGAAAACCTACAGGAGGGCAGATGTCCAGCATAAGTTAATTTTCTCAGATAATGCGGCACAGTTACTGTCTGAAGCCAATCACGTAAGATGAGCTATGAAACTCCTTGTTTTAATCACAGCCATATATCCATGAGTTTGGAAAGTACCAAAAGGAACACATTATATACCGGGGGATGGGTATATACCGTGAATTATATTACTTATTATAAGACAAAACAAAGGAAGTGATCAAGCATTCAGGCTGCAGGTTGTCCAACGTGATTGCATGCAAAGTATGCGTGCAGTATGCACGGTACGTTAAACTACCAGTGGTGTGTTTAATCAGTGGTGAAGTGATGATGAGTTTAATCAAGGCTTGTATGTATGCACAGGGGCACAGAGGAGCACAATTATTTGCTAATGGGGTCTTAAGAAAGTACTGCCTACTCTTGCGCTGCATGAATAGCAAATTTCACATCATAAATGCTGCCTCCCGCCGTTATCTCTTGTCTGATGCAGAGAAGACTGTGTCTGTACTTGGGGATTGTCCCCCTGAAACAGATAAAACCATTGCGTCCACTAAATAATGTTTTTAACACTGTCCCAAACATACATAAAACATATGTACACAAGTGCATATCCACTGTAATGCCTGTATCAAATAGTGAACACCAGATTTACGTCATTTTTCATACAATACACCAGAAACAGGATTTTGGAACACATTGGCTCACAGTGGGGTTAACCGTTAACAGCAGCCCATATTCTTTAGATTACCACATCTACTTGTGTTTTTTCCCTTTAAAAATAGGTATTTTTATGCAGGATGTCATCAGTGTTAATCAGTCACAATCCAAATTACTGCATATACTGAAAAACATCATTATCAAGGACTGGCAGAACTGATTAGAATTTAAATTGCTTAGAGTAAGTCAATGGCATTACAATATTTATTTGACAGCACTGTATGTGACAGAGCTGTTATTAGATACTAGCTGTATACACATAAAACCCTAAACACATTATTATTTTTTTAAACTTTCTTTGCAACTGTCTGAACTGTCAGGTAATATATTCCTCTCTCTGATATTAGCATAACACCCAAATACCATTTTTAGATCTGAATTTACCTTAAATTATGTAATTAAAATAGCTGATTACACAACTGTCAATCTTACTAGATTAAACTGTTGCTCATAGGAACTTACTTATGAAGATTCATTATGGATTGATACTCTACTAATGATTGTTACATTGATGCATGAATGCAGTATAAAGATTCGCAGAACTAGCCACTGATGTTAAATTTCAATTAATTATTAATATATTCTGTGACAAAACAAAGTACATATACAAGATGTATGTATTCTGTAACAAAATATAATCTTCTGAGAACTATCAGAGGAGAAAATAGTCATTTAGTGAAGGCATATCATGTGATACTGAATTATTTTTGGATTTGGTTTACCTGAAAGTCCAGGTTCCGAAAGTAGAAGTCGCTTCCAGTATTTTATTCCACCTGAATTTGTTGATTAGCGCAATTGTTCAGTCAGGAGATGGAACTAATTAAATGGCTGAGTTCATGGGTGGGGGAAACAAATGGCAGGATTTTTACTTTCTGACCCCTGGACTTCTCTCTTCTTTTTGCTTTAGGTAACATGGAGATCCATGAAGTAGAAAAGTTACAGCCAATAATCAAATCACAATTACACAATCTAGCTATATGTGGGTCATTTCTTCCTCAGTTCTACAAGATTGTTGAAGTTGAAGATGTTCTTAAGAGAATTGAGGTTAAATATTCTGAAGTAAATCCACAAATATTTGCTTGCAGTCATGAGACCTAGTTTGGACTGCAGCATCACATGAATGATTTAATGATTTCGCTGTCTCACTGGGAATAAATCTAGATTCCATGTGCCTCATGCAAGGACATTTTCGTATTCTTCTCAGGAATGTATCTTTCTCTTTTCGAACCAAGGGCTAATACAAGTGTGCCACATCGAATTTAACAAACGCACTTAACTTCAGAAAAATGATACACTATGATATGCTATAATACAGTATGTATGGTACTGTAGGTAGGTTCCATCGGATAGATGGCCAGTGGTATTAACAAGAACAAGGGATGGCATGACTGATACCTGATTGGGTAGACTGCAATTCCTTCATTTTTGGCAATACATAGTAATATGGTGGACCTTTGATAAACTTTGTCTTTCTTCTCCTAAACAATCCTCTGAAATATGTTTCTGGAAACATTTGAGGCCAGAAATAAGCAATGCAGTTGTTGAATCTTGATTTATATTTGATCTGGAATGCCGAGTTTGAAAGTTTGATCCGAGTTTGGTGTGCCAGGCAGCTGCATGGACATGCAGACTCTTCTCTGCATGACTCGTATGACAGGTCAGGACCTCTCGTAAGTGAATTTCACCTGACTCCCAAGATCCTCTGATCTTTCTTCACATTTACTATCCCCTTTGAAGTTAATAACAATGTATCTGTATGTTTCAAAAGGCCATGCCATGCCCGGAATATATACATTTACCTGTACTGTTTTGTGGCGAAGCAAAAGAGAAGATAGGGAACCATTTCCTTGTTTGCTCTTTGGGCGGGATGGAGGGCGAGTGTGGGTATGGGTGGGGATGTAGGAGATCGTTGGAAGGTTTCTATGTGGTATGAAGTGCAACCCATTAACGGCAACACCAGCACACCTTCTCAAAAGAAAAAAGGTCTTTCTAGCGTGAGGCCAAATGTGCAGGCCAGCTGACATACGCCTGCGCGTGCCAAACCAAATACAAGGCCTCAGCTCGGGGTTTGAAAAAAGCCCCAGTAGAACCGAGAGGGGAGACAGTGCCTCTCACATAACTGGGGCCCCATGGCACACAGCAGCGAACCTCTTTAAAACAACACCAGGAGCCAGGCCACACCGTACAGGGTGAAGTGTTATTCCAGCTAGGTAAATACAGAGCCTAGATCTAACAGTGATGAATGGCATATATTAACAAGCTCAAATTGAATTATGTTGTCGAAAATTCCAAGGCAGTTCTGACTGAGAGGCAACTGGTGTCAAGTGAATCAAAATCCTCTGTTTTACCATTTCGGAATATTGCTTGCTGTGTTGTGCCTGAGCACCTGGAATCACTCGACTTTGTGCATGGAATCAGGTCTCATTGTCGTGTTAGCTTTCAAAAGGCACTTTTTTTTTGTAGAGAAAAAGTGTAAAAAAGGCCCATATATGAATATGTTTTTATCTAATAAGGGAGGGGGGGGGAGGGATTTATGGCTTTGATTCAGTACTCTTCTTGTCTTTATATTTTAAGCAGCAGAAAGTAAATAATGAAAGTGAAGCTTACAATGAATGCTTCATATGTTGGATTCTGATGATGTTAAGTAAATATTACAAGAATGCCTGCCTACTACATGAAATACTAAAAGGAAAATGTATATCAATTTATACCACCGCTTTCACACATGGAATGCACAACATTGCTGGATTCAATTATCTTGGTTAGGTTTTCCCCATTCACACATCCTATTCAAAAAATCTGTCAAGTCTGTTCACATTTGACATGACTACTTCCGGACAGATTAGGCAAGGCAAAATGTCTACCCTCCAATGTTAACGTTATGCTTGTTCATATTTAAAACAGCCAGATATTTTGCAGAATAATAGTTTTGGCCGAGATGTAATTCCTCCCAGCATGACAGTCGAAGAGTGATTTTAAGATTACTTATGGTAACATCTTTAGCTAATGTAGTATATAATTCCAAATAGCTAATGTTAGATTAGCGTAGGAAGTTTTTCAAGTGTGGAAATGTTGTAAGTAAAATGCAACAAAAAGAATTACCCTATATGTGATATTGATATATGGCCTACATAGATAGTAACCTAGTAACACTCACCAGCTTGCTACATTGGGTGAAAAAGAACTTCAAGCTGGAATTGGCACATATAACATAACATAAAATAGGTAAAGGCCATTCAGCCCAGCAATTCTTGCCATTTCCTACCCCTAAGTGTACCTACTGCTTAGTTTGCCTAAAAGCTAAATAGTATCTAGCACCGTATCAAGCCTGGTCTTGAAAACCCCCAGGCATGTTTGTCAGGGAGAATTATTGCATAACATATAAGCAATTCCTGAGGCTATGGCACTTTTTATTGTTTTATTGTTGAGAGGGCCCATTCAGTAAAACAGTTAAAAAAAGAAATTGTGCCAGAGACAAAAGGTCTTATGTAAGAATATTGTAACCGTTGCCCAGAAGTGCTGCTGATGTTGTTCACACTCGAGCCATAACGGAAGATTTCCATAAATCTCTCTAGGTTGTGACCCGGCATGTTGGAGGAAGGTCTTTCCCGGAAAATCTAATCCTGCTCCTGTTCACACAGGACACCAACACGGACATTTTATGGGTTAATATGCATGCGTGAAAGGTGCTTAATGCTAACCGTTTGGTAAAAAAATCACTATTGCATAAAATACAAATTCAAGATTTGCCAAAGATTTGATCACTAACCAACAATTTACAGACATAATAGTGGTCAATGTCATCTCACCAAAATCCATAGATATAAGTCAACTGCGCATACAGCCAAAAACAGCTTGTACAGCAATGTTTTGCCTCCAGAGATTTTACATACACTTAGTGAGCACTTTATTAAGTATTTATTAGACTTATTTTTTAGACATATTCAGTCTTCAGCTGCTGTAGCCTATCCAGGTAGAGACTTGATGTGTTGTGTCTTCAGAGATGCTCTTCTGCATTCCATTGTTGTAATGTGTGGTTATTTGCATTACTGTCTCAGCAGTTTCTGAGATACTCAAAACACCCTGTCTGGCACCAACAATCATTCCATGGTCAAAGTCACTTAGATCACATTTGTTCCCCATTCTGACCTTTATTCTGAAAAACAGCTGAACCTCTTGACCACGCCTCCATGCTTTTATACATTTAGTTGCTTCCACATGATTGGCTGATTAAATATTTTCCTTAACAAGCTGGTGTATAGGTTAGGGTTGCCACCAGTCCTGGATTTACCAGGACTGTCCCAGATTTTTGTTGTCTGTCCTGGAAAAAATAATGAAACGAAATGTCCTGGAATCTAAGTATTTTCAAGTATTGCATACATTAGTATTGCTTAATGAAATGTAGACAGCGTATTCAGTGTTCGTTCCTAAATGTAACGTAACAAATGGTGCAGAGACGTTATAAACCTATACGAATTACACTCTTTATTTTTGTATGGGCACCAAGCACAAGGTAGTTGCGGACCACATTCCTTCAGGCTCACGCACCCTCGAGAGCAATTGACAGTCCAGCTTACTCAGTTTGCCAGCTTTGTATGTGTCCAGGATTTTTACAGGACTGAGGTGGCGACCCTAGTATAGGTCTACCTGATGAAGTGGTCACAGAGTATATGTATTACCATATTATTCGTCATAGAATTGCATTTAATATTACTTTCAGTTGGCACTATTTCCTATAGTGCATAGAACCTGAGACTGCCATATTCAAGGAAAGTACCAGCACAATAAAAATAAAGACATGTACTTTTACAAGTGTGCATACAGTATGTACAGCCTCTGGAAACATGCAGTATATATACAGGTGATATTTTAATTTGAACATGTCTTCCACCTGTTTGTGTTATCTTCTGTGTTTATGACAGCATTCCTCATACACTTTTCTATTTCCTGTATCGGGAAGATATTAGACAGTTACGTTTTCCCACCTGGATTCTAAACTTGTTGTGTGACAACTAATTATTGTACTACTAACTTATATAATGGTTGAAAGTGAATATTGACATAAGCTCTTTGAATAATCATATATTCTGGAGTTCCCCTTACTTTACTCATTGTTACTCAAAGATATTACCATTAGGCTACAGTCCTTTTGTAGTTCAAATATCTTCAGCATCAGCTCACAAATGTAGGGACAGAACTAGGCAGTAAATACCTTGCTCTTCATTTCTTGAATTCCTTGACTTGATGACAAAAGAAGCCTTTCTCTTTAAAAAGCATTTAAACAGCTTCACAAAGGCTTGACTATTTCCTTGTTGTTAAAAATAGCTGCCTCATTATGGCTGGCTGAAAGCAGCACAGCGAGCACTTTTTAAAATACAACATTTTCTAACGTTGGTACTCCAGGGGCTTAAAACAACATTTCCTCCACCAATATTAACAGTGTGGCTTATGTGTGGTCACTCAGGCATGTGTGATTTGGAAGGGGATCAGATTCTCTGAAGCATGTCTTCTTAATTAATTCTTCCGTTGCTTTTCCAAAAAAATCTTACACTCAGTGTTTTCTCAAGAGACTGTCTTTTCCAAAAGAAAGAGGAGGTGTCTCAAGAAAATACGTTGGTGTGACTCTCTATGTTTGTGTACGTGTCCACACATGAGTGTGATTTCAAGATGCTTAAGCTGAATGTGGCACAGGTACAGAGCAGAGAGAGGTGGCCTTATGACGAGGCTTTCTCAAAGTACATCATAATGACCTGTGATTCACTCTTCAATTTCTTTACTTCTGACTCCATGAAATACCCACAGACACAGCAGAGTTCTATGAAGGTGCCAAAGAACAAACAACAACCAACAACAACAAACAACCAGTCACTCAAATTTGGTTTAGTATAGCATCTTCACAAAATTACATGTGAATTGAATGCATCTAAAAAATTAACCATTAATGACACAAATGGGCACACATAAACACACCCAAAAATAAAAACACCTTGCATCCATGACATTCATAATCCTTCTATTTCAGATGTACCAGGTCAGTTTACATATTTAGGTGGCTTAACAGGAAAAGAGATACAAACTAACAATGAATTCCTCAGTTATCCCTAAAATTATTATTGTGTAGCCCTTACCATGTGTGTCCAATTGGACCAGTCAGCTTACTTTCACATTGTTACATACTGTGTAC